>NC_087436.1:112706048-113027090 GCF_036321535.1 Camelus dromedarius | reverse complement strand
TGCAGATTTTTCTGGCTGGATTCCACACAAGGATTAGTATTCATTTCACATGCAAAATATTTGCCTCTCTGAGGCAAATGCAACCTAGCTCTCTCTCTCCCCACCACCTTACAGGTGAGCATCTTTTTGCGCCCCGTATCACACCCCCGCGACAACTCACATTCCTTAATGGTGGGTGGCATGTGTGAGATAAAAGAAAACAGACCGTTAAAAAACGGGCAGAGGACTTGAATAGCCATCTCTCCAAGGGAGATATAAAATGGCCAATAAGGACATAAAAAGAGACTTAGCATCACTAATCATTAGGGAAATGCAAATCCAAGCCACAGTGAGGTGCTGCTTTACACAAAGCAGAATGACTATTATAAAATAGATGGTAGGTAGATGGAAGAAGGAAGGAAGGAAGGACACAAAGAAGGAGGGAAAGAAGGAAGGACGGACAAGTGTTGGCAAGGATGTGGAGAAACCGGACCCTTGTACATTGCTACTGGTGATGCCAAGTGATGCAGCTGCTATGAAAAGCAATCTAGTGGATCCTATAAAATTCAAACATAGAACTACCACACAATCTAGCAGTCCCACTTCCGGTGTATACCCAAAAATTTGAAAGCAACCACTCAAACAGATATTTGTACACTCATGTTGATAGAAGCATTATTGACAATAGCCAAAAGCAGAAGCAATCTACCTACCCACCAGCAGGTGAATAGCTACATACAATGTAGTCTATACATACCGCAGAATATTATTCAGCATTAAGAAGCAAGGACATTCTGACATACGCTGGACACAGATGAACCTTGAAGACGGTGTGCTTAGTGAAATAAGCTAAGAGGACAAATACCGTGTGATCTCACTTCCATGAGGTACCCAGAGTTGTCAAGTTCATGGAGAAAGACAGCAGAATGGCGGTTGCCAGGGGCTGGAAGGGCGGGTTTCAGCTGGGGAGAATGAGAAAGTTCTGGAGAAGGATGGTGACGATGGCTGTATGGCAGGCTAAATATACTTAACGCCACCAAACTGTACACTTACATATGCTTAAAACGATCAATGTTACGTTACTTATATTTTACCATAATAAAAAACAGTAATGGAAGCACATCAGCATTTGTACAGTTGACCTATTTCTGGACTTACCTTTTACCACTTTCTTTGAAAAATGGCTCCCAGAAAGGTAGTTTCTCACCCAGGCCTATGAAAACTCGGCAACACTTGAGCGTGTTCTGTAATGATTGTTTTACAAATCCATGTTCGGTTCGTTCTGGCTCAGGACCTCCCTGAGGTGGCAGACAAGGCGGCCCAGGCTGCAGGCATCTGAAGGCTTGACTGAGTCGGGGGGCTTTGTGTCCGAGGCAGGTCATCCGTCTGCCCAGCAAGTGCTGGCTGGTGGCCGGAGGCCTCAGCTCAGACATCCCCGACGAGCTCCCCAAGTGTCCTCATGACATCACAGCTGGTTTCCCCAAAGCAAGCGATCCCAGAGGGAGCAAGGAGGGAGCCGGGGTGCCTTTTATGACCTAGTGTCAGAAACTACACTCCGCACTTATATGTTACTCACAGAAGCACGTCCGCACAGCCCATGTGGAAAGGGAGGCGAGTCAGGTCCCACTTTCAGGAGGCAGGACTGTCAGCAAGTTTGTGGGTTTCTTAAATCAGGACCCCTCTCTCCAAAAGCCACGTGTCCCTGGAAGCTCCGTGCTCCTAAAGCTGCCCTTTTAAGTCATGCCTACTTTGAAGCCGCTCCCCTGTAGCCAGCAGTCCGGGCTCTGGTCTGCCAGACGCTTTTGTAGTCTTTTCGTGCTCAAAGTGGATTTAGTCTTCCTGGTGGAGGGTTTGGGTCACCTGCGGGTCCCATCGCTAGCTTCCCTCTCCTGCCTTCTCTGCAGCTTTATGTCTTCACTCACCGCAAGGCAGAGGTGGAGGGCGAGCAAGAAGGATCACACACTGACACGAGGCGGTGTTCCTCCTTTCACGTTTTTGACATTTTCAGCATTCTCTGTCTTCAGATTAGGCGGAGAGCGTGGGCGCCACGTAGGTTTACCTCTCCCTGATCATTTTGCGTATCTGGGGAGGAAATATTAGGAGGAGGGAAGTGAGGCTACCTCCGTGGGCTTCAGCTCCCTGGCAGTCTCCACGGGCTCTTACAAGGTGGTGATCCTAAATAATGTCAAGTTTAAATTTTTAAAAGAAGAACAAGAAGGAGAAAGAAAAGGAGGAGACAGGGAAGAAGGGAAAGGAGAGAGGAGGAGAAAGAAAAGGGAAAAAAAATGTTCGGAAAATATTCAAACTAAATGAACATACTTCAGCTGACATATGTGATGTCAGGCCCTGTGCTTGGAATTTTTACATACATCATTTAATTTCATTCTCACAAAACCCTAAGAGGTAAGCTCTATTAATATCCCTGTCTTACAAGGACCGGAAGGGCAGGTTAGTTTCCCTGCAGTTGCCCAGGCAGCGTGCGGTGAAGCCAGGATTCAAGCCCAGGCGTCTGCTCAGCGTGTGTGGGCCCCGCACTCGGTGCATTTGCCCTGGGGTCGCTGCCAGGGGGAAGGTTAAAAAACTACACAACTTATGAACCCAGGCTCTTTAAGTGCCAAAGACTCAGCACCCTCATAGGAGGCAGAGTCCTTGAGGTTTCACTCGCTTTGCTTAGCATATGTCTTCTGACCACAGCCTATTCTGATTTTGACATTCTTGAAATATGCAGAATAGGGAAAAATAAAGCTTATTAAATATGAAAGGCCATACAGTTTTATGCTTTCATTCGGAGAAACGTAAAAGGAAAAGGTAGCTTTATTGTAGGATATGTCGTCTGATGCATTTAGTATCTTTGATTGTTCTTCTAAGTAAATTAATTATCTTTGCCTGATTGTTTCTTGTTGTTGATGTCATGCAGGGTGAGGAGGAGCTCCTTGAAGGCAAGGATGCTGAGGATCTCCTGCTGGGCTTAGATCACACGGATGCAGATTTTGTGGCAGTCAGACCAGCAGATTATGAAGGTGTCCACGTTCGGCTGCAGATGGAAAAAGAACTCCTGTTCACACCCAGTAGGCTGACAGGTTCGTGCTCTTTTTATCTTCCTGCTCAGCACAGGCATCTTCATTTTCCTCCAAATGAAATCTGGCTGGTGTACAAGGATGCCCGATTTCCACAGCCAGTCCCAACTTCTAATCTGATTTAATAATCTGGAAGAAATATGTTCAGACAAAAAAATGCAGAAGGTGAGAAAATATCCATTCAACAACACTTGTTGGTGGGAGAGCAGAGGAAATGCCAGGATGCTGTGGGAGCCCCTTCACCAAATCCGTGACCAGTTCTGGGCACTGAGAGCATGTGAGACTCTCAGATTTGGGCCGTGAAAAGGGAAGACTCTGTTTCAGCCTCTAGTCACACTCGGCACTTCTAGACCACTTCTGTGACCAGTTGGGAGGGTTCCTTCCTACACTGACCAGTTCTCCAGCACCAGCACTACAATTCAGTTCCGACACTACCTGGGGTTAGCACAGAACCCACAGAGGAAGGGCTCAGTCCCACAAGACTGCCCCTCCTTCACGTGCCCATCGCAGGGTGTGTGTCCCCAGGTTTCTCACACTTCCGTTTGACTCTGCGACAAATCAGGGGTTCCCATGACTTCCTCTTCACGTTCAATAAGTTGCTACAACAGAACATAAAACTGGTTATAGTTACTGGTTTATTCTTTATACAATACAGAATATGATAGAGGATACAGAGGAAGAGAGGCGTTGGGCAAGGTGTGTGGGAGGGACGTGGAGCTTCCATGCCCCCTCCAGGCACACAGCCCTCTCGGCACATCCACGCATTCACCAGCCAGGAAGCTCTCTGAACCCCTTCAGTTAGGATTATTATGGAGGCTTCATTATCTAGGCAGGATGGAGTAAATCGTTGCCTTTGGTGATTAATTTAATCTCTAGTCCCTCTCCTGTCCCAGAGGTGAAGGTAGAGAGATGGGGATGTTGGGGGTCCCAGCCGTCTGCTCTCATGCTTGGTTCCCTGGCCACCAGCACCCATCCTGATGCTATGCCGAGACTCCCAGGGCTTGAGATGCTGTGCGCCCGGAGGCAGGTTGACAAAGACTCCTCCCCCATGGGGCCATGGCCAGGGTACCAGAGCCGGGACCATTTGATTAGCTCCTAGGTGTAGCTCCTTGCTTCTTCTTCTCCTTCTTCTCCTCCTTCTTCTTCTCCTCCTCCTTCTTCTCCTCCTCCTCCTTCTTCTTCTTCATGGAGGTACTGGGGATTGAACCCAGGACCTCGTGCATGTTAAGCACGCACTTACCCCTCTCCTTACTTCCTCTCTCTCCTGAGTCTCCCTTAGCTCCTTTTTCCCCTGGAATTGCCTTTCCTCCTGAGAGTACCTGAGGAATCCCCCAGTTCCAATATTTCACACCCAACAAGGCAGGGCAGCCCGAGTCCTGCAGGAGAGCCCCTCAGGCTGGGAAGGGGGCCTGTGCTTACCTTAGTTGGAGGTTGGCTCTCTTTTCATTTGTCATGTTCTGAGTTCCAATAAATTATCTAAGTTCTAATTAAAGGCTGAGCTATGGGTAGACTATTGTTTTGTTTCGATGGGTCATTTTGAACCATCTGTGTTCAAAGTATCGGAATTTGTTGGCCATCCCAGGTTTCTTCTAAAGCAGGCGGCTGGCCAAAGTGTGCGACAGCTGTAACTTTTCATGATAACGATAGTAATAGTAACAGTGACCGTGTTCGGTGCGCTCACTCCACCAGGCACCTTTCTAGGTGCTTGATGCCAACTAACGTGGCCCGACCAGGGCTGGGGAGGTGATCTTTTCAGGCCCATTTCACAGATGAAGGAGCAGAAGCGCAGAGAAGTCAGAGCTCTGGCCCGAGACCACGTGGCTAGCAAGGCAGGCAGGCTTGTGATGCCGGCGGCCCGCCCCAGGGGCCACCCGCCTGCACCTGAGTCCTGATGCTTCCCGGGGGAGAAGCACTGCAGCTGCCCCGGCCAGGGGGGAGCTTCATCACCTGTGGATTTGCTCAGAGGACTCGCTGTTAGGCCTCCCGGAGCCTACCCGGGTCGGGGACAGGGGTTAGCCCCCAGGGGCTGGCTCAGACAGGGCCAGAAGCTGGGAGTCAGCAGGGCCGTGGAAGAGGCTTAGGGGATCCTGGTTGCACTGCGCCTGCTCGGAGCCGGGAATCGGAGCAGATCCGGCCTCCACCCTGCTCTGATCCACAGGGAGGGCCCTGTGAGGAGGCGGCCGTGGGGCCAAGCACACAGACCCAGCTCTTCCTTCACGAGGTCAGATCTTGAACATGTTCATCTATCCTCAGGTGCCTCACCTGAAGCCAGGGGGAGATGAAACCGTCCTGTAAGATGACTCAAGGCTTTTTTTTTTTTTTTTTTTTTTTTTTGAGCATTGAGGGGATAACATGACTGAAGTGCCTATGTTGTGACTAGCACATAGCAGGGGATCAAAACTAATAACTTCTAGATGGGGAGAGCATAGCTCAGTGGTAGAGTGCGTGCTGAAGCATGTCTGAGTTCCTGGGTTCAAGCCCCAGTACCTCCATTAAATAAATAAACCTAATTACCTCCCCCTCCAAAAACAAACAAAAACCAAAATGGTAAAAAAAAATTTTTTTAATTAAAAAAATAAAGGTTAGACTCCATCTATAATAATAATAATAACAACTTCTAGTGCCATTGCTGTTATTCTTGTTACTGCTTAGAGAATGGTCACCAGAGCAGGTGAATTCACTCCAGACACACAGGAAGAAAACATCAAGATTTCTACTTACGTGTATTTTCACTCTCATCCTTTCCTGGTTTAATTCTGTACGTGCAGTAGTACATGCATTTACTGGCCGAGTGCCCAGGAATGTTTTGACGACAAGTTCTGAAGACCACTGGGATAGTGGTGGTGTGGTGTCTAGACATGTGAACAGAGGGGTGGGGGACAGAAAAAAGAGTAAATCTATTGTTTGCTCCTCATTTTCTGCGGACCTAGAGATAGGTTTTTCTAGGAATCCTGGGAACAATATTAGTTGTGTTTTGCAGATGGGTCTGGGGTGCAGTGTGCCCAAACGGCCACACACTGGAAAATGAGCAGATTCGGGGTTTGGTGTGGTTTCAAGTGAGATCATTATAAAACTGGATTAAGTCTCTCAACTGTCATGGTCAATTCCCAAACGACAGCCTGACCCTCAGGTCAGCATCTGCTGGCTCTCCCGTAGCCCACTGTGCCAAAGAGCGGCCCACACGTGCTTTTAGAATCGGGAATCTGCTCCATCACTCCCAGTGCAGGGCCTTCAGTGATCCCAGCCTCTGGACCAGAACCCAAGCTCCTCCAAGACCTGCCAGCCTCCGCCTCCCACCGCCGCACCACTGCACTCCCGTGTTTCTCCATTTCCCACTCCGTCGCGCACGCTCTTCTCTTGGGCAGACACACACACTTGTCCCATCACCTTCCCTCTCCACCTTCAGCTGTCTGCAAATGTAAGGGCCTTTCTCCACTGTTGTGGCTCCAGTCTGTCGCCCGCCCGCCCTGAGTTACTCTCACCGCTGTGTTCTCTTCACCTCACCTATTGCTCTCTGTCTCTGACATTTTGTCCAGTCCTTCGCCTACGGCTGCTGCCTGTCCTCCCACTGAGTCCGCAAAGCGCCGGGCACGGGGAGGCTCTCTGCAAAGATCTGTCCATGAACCAATCAAAGAGTGAGGGAATATGTGAGGTCACAGTCACATTGCCTCACATAAAGCTTTTTAATTTACAAAGCACTTTGTCATGCATTACCTCGTTTAAATCTCCCAAGAACCCAGTGAAATAGATATTATCACCCTTTTCTCATCTCCTGGTCCAAATGCATTCCACTAAAGAGCAGAGTCGCTCCTTCGATTTGAGAATCCCCTCCTCCCAGTGTATGAGCCCCACGGGTCGGTTAGGTGTTAAGTTCTTTCATGATCCTACAACAGGATTCTGTGGGTAAACACATGCATCTCTTCCTTGGTTCTGCTTCTAGAAATCAGCTTGAAGCATTTGAAGCTTCCAAGCACATAACTAAAATCTGCAGGTGTGGTTTTAATTCACCAGATTGCGGTCTGAAATGCTTAGGTGGGCACTAACGTGGCTCGCATTTATTGGTGAACTGTCTAGTGCCTACGTATAAAAAGCTTCCTGAGAACGTGCAGCCCAGATACCTGGAAGACGAGGGCCTTTACATCGGGGCGAGGCCAGAGGTGCCGCAAACCAACCAGAACATCATGGAGAACAGGCTGCTGACTCAGGAGCCGGTGAGCACTCAGCCCCTGCTCCCAGTGCAGCCCGTGAGGGACTCGCAGAGGCTTTTCCCTGAGGGACCGTCACTGCAACCTGGTACTCCTTTCCTCCTGAGGGTGTCTACGGAGTGGGTCCATTTTTTTTTTTTTTTTTTTTTTTTTTTTGGTCCTCAGTACGTTTAGTGATCCTCAAGCAACACAACCCTCTCCACTGCTCCAGTCCCATCTTCTGGAAGCTAGATTCAGGCTCCTCCTGCTAAATCAGATATTGGCAGCCTTTTCCCAACTCACAGAAAATTCTTAATTGTCCAAAGGTGGAATGTTCTCAATTGTTTTTCTCCATGGTTCTCTTTCTTAAATTTTTGATGAATAAATAATCCATTTTTCTTAAGCACTCATTTAAGCTTTTTCTTAAACTTCTTTTGGTGGGGAGGGGGTTGAAGACTATACCTTAAATTAATTGTGAGAAGCATTAGTGAAGACTCAACTTTTTTTTTTTTCTACTGAAGTTCAGTCAGTTACAATGTGTCAGTTTCTGGTGTGCCGCACAATGTCCCAGTCGTGCATATACATACATATATTCATTTTCATATTTTTCCATTAAAAGTTATTATGAGGTATTGAACATTGTTCCCCGTGTTATACAAAAGAAACTTTTTAAAATCTATTTTTATATATCGTGGCTAATATTTGTAAATCTCAAGCTCCCAAACTTACCTCTTCCCACCCCCTTTCCCCAGTAACCATGACTGTTTACGACATCTGCAAGTCTGTTTCTATTTTGTAGCTGAATTCATACTGCCTGTTTTCTCTTTTTTCAGATTCCACACTTGAATGATCTCATGTGGTATTTTTCTTTCTCTTTCTGGCTTACTTCACTTATAATGATGTTCTCCAGGTCCATCCATGTTGCTGCAAATGGCATTATTTTATTCTTTTTTATGGCTGAGTAGTTTTCTATTGTATAAATACACCACAGCTTCTTTATCCAGTCATCTGTCAATGGACATTTAGGTTGCTTCCATGGAAGACTCAGTTTCTGATGGAAATAGAGACTTTACAAGCAGGGGTAGGGAGGAGGTGTGTGAAATGAGTATGTTGACAGAGAATGGCCCTGCAAGTGCTGTTTATTCTGTAAACCATATTCTGAAGGTCTGTGTGCTCCACAGGGGAGGAGATGGTTCGGAGATGATGGCAGGATCCTGGCGCTGCCGAACCCCATCAGGCCATTTCCTTCAAGACCCCCAGTGTTGACACAGGAGCAAGACATTAAGGCAGAACTTGAAACACTGTATACAAAGGTAACCCCCACCTTCCCCATTTTAATACAGGAATTTGCTTGAAAGTACTTTGCTTTTTGAATAGCTTGGAGTGGTGAATTTGCAGCACTCTAGAACATCTTGTTTTAAATAATTCACTATCTTACACATAGAGAACAAACAGCAGGCATATTACATGTAAGTGTGTCTCCTGCCCTCACCTAATCCCGTCTTTAACAAGGAATGAGTTTCTCTGGGAGGAATGGCTAAGTCAGCATCTTTTTTCACATTCCCGAGTGAGCAGCCCTTATTTTTCCTCTTCTCTCTCCGTCATCTCATATACTGCAGGATGACTTCCCACACACTGTCTCTTTATTATATAACGGGAGATTTTCTGTCCTCGCAAATCCTTTTTATGGTAATTTCCTCAGCTCAGGTACCACGCTGCCTGATTTAAGCCCCAGCTCGGCCACTCACTGGGTGAACTTGCCCTCCACCCCTCTGTGCCGTAATTTCTTTCTCTCTTTCTTTTCTATTTTTAATTGAGGTATAGTCAGTTTTCAATGTTATGTCCATTTCTGGTGTACAGCATAATGTTTCAGTCATACATATATATACATATATTCCTTTTCATATTCTTTTTCATTATAGGTTACTAAAAGGTATTGAATAGAGTTCCCTGTGCTATACAGTAGAAACTTGTTGTTTATCTATTTTATATATAGTAGTTAGTATCTGCAAATCTTGAACTCCCAATTTATCCCTCCCCACTCCCTTTCCCCCTGGTAACCGTAAGTCTGTTGCAATTTCTTCATCTGTAAAATGAACATCATATTAGCATCTGCCTCCTAGGATTGTTGTGCAGACTGGTTGAGATAGCACATAAAATGTCTTCGAACAGAGCTCAGTTGAGTGCTGGCTGGTGTCGAATAGACAGTCACCTGCCTTCACGATGGATTGCCTTGCTCTTGCTTTCCTGAAGTGTCAAGCAAGGATCACCTCCTTCAGAAACCCGTGTAATCATGGATTTGTAACATTCCAACACTGCTCAAGTAAGACAGGATGAGGGAATGTAATGATTCTATACAGCTACAAGTGAGGTGATGAACAGAGAAGACAGTGGTGCAAGTCAGAGAATCTGAGCAGAGTCAGGAAGGCCTACCAGGTGGTGGCTTCAGGCCTCTCCCTTTACATCTCTGGACCTGTTTCCTTCATTGAAAAATCTTCCTCCTCATCATCTCTACCTCATACCATTGTGAGTATTGAGATGATGTGATTTAATTGTGCATTTCTATAAAATATTATTGCAAACAAATATTGATGAATGGCTACCTTGTGCAGAAATGTGACCCTGGGAGTAGATTTACAGAACAAGCATAAACCTAAGTCCCAGTTCGTGAGGGATTTATCATCTATTGGCTTATATGACAAAGATACATGATATAATTAGTGATTGAGATAGTATCAACTTATGCATATATTGAATAATCCATCAGTTTATCTCTTCACCCATCCATCCATTTCAGCATAAAACACTGATATAATGAAGCACTAAATTATGGGTTAAAATTAGAAAATAGCAGGATAATTACTGTGGAAAGTAGGATCTTGAAAGAGCCAATTAATCTTATGTCTCCTGCGGAAGTTCTGAGCTGACTGGGAAGTGCACAGGAATCAGAGAGGGAGGCAGATTTCAGTTGCCCTAAGGGTGAACCTGGACAAGGGAATGCCAGTGGGACCCAAGGCCAGTTGGGCTTCCTGCTCTCTCTGCGGTGAATTATGTCCCCCCGCAAGCCAAGTTCACCGGGTGAGCCACCGGTTACTTTGCCCAGCAAAGAACCTGGACCAAGGGCTCTCGGGCTCCAGCCGACTCTCCAGTCACATTCCTCCTGTTCTTCTGGGGATGGAGGCAGTGGGGTAGGAGAGTGCGGAGAGCACAGGGGGTTTCCTCCCAGGATTCTGAGAAGGGAGAGCTTCCTATCTTGTGGGCAGAAATAGGACAGTAGAGGAAGAGGATAGTTCCACTAAGAGGAGCCGGTCACCCTGCATGAAAGAGCGGAAGAAGTGAGTGAAGGGAGAGACCTAACGGGGCTGATGCCTCCCAGGGTCGTTTTACAGAGGTTTAGGCTTTGAACACAGCAGAGCACGGAGAAGCCGTGCAGGTGCCTAGGAGGGAAGCAAAGCGCTTAATCAGAGGGCCGCGATGCTATGCTTACCTCTTTGTTTCTCCAGAACAGGTTGCCTATTCATTGCACTGTTGATTTGTATACCTCAGTCTTTTTTTTTTTAATGTGGTCATGGAACCCTCTGGTGATTCAAAACACATTGCATTTCTTTCAGAATTAGTATTTTTACAATTTTATTTATCTACTGACTTTTACCTTTTCTTACGTTTATTCATGTCTGTCTGATGCCAAGCCCATTTTTCCCCACTGGTCCATGTCATAGGCTTGCCTTTAAGAAACAGGAAACAGTGTTAACTTCATACGGCCTGTGTTTTCAATCTAATGTCCAAACGTATCTTACATCTGGGAGTTTGGAGACGATGCAGGAGCAGAGAAATTGATAAACAGGCAGAGATGGCTTTATTCATAGATTGTTCATCCATCTTCTCTCTCCCTCCTCCAAGACCCTGAGAGTAACCAGGGGCAAATACTGTTTTGTTCCTCTTCTAACCCTAGCGTTTAGCAGGAAGCCTGGCACGTAGTACACTTCAACAAAAGTGTGAATTGAGTATCATTTAAATGATTCAGCTGAGCTGAATGAATCTAGAAGAAATTCCTTATTTTCTACTCCTTTCCTTAACTTGGCTGTCTCTCCTGTAAAACTGTAGCTGACCTAGCACCTGGCTGAATCCTGGCAAGTAATGGAAAACCTAGTCAGCGTGCTCCATCAGGTACTGGAAATTCCTGGAGCTGTCAGTGGAGCCTTGATGAATCACACCTCAGAGTTCCCAGGTCTGATAATTAATCAGATTAATCCCAGCAGGATTAACCAAACCCATCCCTGACTGGAGTCAAACTTGATTGTTCTTTGATTCAAAACGCTAGACTGCCGATTCAGATGCCAGATTGCATGCCCTCCCATTAGATAAATTAGGAGGTTTATTTAGAAGGAAGTTGACAAATACCAACTTCTTCATTGAACGTTTTCCTTAATTGCAGAGGGAAAAAAGTAGTTTTTAAAAGTGAAACATTCTGCTGCTTCTAAATTGAGAGTCTTTTTTAAAGCCCATTAAAGATAGAGAAACGCAAAAAGAAATTAGATATCGTGCAAAGAACAAAGGTAAACTTCCAATGAGAAAGATTGCAATTTAGTATCTCTCAAGAAGTAAGTAACCCAAAACTAAAAATTAAAACTGCCAAATAGGACATTGCAGGCAGAACATAAACAACATTATGCAGTTTGCCTTAGCGTGTTGGCAAAGGAGGTTTAGGGTTAACACCTCTGACAGTTTTGGTTTTCAGTTTTCAGCTGAAGACTGAGGGATCAAATCAGTTTCAAAATTAAAACAACACACCCTATAAATACTGTTTATTCTTGGAGAAATTGTTGCTATTGTCGTCATGACAGTTTTCAGTGTGCGAGAAAAGAGAGCAGATACAACAGAACGAAAGACAAGGAACGAGGGGTCTTACTCCCTAAAAGGAAGGGAGTTGGGGTGTTTTGAGCAGCCTAACCCAGTGATCACCAGGAGTCCTGGGGGCTTTTTACACTTGGTTGAGCTGAGCTCAGGACAGAGACAACCCGCAATCCGTTACACGTGGGCTCATGCAGGTTTGGGGAAGGAGACGCGAAGTGCAGCTGGCCTAGGTAACCCTACGTGTAAATGGAGCCATGCTACCGACACTACGTACTCATACCGACAAGAGTATAGGCTGGAACCTGAGGGCCACACCCTCAGTGACCTCAGAACTCTGGAACCCGAGTAAGAGAAAAGGCCAAAGCCAGAGCCAGCAGGGGCCAAGCAATTAGAGTGGAATTTTCCATTAAGTCTGTACATTGAGGTTTAGTTGTACCTGTCTTTGTGAGGTGGGAATTTTTTAATTTGTCCAGGTGGTCAGGGTGATCATCAGACACACAGTCGACACATGCAGATTGAAAACTTCCAATACGAATGCAGTTATAACTGAATACTTTTACCTGAATGAAAGAGAAAAGAGATGGGCGGTCTGAAGTGTGAGGATGTTAGTGTCAGAACTAGTGCTTTCGTAAGTTAGGAAATGCCGGTGGAATATGACCCCTGTAGGTATGGTCTTGCCTCCCTGTAAATCCAAATGAGAGTCAGGTCAGCACATTTCAGAAGGTTCTGAGGTGTGTCAGTCCGTTCCTATTCGAGCCTGCCATATCTGTAAACACATCCCAGTTGTAGAAGAACATTTTTAAAATATACAAAAATCTCTAGATCTTCTCATCAAAGACAGACGGAAGTGTTGTTTTATGGGAGAAAACTTGTTATTTTATGAAAATATAGGCTACCCTGGACTGCAGTCCTGTAGGAAATCACAGGACAGCACAACACAACAACACATTTACTGGTAAACAAAGACTCACATGTATGTGCTTTCCTGAAAATGCAAATATAGGTGCCATTTCAATGACTAGTAGTAACTGAAAAGCAGATCACACCATATATCAAAGGTGAATGTATTTCCGTACATATACATACACACTTACACACACAGTCTGGACCTCCCTTTTCCGTCCCCAAGCTGATCGAGGATTCTAACTCTGAAGCCCCCTCTTCCGGGTTCCCACCCCTCCCTCTACACATCTCAGGCTTTATCCTTCCTGCCCCACATTATAAAGATCAGATCACAGGTCCCCCCTCTAAATCTGTCGCTGCTTAGAAACAGGACCATCACACTGTAGACAACCAACCACTCGTCTCTGTGGCGTGAATGAGATGACACATGCGAAGTGCTTCACGTGATGCCTAGCGACCCGCAAGGTGCCCGCGGGAAGCTCTTCCTCCACCTCCCATTTCTACGTTAGAGAGACAGAGGCACGGACATGCGCAGTGACTGGCCCAAGGCTCCAGAGCAAGTTAGAGGCAGAGCCAGGGCCAGAATCCCAGCCTCCCGGCCCCAGTGCAGCATTTTCACGTGGCACCGTGAAGAAGATTAAATGGTGAGATCACTGAACACGTTACCCACAGTTTGTGAAGGGTAGAAGTTTCACCTCTGACCAGAGTAGTTGCAACTTCCATTTAACCTCATAACTTGTAAGTAATGCATTCGGGCTGCACAATCTTACACTGTCATCTTCCAGGTAACATGAGATAGCTTCCCAAGCTCCTCTCTGCAAACAGGGAGGATCGCATCCTCTCGGTGTCTGTGATGAGGAGAGAACACGGAGACAAAGGAAAAAAAGACACCTTGGAGCTCCCCAGCCTCAAAAACTAGACTCCCCAGGAACAGCAGAGATCAACATAGAATATCTTGATGACTTTAAGGAAGAAAAATGGAGATTTATCTGACACGCTGTACACCAAGCAATCCAGGAAAGTCCCGGTGGAAATTTCCACTCCCATTTTCTGCACACTCAGCAGCTCCATGTCCCTCTCCCTGTTGCTCTGCAGGCGGGTTTTCCTCTTCCCCAGGAAAACTCGGTGTCAGCAGGAAGCTCGGTGCAGTTAGTCAGTCCCTGGCTGTTGTCTACACACTAAAAACTTCTCCACATAGAGAATATATCTATGATCCAAATAATGATCAGTTTGGACTAGAATCTATGCTTCTCTCATTAAAAGAATTTCAAGGTCATCAGCTGCAAAACCCAAGATTTCCAAGAAATGGGACAGTCACATGAGAAAGATGAGGACTGTCACTCAGTAGAGATAAACTCCAAAACACCTAGGAAAGCAAGGTGGAAATGGTTTCTTTTCTCACTCCTTGCCTTCTGTTTCACTTTTCAAGTGTTCAGAAAAGAGCAGCCCCTGAAAACGGCAGGGAACAGGGAAGGGAGCATCGTTCTCCTGGCTTGATCAGGGCAGGAGGTATTGTGCATCTGACTTTTCCCACTGCACATTAGCTCAGTGTCTCGTAAGGGTTTAACTGTGTCTCCCCCCACCCCCTCTACTCTGCTCTCCTCGGCAGGCAGTAAAATACATCCACAGAAGTCAGCATATGATTGGATCTGGAGACCCTCCTGGAAATTTCCAACTGGACATTGATATTTCAGGGCTCATCTTCACACATCATCCCTGTTTCAGCCGAGAGCATGTTTTGGCAGCCAAGCTGGCCCAGTTATACGACCAGTACCTTGCAAGACGCCAGAGAAACAAGGCAAAATTTCTTACTGATAAGGTACCTGTGATCTCTTCCACGCCGGTTGTGATGGGGTTGGTTCATCTGAGGAGCCCAAATAACAAAAATAGCTTCCAGCAGCAAATGCTCAGCAAACGCCTTTCTCGCTTCCTCTGTCTAGAATGTGCTATGTTGTCCTCCCTAGAGGCAAAAGAAAGGATACAACAGTGTTTAACGTGTGCAAATTCAGTGGCATACACTTGGCTTAAAGAAAGATTTGTGCAAACAGACAAGTGATCTCATCCACCAGGAGTGGGTGTTGGGTGGAAGGTACGGGGCTGTGTCTTGCTTAACGTGATCTCAGGTGCTGAGACCGCTCATGGCTTGAGAACCTTTCTGCCCTTAGAGATACTCTCATTATGTGTAATTTCCCCTAACATGGTACCTAGACACAAGTCAGTTGTTTCAGCTGACGCTCAAAGAAATGGCTGTCCATCTTGGATTTACTTCTAACGTGATCCTACCCCGTGGGAGTTCCATGGGTAGTTTTGACTGTAGGCAATTTTAGTCTTACGCTCTGACTTTAAAACCTCACTGCCCAAACAAGAGATAACTCCACAGTACCTCCTCTTACGAGTCTATAATTTAATGCTTCCTTTATATCACAAGAATATCACTGTATGTCCAGGTCCCAGAAAGGCCCCCTCTCTACCTTGAAAGAAAACTTATTTCTGAGATGCTAGAGTAAAAATAACATTTATCGCGAGCAGCTGGATCTGGGTCACAGAACAAGGATGGACACACACTGTTACTTATTATTCCTTCTTTTTTTAAAGAATAGAAGCAAAAGCTCCCTGTCAAAGTTCACTTTGGTGAAAGCGTGGAGACAGCTGGATGCTTGAACATCCATTTAGTTTTCTGGCAGCATTGGTCCTGGAGAAGTGGGTGCGTCCAAGAACATTGTTTGTAGTAAGGAGTAGGACTTCTAACTCAAAATGGGTATCCATATTTTTTTTCAGCTCCAAGCTCTAAGAAATGCTGTTCAGATGGGACTTCATCCAGCAAAATCTCCTAAGTCTCTGGAAACAACCCCAAAAGCCATCAATGAATATAAATCTGAAATTCGGTGAGTGAAGTCTGTAATTGTAACTACTGCTTTTTTTTTTTCCTGTCCTTGTTGAGAGTTTATTTTCCAGAGTTCTTCTGAATGCACTGAATACATGTGAAATTAAGCCAAATGAAATGATAATGAGACGTCCATCAAATTAACACCAAAGTTGAATGAGGACATGGGGGTTCGGGGGTTAGGGTAACTTGAACTCTCTGCTGGTATAAACAGAGAGGAGAGAAGAGTTGAAAATTCCCACAGTCTAGGACCCAGAAATTCTGCTTCAGACACGTGTACACTGCTTCAGACATGTGTGCACAGGCCCACTGGTGGATTTCACAGCATCACTTACAAAGCTAGAAATAACCCCAAACCAGAATGAACACATCAGCTTTAATCTTATAATGAACGTCCATACCACAGTTAAAATGACTCAATTAGAGCTGCATATATCCTGGGTGAAATCATGTTGAATAACAAAATCCAGCTGTAAGAGGATTCATGCTCTGGCATGGGTGACAAGATCTAAACAGCACGTGAAACAATACTCGTGTTCCAGGTACACGCATGTGTGGTACATACGGATGGAAAAGACACACATGCCAGTTTCTTCCTCCGAGGAGTGAGAGAAGGGAATGGAATGGGAGAGAGCTTCAAAAGTAACCCTAAAGGGGAGGGTAAAGCTCAGTGGTAGAGCGCACGCTTAGCATGCATGAGGTCCTGGGTTCAATCCCCGGTACCGCTATTAAAATAAATAAGTAAATGAACCTAATTACCTCCCCCAAAACAAAAACAAACAAACAAAAAATAAATAGATAAATAAACTATTTTTTAAAAAGTAACTCTAACATTTTATACAAAAACAAACAAATGAAAAAACTCTGAGAAAATGCAACAAAATGTTAAATATCATATTTTTATATGTGCTTTTCTATTTCTTGGACTTTTGCATAATTAAAACTCAGAATTCAAAAATTAAAACCCTGACCATTACCAAACAGTGGAGAAATACATAATGTAGAAGGTGAACATTTTCTAGAGTCCCATCGCTCAGGGAAAATCACGATTAATAGTTTTTTGCTAGTTCTCCCACATACATATCACATGTGTGTGTATATATTCATATATATACATCCATGTGTTTATGGGTATATATGTGTATATTTTAAGGAATCATACTGCATGTACCATCTTGCAACTTGCTTTTTTATGTAAAATGCATCTTAGACCTTTTCCTATCATACTACATCTAGTGCATTGTTTAAATACTGACATTACATCGATTTGCAATCCCCCGTTGATAGGCATTTGCATTACTCCTATTTTTTTATTATTTACATTGTTCTGTAACATGTCTATACGTATATATGTATGTACCTGATGAGTATTTCCACAGCATAAATTCTTAGAACAGGAATTAATAAATCAAGGAGTTAAAATATATACTTTCCTATATATAATCTACACTTGAGTTGGAAATTCTTCCACCAAAGCAGAAATTAGTGATGTTTGTATACTATTAATTGTAAAAGTATGAAAAGCATGCTTACAAGTGAAAATTCTTACTTATGTTAAAAGAATTGCACACTGCTGCCTCCTTGTGAAAGGAATTTTGTTTTACATACACTGAGTAAGAAAAAGTGAGGAAAGCTGTTCTGGATACAATGAAGGTTTGATATGGAGTCGTATGGATGCATCAGTACTCGGAAACAGTAGCAGGAGTGTGTGTGAGACCCACAGACCATGCCAGGTGGACCCCTGGACCACAGCCCCACTGACATCATTCTGCCGCCCCTGAGGGTAAAAACCTCTGAGACCCAGCATTTCTGATCCAGTGAAAGAGTGGATGTTAGTCCTTTATTGACTTTTCAGTTGGTGGTGAAACAGATTCTAAGCAGAGGACCTGTTCCTGGATGTCTCATCAAGTGAACCCATTCCCTGGAGCCCCCTGCCCCTGGCATCCGTTGAGTCCCCAGTTGGTGCCAGCACCACGGGATGCACTTTCCTCCTTATTTTCCACAAGCAGATCCCGGCCACACGGCTTGTCCTCTGACCTGGAGCCAAGCTGTATAAGAAAGGAGACACGGGGGTCCGTGCGGTACAGGGGACACTTTACTTAACCTTGTCCCCTGGATCTTAACCCTCAGACATGCTCAATCTTGAACAAATAAAAATTCTAGGACCCCCAGATTCCAATCCGTCTACCGCTTTATCTATTTCCCTTCACAGCGAACTTCTGGAAAATATTTACTAATGAATACTTTAAATATAACTTCTGGCAAATACGCTGTCACTACTCCCTCCCCTCCCTTCAGTGTCCAAATCATCAACCATGCTCGTTCCTGCGCCCCCCTCTCCTCTGAGGCTGCTCTCACCGCGGTCCCGGGGAACCTCTGCGTTGCTAAGCGCAAGGGCACATCTAAGTCCCCCAGTGCTTGGCACCGGGCACTGTTCCCACATCTCCACGTCCAGGCACCACCCTCTCCTGGATGTCCTCACCCCTTTCCAGCTGCCCGTCCTTCCCACAGTCCTTTGCCTAATCTCCCTCCTCTGCCCAGCTTCTAAGTGTTCAGAGTTCCTCACAAGTTTGGTTTTTTTTTCTTTTTAAGTCTTTTATTAATCTGCACTTTCTCTGGAGATGAATCCAGTCCTGAGGTTTTAAATACCATTTAGATGCCAGTAGCTCCCAAAGTTTCACCTCTGGGCTGGACCCCCTTCCACACACCAGACCCCGCCTACATCAGGCTTCAGGAAAGTGTTACCCGACTCCCTGCTCACAATTGTCTTTTCTCTTCTGCCATAGCTCTGGCCACAATTGTAATTAAATATTCTTTCATTATTCTTTGCTCCTCTAGCTCATATGTCAAATTTTACTTGCCCAAGTTCTTTTTAGCATTTCTGAGAGACTATTTTGTCAGGCACTAAAAAAGGAAGTAGGAAATATATCAGAAGGGCCTAAGCTGTCATATATCTCAGTAAAATAATTTTATATTGGAGGATTTTTTTTTTGTTTTTTTTTTTTTTTAAGAGGAAGGGGAGTTAGCAGCTGAAGGCATAAGGGAAGAACAGACCATTTGGTAATGACAGATTCCATTTGTGGACCACTTATCAGATGTCAGGCTTGGTTCTAGTATTAACTCTTTCACTCCTCACAACAACCCTGCAAAGTAAATTCTGTTAGCATCCCTAATTTACAGATAAAGCATGGAGAAGTCAAGGAGTTTGTCCAAGACCAGGCAGTAAACCAGAGAACCAGGATTTAAATCTGGGTAGTCGGATTCCAGCATCTGTGCTCTTAACCAGAATGCTTCACTGCTCCTCCATGAAGAGTGTTTCTTATTCCAGATCATTGCTCTCTAGCTTTTCTAAGTTCTTCCAAGAGTCCCAAATCTTGGCTACCCAACCTCTTCCGCCATCTTCCTTTTCCGCAGCCACCAATTGAATGATTAGAAACCTTGACCTCTGTGCGTCTCTGTACCATCCCCATAGACTAAGTCATCACCAGTACAACCTCCAGACTCAGGCCTTCCCCCTGGAGCTGGTGCTGACTCACGAAACTGCCCGCATGGTTTCCTAAGGCACTCTCTTAGTCACTTACCCGCGTGTCTGTCTCCTGGGCTGACTGCAAACTCCCTGAGGACAGAGATATTTATCTTCTAGACACTGCTGAATCCTCTGAAGTGGCACTTGGTACTTGATCACAAAAAAGAAATTATCTAATTAATTAATTGACTGACTAATTAATGGCATATTGGAGCACACCTAGGTTCTGAATTTGGCTATCATTTTTAGAGGGGGCCTAAAGTACGGCCTTGAATAGTTCTCAAACACTTTAAATAATAGAAAGAAAAATGAAAGCATTTTCAAACAATGCCTCTTCAAATCGAAGTCAAAAATATTGTGAATTTAGTTAGCACTGAAAACTCTCCAAGGCATGTAGTAACATTACTTTGTCTCCTAAACATAGAACTTGTGGTTTGTGTCAATACAGGCAGGCTTTAATATGCTTGTTGCCAACTGGGACAGCAACATAAACATTTTCCTGTTTACAATAATTTAGTCCATGAGAACATTTACTGAGTCCTTTATTTGCATAACTTCAAAGGTGGCTGTTTGCTTAAGATTACACAGTATTAATAAGAATTTTAAATGGTAATTTAGTTTAATTGAAGTCAGATTCTCCTAGAGAAAACAAAATCAAGTAAGCTCTCAAAACAGACTGGGATCCTATTGACTTCAAATTTGCATTCACATTTTTGGTTTTCTAGTACTTTAGAAATATTATAGCTATGAAACGAGCTATACAATCATTAATTGTAGCACTATTAGTTTCTCTTTTTAATTTGCAAGCACACCTAAATAACTTTTTAATATATACCCACGTATTATATTTTGTAGGCAAACAAGAAGACTGCGTGATGCTGAACAAGAAAAAGATCGAACATTGCTTAAGACCATCATAAAAGTTTGGAAAGAGATGAAATCCCTTCGAGAGTTCCAGAGGTTCACAAATACACCCCTGAAACTTGTTTTGAGAAGGTAGGCTTTTTTTGAAAACTGTTCTACTGGGTTTTATCATGCACAGGAAAACATACAAAATATAGATGCAAGTTTCAAAATAATTTTTAAAAAAATAATTACAAATGAATAACCATGTAGCCACTCCCCAAGTTAAGAACTAGAGCACTGCCAGTGTCTGAGCAGCCCCATGTCCTCCCCCGCAACTACACTCTCCTCCATCCCGGAAGTAAGCATTCTCTGGACTTCTGTGATCAGTGTTTCCTCGCCTTTATTTATAGCTTTGCCATCTCTGTGTAATCCCTAAAAACATATAGTCTAGATTGCCTGCATCTGACTTGTCCACAAGTGAAAGTATATTGCATGGATGGTTCAGTGAGTTTGTGTGCTTCAGTGAATACACACGTTTCTTGTCTTCAGGACCGTTTGAGATTCATCCACTTTATGGCACATGGCTGTAGTTTATTTTCTTTGCTTTATAATGCTTCATTATATGAATATAACAAAATTTGTCTGCTTTACTGTTGATGGACATTTGAACTGATCCATTTTTCAACAGCACAGAAGTGTTATACACGGCACTTCTGTTGCCGGTGGATGTAACCGGAGTCCAGGTTCTTGTCCCGTCCCAGAAAGATTTCAGAGACAAGACGCAGTGGTGAAGAAAGCAAAGTGGGGATTTATTAAGGGATGGATAGTACACTCTCAAGGGGAGGGAGGGCAGGCTCAGGTGAGCGGCTGCCCTGAGTTTCTTTGGCAAGTTGGTTACATAGAGTGTAAAAAATGAATGGGTGGAATATTCATTAGGGAGGGAGGGTCTGGGGTCACATTCCCTGATTTATCCCAAATCCACCTTCCCAAAGGGAGGAGGGATTCTTGTTCTTATTTAGTCTGGATCAGAAGTGCCCTGATGGGTACTTCCAATCTGCAAGGCTAATTTTATTGAAATAAGGGCATAATGAGCAAAAGGTCATATTCAGACACTGGAGATTCCTGCCTTTTCCCACGTTTCTTTGTCGGCCTCCAGGATACTTGTCACCCAAAAGGTGTGACCGCTTATCAGCCCAGAGGTTCCTGCTTCTCTCTCTGCTCAGGGACCCCTACTGCTTACATGACGCATGGTTTCCTGCATTTGGCCCGGGCCCCTCCTTTCTGCCCAGTTCGTGCCATTTGGCCTGCGTCCCCTTTTTCTGCTCATATGTAGATATCTGCCTGCTCTAACACTTCTAGAGACATGTTTATGCATGTCTTTTAGGGTACACGTATCTATGAAATTCAGAAATACACCTGGAAGTGGAATCATCGAGTCTTGGTGGATACGCTTCTCCAAATACTTACATGCTGATTGCACACACTTTCCCAGGGCGACTGTGCTGACTCGCACTTTGACCAGCGCCCCCTGGGTCCGTGTCAGCCGCGTCACCCACATCCCTGGTCTTGTCTAACATAACATTTTGCCAATCTGATGAACTGTTTTAATCTGTATTTCCCATGCATGAAATGGCCACTTCGAATTCCTCTTTTATGAGGTGTCTGCTGAAGGCTTTTGTCGATTTTTGAACTGAATTGTTTGTCTTTTTATCTCTTCTATAACTTGTGGGAGTTTGGTGTATATCCTGGAGGTTGGACCCCTGTCAGAGACATGTGTTGCAGAAGCTTTTGTGGTTGTCTTTTTAGTAGTTTGCTGTTTTGTTTTGTTTGGTGGAGAGAGGTACTGGGAATTAAATGCAGGACCCCGTGCATGCTAGGCACACACTCTACCACTGAGCTGTACTCTTCCCCATTGTTGCTTTTTGAAGAATAGTAATTCTCAATTTTAAAGAAATAGAAGGTTTTCATCTTTTATGATGGTGCTTCTTGTGTGTTGCTGGAGAATCCTTCCCCTGAGTCAAGCAGATATACTAGTATACTGTCTCCTATAATCTTTATAGTTTTATCTGTCAAATTCATCTTTAATCCGTTTGGATTTGATCTTCACATATGGTGCGAAGAAAGTATGCTTTGAGAGTCTGTATGCTGCCTAACCGGCTAGACTCCGACACGTGATTAAGAGCGCAGTTCTCCCAGCAAAACCGTGCTCTGCAAACTAACTCAAGAGCATCTCTGCTGCGGGTCTGGTCCCTCCCCGTCTGTTTCATCTGAGTAAGCGTGGTGCCCGGACAGCTACCTGAAAGTGCCAAACGCGGGCAGCCATCTGATACTTTGCTTTGAAAACAGTCAGGCTTTAGCCAAAGATAGCCGCAAGTTGTGATCTTCGGGGATTGCAATTATCATAAAACTGAGAAAACATTCTACAGCTTCCAGAACAAATACAAGACTCTATTTTCCGAGGGAGGGGCCTTGCCACCATGGGCTATCTGATCCCAGATGGTGCACCTGCCACTTAGTGTCTGCCCAATTAACAAAAAACATGTAGTATAAAATAACAACAAATTCAAAGAGTCTGCCCACAGAAACCATGGATGTCCCCCAGAAATTCCCGTGTGTTTCGGCTTCCAAATTCCATCTTCCAGGCCACCCCTCCCATCCAGGAGCAGAACATGAATATTTACGAGATTGTTTTCACCTTCCTTACTTAAGTTTAGGATAAACAAAAATTTATAGAAAATTTACCTTTAAAGTCCCCTCTAGGTTGCAAACTTCCTTTTTGTGATACTTCCCATCGCTTCGCCCCATTAAGTAGCTGTCTCCTGAATTCTTGTGGAGGACCTTTTTTTCACACTCTTGATTCATCCAACTACCTTATTATATGGCATAATTTTTTTTCTGCAAAAATATTTAAATTTCAACTAGCTTATTCATGCCTCTGATTAACAAGGAGAAAAACAGATGGTTCCCTATATATCAGAACCTAATTTGGAGGTCAGATTTCCCTCATGTTTATACATTTCACGTGCCACTGTGTTTCCAAAATGATTTCTTCAGAAACCTAGAGATCTTTAAGAGTCTTTGCCTGGGGGGCTGTTAATTGCTAACCCACCAGGTCACACATGTACAGAAGCAAACAATGGTCAGCTCTGGGCACTTGACAAAGTTTCTCTAAAGAAGAGGAGGAACGTCAGGGGCGTAGAGCCTGTGGGCCAGACCACACTGATTGCATTAGGAGATCGGCACAGAGGATGGGTTGGAACACCTCTGACGCTCCAGGTGAGATGTGCTGGGTACCACGCCTGCCCTCTGTACTCCTGGGGAGTCACTCTGCCCATCAACATATAAAAGGCTCTGCAAAGCTCTTTAAAAGCAACAGGAAAACTTCCACATTTGTTCAGCCTCGTGTTGATTTGGCCACAGCACCTTTTTTTGTAGGGCATCTCACAGGACCAACGTTTCTACAGAACACACTGTGGGAGATGCTGCTTTGGGTTGGGCTGAACTCTCCATGGACTGTCAGCAGAATCAACAAAGACAAACTCATATCATCAATCCAAAGTCAAAAAAAGTGGTTTCAAAGACTCAGTAGCGACATAATGAAGTGGTTCCTCAGGGACTTGAAGACTTGACAAAATAACTCCCATGAAACTGCTACCCCTGCAGGCTGAGAATTCAGCGTGTTGGTGTGCCGTCTGAACATTTAACTCAGCGCGGCATTGTTGCTTAGTGGTAAATAGACTGGGCTCGTATTCCAGCTCTTCCACTCACCTACTGTGTGATCTTGGGCAAGTTACTTAACCTCTCTGTGCCGCAGTCGCCTCATGTATAAAATGCTGATGGTAATAGTATCTGCCGCACTGGGCTGTGAGCTAACCTGTGCAAAGCTGTTAGGAGAGCACCTGCCACAGAGCAAGCCCATACAGGTACCTGCTGTTACTATTACTCTATCCCTTAATTTCAAGAAAGAATAAAGGCTCTGTAAATTATTTTACAGGGAGAAAGTTGACCAGAAAGCAGATGAAGAAGCATATGAAGCAGAAATTCAAGCCGAGATAAGGGAATTGTCGGAAGAGCACACAGAAGATTACCAACAGAAGATGGAGGAATACAGAAGCGCGCATCAGCAGTGGAAAGCCTGGAAGAAAGCTCAAGTCTGTAAACGGTCCCTGAGCTTTGAACAGAGCTGCCCCTGGGGACAGAAGGGGATGGGAGGGTGCCCCTTTAGACGGGAGGAGGGAAACTGAGCAGCAGTCTGGGATCCCCTACTGGCTCTGCTCTGTCTCCCTCCTGGCCCCCTCACTAGGGGATGAAAGGATGAGAGAATGCACTTGTTTCAAAAGCCACCCAGCCAGCTGGTACCAGAGCCAGCTCTCTCCTAAGCCAGTTCTCTGTGTCACTCTGTGGCTGAGGGAGCAAACAAGTAACAAGGTAATTACTGCTCAGATATGTGTCAAGCACTGTGCTAAGTATTGTATATGCCTTACCCTATTGGCTGTAGGGTATTGATGCTTCTGGTTTCCCTCAGAAAATTATATAACTTTGTACACATGACCGTGCAAAACGTAACCCAGTGGCAATAAGCAATAGATCAGGGTGAACGTCAGTGTCGGTTGTGCTCACAAGCCTTACTTTAATTTCAGGATATGTCCTTGGTCTTTAGAGCTGATACAAATGATCACTGAATAGCTGACATTTTTAAAACTCTTTCTAGGGGCCAGGCAGTGCGATAAGTGCTTCACAGGCATTACTTCACTTCAACAGCCCTGGGGAAAAAATTTCATGTGGTTGTCCCCACTTTGTAGATGAGAAAACTGAGGCATAGAAAGGTTGAATGGCTTAGCGAGCTGCCTGAGTGCACATGGCTGGTTGAGGTGGAGCTGGGTTTACATTCAGGTCTAGTAGATTCTGAAGACCGTGCTTTTCAAAGAAACGCCAGAATTCCTGTTTGACATAAGGCTGCCTCTTACCCAACAGAGGGCCAAGAAGAAGAAAAAGAAACAAGCAGTTGAGGAACATCCCGATGAGGTGATGGAGGAGCCAGATCCCGGGGAGACTCCTGTGAAACCCCTCCCTCCAGAGCCCACGGATCGGGCTGCCATAGAGCAGCAGGTGAGGGAGAGAGCCGCCCGGAGCTGGAGGAGGCCCGGGGAGCCCACGCTGGTCCCGGAGTTGAGCCTGGCGGGGAGCGTGACGCCCAACGACCAGTGCCCCAGGTGAGCAGATGCTCCGACCTTAAATGAGGTTGACGTGTGACGCACACGCCGTACGGAGCGCATGGTGTCTCCTGACTGATTTGGGATGGTCGGAGAATCCTGCATTCTCTGTAGATATGGATTAGGTTGGACCTTATGAAATTGCGGGTATTTGTCCAGATTTTGGTGATTTCATGTGGTTCACCTACCCATTGCCTCCTCACTGGCCACTCAGGAGCGCAGTACCCGAAGCTGCCTGTAGGAGGTGCTCTGCACAGTGCCTGCCAGAATGGCTTCTGACTTGGAGCCTTTATCTGCAACCTCAGTGCGACTGTTCTGTCTCCTGCTGGCACGTGCGCCCTCCGCGCACAGACACCCAGGGCTCTCCAGCAGCAACACAGGCCAGCTTCTCTCTCTCAGGGCCTTGGAGAGCCTCCCAAAGGGATTGTAGGTATTGTGATTGAGCTAGGCCATCTGAGGCAGTCCTGTCCAGATTTGGTAGAAGTTCATTTCTAGTCATTCATATGTGATGTCTAAGAGCTATCTAGCATATGTAAATCTATACACATAGTAAGTTCATAAACACATGTGTATGTTCATCCTCTTTTTAAAATTTATAATTTAATAAAAATATTTTTATTTTTTATGGTGAAATACATAATTAAAATATTTTTGAATTTCCCATGTATTTCCTCCCTACACACTACAGAGATGGCTCTCAAAGTGTAACCCCAGAAGCAGCAGCGTTAGCAGCGCTGGAGAACGTGTTAGGAATGCAGATCCCCAGGTTCCGCTGAGACCTGCTGGATCAGAAGTCCTAGCGCAGAGGCCAGAAAGCTGTGTTTTCATAAGGTTGCCAGTTGATTCTGACGCATGTGAAAGCGTACTGATATCTATTAATGGAAATCCACTGAAATAATCGATACCACCAGAGCCCAGGCTCAGTGCTCCAGTAACAGAGGCCCTGTCCTGGACACAGGGAACACCTCAGACTGGAATCGTCAGTATTCCACCGTAGAAAGTGAGCCTTCAGCTGAGTCAGCGAGCCTCAGCGATAACTAGGATTCAGGGATTAACTAGGATGTCATTTTAAGGCTCCCATAACCTTCTTGGTTTCAAACTTCTGTTAGCATGCTAGTAACTTACTATTAAAGTGTGGCTTCTTGTGCATTTTCATCTGTCCCCTCAACTTCATAGCATTCAGATGCTATATATCAACTATTCCCCAGCACTCAATTAGCTACTTTTAAGCCACAAATACTATACCATCTAACTAGACTATGTGATTACACGCATGCTTTTTAAAGGGAAAACTTAGGTTTGGCTTGACAGTCTTTTGTGGTGAGTCACATTTTGACCGAGAAGATGTACCTCAGTCTGAAGTTCCTGAGTTTTCACTGGGTTTGGGGACTATAAACCAGGTTACCCCAAGCCAATGATTATAATCCACCCTCTTCATCAGACCGTCAGGTAAGGGGGCCACGCAGCAAAAGGGGGTGTTTTAGGTTTGATTGTAGCATGAAGTTACTGGGAATAAGGCTTAAAACAACTCTGAGTAGAGTGTGTGGGTGTCTTGGAAACTTGTTGAGATTGACGTTAAATGTCTTTCATAGAAAAAAAAAATACTCAAATCATTTGAGCAATGTCATGTCTAGCATGGGTCTAAATTGCAGAGATGTAAACAGTTACAAGAACCACCCAATTTAAGGAGTACAGAATTTCTATTTGGAATGATGAAAATATTCTAGAGAAAGGTAGTGGTGATGGTTGCACAACGCTGTGAATGTGCTTCATCCCACTGGATGGGATGTTTAAAAAAGCTAAAACGATAAACGTTATGTTGTGTATATGTCATCATAATATAAAAAAAAAAAAAGCTACCACCCCCAAAAGCCTGAGTGTGTTTTGGATTTTTATGCTCTAACTTTTTCATTTCCTTAACAAGCTTGAGTTGCTGTTGATTTAAGCAGTAACTGGTGTTTGGGTGGGCATCTCTGCAAATATCTACAATGAAATTAAAGACCACTCTGGAAGGTTTTGATTTTTTTTTAACTTCCTGGCTATAAGAATGATATGCTTGCCAGGATACCTTCTAACTTCTATTGGGGCTCAAATGACTTTTAAAAATAAGGAAAATCTGGGAGGAGGGTATAGCTCAGTGGTAGAGCACATGCTTAGTATGCATGAGGTTGTGGGTTCAATTCCCACTACCTCCATCAAAAAGAACTAAACAAATAATTATCTCCCCCCAAATTAAAAACAAATGGAATCAAAAATAAGGAAGATTTCTTTCTCTCTCACAGCCAGTGAGCAGTGACTCACCATCGGAAAGTGTTCAGAAAAAGCTTAAGTCTTGGGAAAGGAGCCTTGACCCAACTGCTGCAACGTGCTGTTATATTTTTAGGATAAAGTACCCTACACAAACGTAAATCACTGCTAGCCCTTGGAGTCTGGATTCACTCCATTTAACAAATAATGTAATTCTGTTTACGTAAAACGTTCGGAAGCAAACGTAAGGCTTGTTGGAACAAAACTAAGGAGGCTGTAGCACAGTGATGCTTGAGCCACAGTTCTAAATCCCTGTGGCCCTGTCAGTGCCTCTTTTCTCATATCACGGTGTACTATCCTCTCTCCCCACCTCCCCTTTTTTTGGTGGTGGGGGAGGTAGTTAGGTTTACTTATTTATTTACTTTCAGAGGAGGGACTGGGGATTGAACCTGGGACCTTGGGTATGCAAAGCATGTGCTTTACCACTTGAGCTATGACCTCCCCCTTGGATCACAATGTACTGTTGTATTAAGTTCTGCAAGACCCGTGACTGTCTTGGTTCAATGAAAGCTAAAGTGACTGGCAGGGTCTCCGCCTGTGTTCCTTATTCTGTTCGGTGCCTATTTGTCAAACGCTCACTTAGCCTTGGTGCATGAATACTCACCCCACCTGTGGACCGTCTCACTTTGCAGGGGGGAGGTCTTGCGAAGGGAAGACGTCAAGAGGCGCTCGTTGTATTTGAAGGTGATCTTCAACGACAAGGAAGTGTCCAGGACCGACAGTCGGCCGCTCGGGGCAGACTTCCGTGTTCACTTTGGACAGATTTTCAATTTGCAAATAGTCAACTGGCCCGAGAGTTTAACACTGCAGGTACGTATTTTAATTATAGTCATTGTCCTAAGAAGTTTTGGTCATCACAGATGTGAGATGGTTTTAAATCATTCATTGGCTCTGCTGGTGTCCTGATAGGCTCTCAAGGGACACCGGAGGTCAGTTTCCTCCTGGGCGTATCTTAAGGCCTTGGCAGGAGAGATCTGTTACCCACTCACATACCGAAAGTGCTGGCAGAGTAGCTGCCTCGGTGCGCAAGCATATGTCTGTTTGGAGATGAGGTGGGGGCTGGGGGAGGACCGGCGTAGAGGGGTCTCTGATTCATTCATGGGGGAGTTTCAACATTACGCTGTACCAAGACCCTAGCATAATATTCCAGAGAAATCAGTTTCCATAATCACAGCTGGGTATGATGGGGTTGGGAGGTACAGGTGCCAGGATCCCCCCAAATAAATAAAACTCCCTACTAGCCTAAATCCCACTTATTTGTGTCTGTTTTAGTTTCCTAAGGCTGCCATAACCAAGCACCACCAACTTGGTGCCTTAAACAGCAGGCATTTATCTTCTCACGGTTCTGGAGGCCCTGAAGTCTGAAATCAAGGTGTCACTGGGCCATGCTCCCTCCAAAACCTGCAGAGAAGCACCCTTCCTGCCTCTTCAGCTCCTGGTGGCCCCAGGCGTTCCTTGGCTTGTGGTAGCATCACTGCCATCTCTGCCCCATCTCCATCTGGCCTTCCTGTGTCTCTGTGTGTCCTTTTTTGTCTCTTACAAGGACATTCTCAGTGAACTTAGGGACCCCCCCTCACTCATCTCCATTTTTATACCTGGGAAGCCCCGATCTCCAAGTGAGGTCACGTTTTCTAGTTCCCGGTGCACATGAATTTTTAGAGGACACTCTTCAAATCAACAGTGTCTTAGACCTGCTGATCTTATGGTGAAAACTCTCTTAAGATGCTGACAGATTCTCTTCCATGACACTAATAGGCATGCTAATTAGACTTGCAAATACGTGGCGCACGTGCCTCTGTTTGCCGCCCACCACCCACGCAGAAATCACTAATCCTCATCCACCGCTTGTGCAGAAACTTCTCATTCTCATCCACCACCCTTGCTGGAAATGACAACTGATCATGCCTCTTGTCCCCCACTGAGCCTAGATGTAGGTAACTTCAGAGCCCTTCTCACACTGTCGTCCAGGCTGCCACTACCTCGTGATTGTAACTGACATTGTCTGCAGATACAATTACAGCTGTATAATTATTAAAATATTTACACACTTCTCTACTGAATGGCAAATGGTTGCCATCCTGGAGGCCCAAATTGCCACCCTGGCCACATAGACCCCACTTCCAAGACCCTCTGGACCTTCCCACAATGGACCAGTTAAAGGGAGTGTCTGAACAAGGTTAACGCCTCCGGGACCCCGTTCCCTGTATGATTGACAGCTCTTCTGACTGGTTAGCACTGGGCTGTGAGTACTGCTCAACATTTTGAATCTCAACTCCTGTGTAGACCTAGGTAGCTGACCTTCTAAAACTGGTAGAGGAAGTTTGAAACAGGCTAAGATACGGGGCTCCTTTGACAGTAGAAATGCTCAGAACCAAGTTGGGACGCCAGGAAATGGGATGGGGACCGAAAGGGTCAGCCCTGAGCACCCAAAGTCAGCCCCCTGGCATTGGGACTTTCCAGGGACTGAGGCTACTTTGTCCTACCCCTGTCATCCCTGATCTGGAGGTGGTGAGGGCAGAGGGCAACCCTCATAGCAAAGCGCCAGGCATCATGACTCAAGCCAAAGTCCTTTGCGTGCTGGTGACAGCTCTGATATCCACAAAAAGGGAAAATGTTTTCCTTGAAAAACAGAGCTAGGCTTAGTCCAGCCGCTCATATAATTCTTTAAAACCTCATCGAATTTTTAAGAAACGTCTGTGTATGCTAGAACTTGAGAAAAACAGAACTTATTTTGCTGCTCAACTTAATATGGGTGAGAGGAGAAAGCAAGGGCAGTTTGTTAAGGTAAAGAATGGTATGAGAAAAGGGATTGAAGTTCTGCTGAAAAGCCTGAAAATTCCCTCTGAATATCACCCATGAGAAAACGATCTCTATACATTCTTGCATGTTCCTCCCTTGATTTATAACCCTGTGTGGATACAGAGAGTGAAGTGGGGTGACTGTGGCTAAAGCTGAGAGCGGGAGCCGCCTAGCTCTGCACCGGGAAGGGGAGCTGGGACCACCCCCAGGTGGGCAGCGGTGGGCTTACCCGGTACCTGCTCTAGGTGCCAGGTCCACACCGACTGTCCATCCTGTCTCCTCCAGAGGCCCTGCGGTGCCTGACTGCCCGGAGCATGTGGAGGATTCCTCTCCCACTGTCCTTTCAGCCAGGCTGTGTCTGAGGGGCTCTGGGATCCAGCTGACTGCGTTTCATCCCCTCACCTCTCCCTGTGACATGCACCATTATTTGTGTCACTTAACCACCACGCATCATGGACCAAAAGACACAATCCCATTTCAGATATGTTCAAATTAGAAAATCTAGTATTCTCCGTACCACGAACACCTGGCCTTTCTTAGCCAGAGATTCCAACAGTGAGGAGCCGGAGGGTAGGTCTTTCTGTTTGGATGATGAGGGGCTATGGAACATTTAAAATCTGAACACCTTTGGGAGAAAGGTCGCACTCTGCTGGTCCCAAAGCACCCCACTCCCCTCCCCATCACAAACCCTCCTGCCCTGGCCCCGGACACATGCACTTAATCTACAGTTTAAAGTAAGACTTGCTGCACATGGAAAACTGTCCAAATTAAGAATAAAACTTGATGGAGAAAGTAAATGAACACAAACTCCAGAAGCCAGCGCAGGGCGTTCCTATCGTCTGCTCTTAACAGGGAGGGATTGCGGGGGCCCAGGGTGAGTCTCACCCATTGCGCACCACAGAAATGCAATGATTTCAGCTACTCAGAGTTTGCCCCCTCCTTTGAGGTTCATCCTTAACTCCTCCTCCCCTCCTCCCCTGCAGAGGAAGAGCTGACTGAGGAAGACCGAGAGTAACATGAGAAGATAAGACAGGGGTAGAGTGAGGCCAGGGAGCGGCAGCCCAGCACGCAGCAGGTAGGAAGGAGAGGGCGCCCTGGAAGGAGGACCACCCCCTCATGCCCCTCGCCCACTGGAAAGAGTGCAAAGGATGCGAGAGAGGGCCCTGCCCTCCCAGCATGTGCCCAGCCACACCCCTGTTGCTTGCTGAGAGCTCAGACCACCCGGCTGGTCTGCGACACCCTCTCCCGCTCTGGGCAGTTCTCAGTGTCCTGAATTACTATGTAAGGAAAAACATCTTCACGTTGCACTAGTGTGCCAATATTTTATTTCATATATTTTCTAAAATATAAGATAATCCTCCTAGACTATCTCCTGCTGACTGCCTTGAATATTAGCTTGCTGGGAATGTTACCATCAGAACAGTTTTTTTTTTAAGTAATGTGAAGAGTATTCTCTAAAATATTATGAAATGACTTTTTTAAACCAAAGAGCAAAACTTTATCCTATAATATTAAGAATATACTCGTAGGCATTTACCTTCGCCTTAAGAGCTGAATCATGCCATCTTTTAAAAATTGCAAACTAAGGGAGTCTTGGCTAAGTTCTTATTAAGCTCTCTATAAAGATTTGACAACTGATCAAATCAATGTTATAGCGGTTTAGAGGCATAATTTTTTATGATTGGGTAACAGTCACAGATGAAATTAATTTAGAGGACATTGTTGACTCTCTAGGAATAATACTGTGCCATTTGGAAATTTTCCGTATAATTGTAAGTTCTGAGTTAGAGAAGGTTCAAGAATTATTGGCAACCTTAGGAGGGTAAGAAAAATCACCTTAAATGTATTTCTTTATGCCGCTGCTATCGCACTCTTAACTTAAGGATCTAACGTGTTTCAGAAGATGTTCTGAGATTCTCAGAACTGCAATGCATCAGTTGGTTCAACAACCAAGCACTGTATGTTTGTTGCCTGATTGTGCAGAGCCAGCAGACTGTCTGATGCTGAGCCAGGAGTGTAGTGGAGAATTGGAAGCCACATAAAAAGTAGGGTGTAAACGGCCCTGCCTCAGGGAGCTTTAAATCCAGCTAGAGATGCGAGGGAAGTGAATGCAAAGAAACAGCACTCAGCGGAGTACAGATACACAGGACCACTGCAGGGAACAGGGCTGACGGAGGTGTTTGTCTTCCTGCGTGTTTTGAACCACAAGCCTCAGTGTTTCCTAGCCAGGCCTGAGATGGGAATGCCAGGGCAGCCCTACAAAGCAGAAGAAAAGTCCACAGGCTGGCACAGAAAGCTAGGAGTGGGGGATGGATCGGGGCCTGGCAGCAGACGGGGGAGGAAGGAGTGAATTAGGGCAACATGGCAGCCTTGAAAGAAGAGATTGACAGGACTTGGTGATGCTTTAACTAGAGGGAGTGAAAAGGAAGGGAATCAAAGTTGGTCCCAAGGAAAAGTGAGATGGGACTTCACAGGATGGGAGCCAGAGCGGGGCCAGAGTCCTTCCAGAAAGGTCTTGAAAAACGTGGTTTCTGAGGTCTCTCCAAAATAAAAATGCTTGGCCTTTCACAAAGATGAAATTTGATTTGGAAACAAAAAAGCTTTGTGATGATTACCTTGACCCCTTTATCATTCACATCTATAATATCACCCCATAGTCATCTTCTTGACTCCCCAAAACTAGCCACGGTGTGTAAGATCGCTGGGCGGCTTTTAAATGTGCTAGCATTATTGGTTTTTCCTTATGAATCAATGCGGTTGAGCTTTCATATTCCTGGCATGTGGACTGAGATAGGGAAATTTTCCCTTTAACTGAGCTGGCAGGAACATGAGTTTCCCTTCCTGGAGCCTCTCCCGATTTCTCTGGCTCGTCTGCAGAATTGGACCATCACAGTGGGAAAAAGTCCTACTTGGAGAAGTGTCCTTGATAACCCTCATCTAGCTCACTGGGGTCGGGGACCTAAAATGAAGATACCAAGAGGAGGCTCCCCTCCCAGAAGCTCAGCAGGGAGGAGAGGGAGGGAAATGAATCAGGGGTTTGCAAGGAGACCGCGGTTTACTTTAGGGTGTGGTTAATTGGAGCACATCTGCCAGCCTGAGAAAAGCAGCCAGTCCAGAAAAGACTGATGACTTTGAAAATGAAAAGGAAAGTTGCTGGGGAGGGTGGGAGAGAGGAAGGAGAGAGGGTGGGATCAAGCTGTGTTGAGAATGCCCTCCAAGTTGGGAGTGATAACACAGGGGAGGGGTGGAAGGCAGCTGGGAGGGGGTTCACCTCAGATGCGATGCCCACGGTCTTTCCAGTGAAAGAAGGGAGTCTGTGGACCCGAGAGGAAAAAAGGTTTGATTCCACACTGAGGGGAAGCGGGGAGGGACCTCTACCAAGAGATGACTAACAGACTGGTGAACAACATCACTGGCGGCCGAGATTAAACCGCAGCCACTTGTACCAAATCCAACACCACCAAGTGGAAGAGATGAAACTGCTGTGTCTTGTTTTACTTTTTTTGTTTAGGTTTTAAAATCAGAGAAATATGACTTTTAAATCATGCAATATAAACTACTTCATGATGGATTATTGTCTGTCTTAACTTAATGCCCCTACATGTTTAAGATTTGTCTTACCTATGCAATTCTAAATACTGTTAGTGTAAATTTGCACCAGATTGCTGAGTTAAAGCAAACACTCTTTCAAATGCAGGGGAAGTAACAGTAATTTCATAAATGGTCCCAATTTGGTAGCAGTTGATCTAATTGCTATTCTGAATTCACTGCTGCCTTGCTTTACAAAACAGGAATTTTTGAACAGTTGTACATAAATCAAACCATATTTCCTGTCTTGTTTCTTCATTAACATTACACTTACAAACACACTCATTTTGCTTCAAGCAGTGCTTTTCAATGGAGATAATGTTGCCCCCAGGGGACATCTGGCAATGTCTAAAGACATTTTAATTATCACACGTGGTGAGTTGCTGCTGGCACCACTAATGCAGCTGAGGCCAGGAATGCTGCTAAACATCCTACGATGTGCAGGACAGCTGACCACAACGAAGAACTGTTCAGCCCAAAATGTCTGAGAACGGCTGACTTAGAAAGAAACCAAAAATTAAACTGAATTGTACAGAAAGTTATTTACAGATACCTATTTAAAGCCCAGAATGCCCATTTTCTGATTTTTAAAACTAGCATTTCACCCTAGCATTAATTAAATTGAGCTGCTATTTTAAAAAATGAGGGTGTCTCAGAAAGACAGATCTTACCAGTTAAAGTTTAATTTAAATAAAAGAAATTCTTATTTCACGAAGCTTACGAAAATCAATTGGCTGCCTTAAAAGAGTAGGGTGAAAAGTTAGGGAAATCTTTGGATTTTTTGGCTTTCTGGGATGGAATCTATTTTTATTTATTAGAAAAACTTTGATAATTATCTGCTGAGACAGTAGCCCCAATTGGCAAACTCTCCATTCCCCCAGAGTTTATCGTTGCCTCTGTCCTACCGACTCAGCACCGAGAATCTCCGTTCAGTACCTCTTCTGACTCTAGGTATGAGTGTGATTGCAGAGACTAGGAACACAGCCCCCTCCACTGACATCTACCAGAAATGCCCCTTATGTAATAACTGCATGTTCTCTTGGCCACTTTTAACCATGGTGACCAGCACAGAGCACATCCACAGGAATTAAAAACCAAACAGAAGCTCAGAAGCACCTCTTAAGGTCCTTCCACAATAAAGTAGTTGATAAATGACTAACGTCTAGGAGGGATGTCTTTGCAAAGCAATTGGAATCATATAATATAGAAACTTTGTCTTGTGCAGCTCAGCAAACACTTGATTCTTCTATTATGGAAAGGGATGTAGGTATCTGAAAAATACTTGGATTTGTTCCTATTTTCAGATATGTTTTACACCCTGATTTAGCTGCCCTGGCTGTTGGGCTGCTTTGGAATTCTATAGTCATCAGAGTAGTTAAGAGAGACACAAAGTCAGGAAAGATTTAACAAAATACTAAATACTGTATTATGTCACCTTCTGAAGCATTTTACCAGCCTTAAACAGTATTTTCTGACTGGTGATTCCCTTAACTTGAAGTTATATCAGGATTTTATTAGCTCCTGATGTTTTTAAAGCATTTAAGCCTTACTATAGTTCATTTTTCACCTCCCTACCTTTGCGTGCCCAGAAACATACATGATGTAATTACAAGTATGGAATATGCCATAGAATTCTGGGCTCACTATTCTGTTCCATTGATATCTGTGTCTATTTCGGTGCCAGCACCATACTGTTCTGGTTATTGTAGCTTTGCAGTACAGTCTGTAGTCAAGGAGATTGATTCTTCCTTGTCTGTTCTTTCTCAGGATTGTTTTGGCTTTTCAGGGTTTTTTTGTGTTTCCATACAAATTTTTAATTCTTTGTTCTAGTTCTGTGAAAAAAATGTCATTGGTATTTTGATGTGGATAGCATCAAATCTGTAGATTGCTTTGGGCAGTATGGTTATTTTAACAGTATCAATTCTTCCAGTCCAAGAACACAGTTTATCTTCCCATCTGTTTGTGTCGCCATCAGTTTCTTGCATCAGTGTCTTGGAGTTTTCTGAGCACAGGCATTTTATCTCAAAGTGTATGAGTTTTGAAGGAAACAGTTGTAGATTCAGATCCCAGCTTTGTGACCAGGGAGGCCTCTCCCCTTCATCGAGCCTCACATCCATCAGCTAGAATTGCTGAGCCTGTTACCTCGCCTAATCTTTACCACAAACCACCAGATTCTGGTTAAGATTAAACGTGATAACAGACCTAAAGCCTCTGATGGCCTCATACAAAGGAATATCTCAATGAATTAAAACTGGGGGGACAGTACAAAAATTTCTAAAGGGAAAAATGTCAGGATGAAACGTCATGCCAGTGAGTCCCTAATTTAACAGGTCACACCAAGCTCTCCTGTGCAATAAATGACCACCTGGCGCACGTTCTTGAGGCTCTGTGATATTCTAAAACTGCAGGCTCTTATGAGAGGTTGGGATAAGCAAAAAAAACAAACAAACAAACAAACAAAAACTTCTTTTAGAGTTCTGAACCAATAAAAATATGGTGAAAAAGTGTTAAAAATATAAAAAAGGGGGTCACTATAAGTTAACAGAGGTTTGAGGGACATATCGATCATTTGGAATGTATGGAATACATTTTGATCTTGATCAAAGTACCACAATAATTTTTTGAGACTCTGAAGAATATCTGAAACTTACTGATATTTGATGTTATCAAGGAATTGCTGTGAAAACAGTATTGGCAATTATTTTTTTTTGTATCATTCTCTTTTAGTGATACATATTGAAATAGTTACAGATGAAATGATGTCTAGGTTCAGAATATTGTGGAGAGGCAAGTTGTTGAGACTATAGATAAAACCAGATTGGCTCTAAATTAGTGGTAGTTGAAGCTAGGTGATGGGTTCATGGTATATTATTCTTCCAAAATTACATATATTTGAAATGTTCACTAAATGATCTTTCTACTATAGATTAAAATATTACCTTTTTTTACTGGTAAAGGTGAATTTGGAGAGTGTGGCTTAAATGTACCACTCCTGGGCTTCTTGCTGAACTTCTAAATTAGGCGGAGGTAAGCCCTGAACAGTCAGAGGTGTCTTGGTGCACTCAGCCTGTGAGAATAGCTCACAGTGGTACTAAGTCTGGGGTCCTGAGTCCAATTCCTATGCGGTTTCTGCCTTTGTCTTTACTCCAGTAGCATCTCCAAACTCGGTCAGCCATCTTGCAAATGTGAGCTCGTGGGTACCAGGGAGATGAGGCCATGATAGCAGCCCAGTACAAATTCACCTTCACCCTCATCCTTGGAAAAGAACTCATATCATGTGCCCTGTGAGGGAGGAAGGGTGGAGGGGAGCTGTCGTGTCATCTTGGTGCATTCAGGTGGTAAATGGAAAGTATTCATCAGAGGGGAACTCTACTGCTTAAGAAGAAAAATAGGAAGGTTGAATTCATGGAAATTTTAAAAGTCAAATCAGCATTTTAGAGAAACGTGTGCCAGCCAGAGAGACCTCATGGAGAGAAAGAGTAAAGTACAGGAAAAAAGCCAGCAGAGCTGTGGAATGTTTTATCTTCTTACCGCAAAGGTGAAATGAACCACAGATACAAGGGAGACTTGATCGAATGGAGCAGAGGGTCCTACTGAGGCCGCATCATGTCTTCATAATCTGTGGCTGCCAGGCAACGGGTCCTCCATCTCGCAGTGACGGCATTGTAACGAGACACACCGCAGTAATTAGCGTCAGAGCTACAGGTGGACTAGTTGGCTCTGTCGTGGGAGAAGGCCTGAGACGGAGCTGGATAGGGTTGCAGCAACTAACAAATAAAGTGAAATCTTGCAGGAAAGAGTTTGAGAGATTTACCGAAGAGCAGATTTGAACCTGATACCCTGGAGTACTTCCTACTGCCGTGGAGGCTGGCGCAGGCAGTAGCCCTTCTCGTGGCATGTCTGTATTGTCTCCCTTTTCTCCCTGATGGCCTTTCTCTCTGAAGTAACTTGAACCAGGAAAAAAAGGAAGCCCATTCTCCAAACTAATGTGTATTGGCTTGAAATAAGAATAATTGTACTAGCCTGATAATTTGATTAAGCTCTCTACCCCAGGAGATTAAGCCAGGCAAGAGGACAGGATGTCCAAAACTTGACCATAAGTAGGGTATAATCTGTTCTTTATGGGAACCACAGCAACACAACTCAGCTTTCCACTCTGAGATGGTGCTCTGGACTGGAACAGTGACCAGACCAGCACAGCACAAATGGACTGATTATCTAGGACTGATCACCCTTTATTACCGTTTTTTTTTGGCCGTTTCTCTTCCTCAATCTCAGGTATATGAAACAGTTGGACACAGTGGTGCCACCTTGCTAGCAGAAGTGTTTCTACCCATTCCTGAAACTACTGTTGTCACTGGAAGGGCTCCCATCGAAGAAGTGGAGTTTAGCAGTAACCAGCACGTGACACTGGACCATGAGGGAGTCGGAAGCGGTAAGGAAGGCCTCAGTGGCTCACCGTTTCACAGTCACATATGAAGGTTTCTTTTTTTTTTTTTCCCCACTTCTCAGACAACCAGACAATTATAAGATTTTTATCAGAAATTTAAATTAAAACAATAATCATACATAATTTTTTTGCAAGGTAATTTGCTATGTACTATGTTTGGCCAGTAAATTCATACAACTACACAAGTGTAAAGTAGTTTGGCCATGTGAATTCAAAGTCTTTAGATTGCCTTTGACACCTTAATTCAACTTCTGGGAAAGTAATTTGAAATGACAAAACCTTGTGCATAAAAATATGTACATCACAGTATTATCTGTAAGGCTTTCAACTTTGAAATAACTTACATAATTATAACAGATTATTAAATAATAGTCTCTCTTGTCTCCTTCTAGAATTGTGACTGGATATGTGATGGACTGTCTCACTCTGTCCACCATGTTTCTTAATCTCTCTTTAATATACTTGACATCTTTTTCTTTCACTGCTACATTCTTTGTAATTTCTTTAAATCTGTCTTCCAAGTCATGGATTCACTCTTTGACTGTGTCCAGTCATGGAAACTCATCATGGCATTTTCATTTCCATGATAGTATTTTTCACCTCTAGACATTCTATTTAGTTCTTTTATAATCACCTGGTCAGTTCTGATAACGTTTTGTCCTTTTCTCACACTCTCAATCATTTCTTTTATTCATTCATTAATTCATTTATTTTTAAACACATAAAAATATTTTTCAATTTTACAATCTGTACCTGATCATTCCAATACCTATGTGCTTATTGGCCTGATTCTAATTCTGTTTCCTCATGTGACTGGTGATTTTTTTATTGTGAGTGCACACCTGGAACTTTGCAAGAATTCAGACTCCCAAATCCAATCACCAATCTAAAAGTCTGAAGACCTAGGCTTTTAGTTCCAGCTCTGGTACTGACAAACTGCACGACCCCAGTAATCTTGTAACCTCTTTGAATATCATCTCCCTCATTCATAAAATGGATCTAGTAATACCTCTCTTAGTGTCTTACAGGGTTATTTTAAGTATCAAGATGGAGTGTTCAGCCATCTACAAAACAGAAACAGCCTCACAGACACAGTAAACAATCTTATGGTTACTGGAGTAAAGGGGGTGAAAAGAGATAAATTTGGGAGTTTGAGATTTGCAAATATTAGCTATATATTTAATAGATAGAAAACAAATTTCTTCTTTGTAGCACAGGGAACTGTATTCAATATCTTGTAATAACCTTTAACGAAAAAGAATATGAAAACAAATGTATGTATGTGTATATATGGCTGCGACACTGTGCTGTACACCAGAAACTGACACATTGTAACTGACTACACTTCAATTTTTAAAAAATGAAGTGTTCAGTATGAGGAAAAGATCTTGAAAAGATGCTATTACAGGGTTAGCAGTGACACTGTTTTGTGTTAATAATGTTAACTGGAACTCTAGAGAATGAAGCTGCTATATGTTGTGCTTTAAAACCTTTTCTTTGTTTACTTGAGTAAATGTCCTGCTCCAAAACCTTTCATCATTAATTTCTGATCAGTGGGGCCAAATCTGTGAGGCTTTGCTGTTGTCGTGACAGCCCAGCAGCAGAACTGTTGAGCGGTCAGTGTCTGCCCGGCCCCGTCTGAGTCTTTGGAGGTTCACCTCCCCCCAACTTAGGGCGTCTGCCCTTGTTCCTTCTGCTGAGGATGCTCGTTCTCAAGACCCCGACGTGCCTCACTTCCTCACTGTCTTCAGGCCCTTATTCAAAAGTGACCTCTCACGGAGCCTTCCCTGGCCACCCCACCTACAAGTTCAGCCGCACCCCAGCACACATGTTCTATACCCTTCCTGAATTTGTTTCTCTTGTACTTATCACCCTCTAGCATACTGCTCATTTCTCTTATTTATCTTGTTTGTAACTTGTCTCCCCTACTTGAATGCAAACTCATGAGACAGGGATTCCTGTCGGTTTTGTTTCTTTTTTTGTTTTGTTTTGTTTTGTTTTTTTCTCTTTTGGTGGGGGAGGGAGCTAATTAGGTTTATTTATTTTTGGACAAGGTACTGGGGATGGAACCCAGGACCTCATGCATGCTAAGCACACACTTTACCACTTGAGCTATACCCTCCCCCCCAAGTTTTGTTTCTTTACTCCTGTCTTCAGTGACTAGAATGATGCCTGGTATGAAGTAGGAGCTCAAATAAGCATCTACTAAATGAATGAATGAATGAATGAATGAATGAATGAATGAATGAATAATATCTTCACCATAATCCTTTAGGGTCCACTACTATTATCCCTATTTTATGCATAAAGAAACTAAGGTTCAGAGAAGCTAAGTAATTTGTCTGCAGTCACACAGCTGTTAAGTGGCAGGGCCAGAATATATACACAAATGGTCCCACTCCAGTGTTTATCATTCATCATAATGTCTACACTCTGCTGTCAGAGAGAGAGCCACACAGTCAGCTGTGAGCGCCACCACCTGAAGAAGTTCAGTGATGTTACTGGAGTTGTGTGTTCCATCCCCACCCCTCCACCCACTCGTTCCTTTTGTCTGCCGTCTGCTTTCTCACCAGTGCTGGGCTCACTCCCTCTTCCTAACCAACATCCTGTATAATTTGGTGTTTCCCTAGGAGTACCCTTCTCATTTGAAGCTGACGGCAGTAATCAGCTGACTCTAATGACCTCGGGGAGAGTGTCCAACAGCGTGGCATGGGCCATTGGAGAAAATGGGATTCCTCTAATTCCCCCACTGTCACAGCAGAACATTGGATTTAGGAGGTAATGTGTGGCTAGAATAAACTGGTGAGTGGTGTCAGCATTGGTGTTAATGCTATACAGTGGGAAAAAAAATGCTTGCAATATCACATTCTTTCCTTTTATTGTCATGTGCCAGCATTTTCAGGGTTTTTTTTTTAATTGTTCTTAAGGTAAAAAAGTAAAATAGTAATATCCTAACAAATACTGATGTTTATCAGCGTCAGATACAGTGACAAGCACTTTATTTCATCTTCGCCAAGGAGTCTGTGCTGTATTCTTTCCCCCGTTTCGCAGATGGGGATAGCGCATGGCACACTTGTATGTATCTGGTCCTCAGCAAAGCTTCACTGTGAGTGATGTTGGTGTGAAAACTTCTGGTTATATGAACGCCCCTATTCTCAGTCCCCTTCCTTGATGGCTAGCCCTAGGTTTCTGCTCGGAACAGCAGAAAGGGACTCGGGGCCTCAGCAGTTCACCCCAGGCAGGCCCCGCTCTCGGCAGTTGATCTGTCCAGACTGTGGAGCCAGGTGGCGTGGGTTCGAGTCTTGCTTCTGTCCTTCCCCAGTAGGTGTGTCTTGAATGGACCATCCTACCATTGCAGGCTCAGTTGCCTCCATAAAATAAAAGGACTTATCTCGATCATCAAGAAGACATTGTCATTTTCAACACGTGGAAAACCCAAATGGGGTTTATTTTGTTCCCTTTACTCCCTCTCCAACCAAATGCAAACACCTGTGTCCATGTGATAAAAACAGCCAAGGACCTTCTCAGCCAGGAGACTGGCCGCGTTTCCAGTGGAGGCGTGTTTTTGCCTTTGAGTGTAAGCCTTTTGCATTCGTTGCATTGAGTTGCACGCTGGGGAAATTTGCTGGGGATTAAAGCTTCAGCTCCTCAGGAGAGGAGGAAAAACGGCGTGAGCGACAGGAGATGCAGCACTGTTCGTAAAGCCCAGCCCGGCCGTGGTGACCACTCTGGCCCCTCGGAATTCAGTCGTGTCCAAAGTTGGTGCTTAAGTTAGTTGCATAAGTGTTTATTTTTTTCTCTTTTATTGTAGCCTCGGCGATAAGTGGTCCCCAGCTGTCTGGGAAAGGAGGCCTTCAGGGCGTCCTGCACCAGTTGCAGCGGCTCCTTTCCTTGGCCTGGATCCAGGAACTCGGGACACTTTCAAGCACTGGGCAGAGTTGCAGGAATGGGTCACATTTGCACTCCTTCCATTTATGCCTCTTTTTTTCCAGTTTTATTGAGATATAACTGACACATAACATTGTATACATTTAAGGTATACAACGTAGTGATTTGATATTTATACATATTGCAAAATGATTATCACAGTAAGTTTAGTTAACATCCATCACCACATAGTTACAGGCTTTTTTCCTTGTGATGAGAAATGTTAAGATCTACCGTCTTAGTCATTTACAAGTATACAATATGGCGTTAGTAACTATAGTCACCATGCTGTACATTAGATTCCCAGGACTTGCTCATCTTAGAATTGGAAGTTCGTCCTCTTGACTCCCTTCGTTCATGTCTCCACCCTGCCTCCACCTCTGGCTCCACCAATCAGTTCTCTGTTTCTATGAGTTTGGTTTTTTTTTAGATTCCACATGTAAGTGAGATCCTCTCACTTCGCATAATGCCCTCAAGGTCCATCCATGTTGTTGCAAATGGCAGGATTTCCTTCTTTTATGACTGAATAATACTCTGTTGTATATATCTACACCACATTTTCTTTATTCATTCATCCATCGATGGACATGTAGGTTATTTCCACATCTCGGTTATTGTAAATAATGCTGCAGTAAACATGGGGGTGCAGAAATCTCTTCTGGATACTGATTTTGTTTCCTTTTGATATTTACCGAGAAGTGGGATTGCTGGGTCATTCAATAGTTTCACTTTCAATTTCTTGAGGACCCTCCGTACTGTTTTTCACGGTGGCTGTGCCCATTTACATTCCCCGCAAGAGCACACATCCTAGTTTCCACATCCTTGCCAGCATTACTACCACTTGTCTTTTTGATGAGAGCCATTCTGAGACGTGTGAGGTGACACTTCATTGGGTTTTGATTTGCATTTCCCTGGTGATTAGTGATGTGGAGCATACTTCATGTGTCTGTTGGCCATTTGTATGTCTTCTTTGGAACAATGTCTATTCAGATCCTTTGCCCATTTTTTAACTAGATTCTTTGTTTTATGGCCATTGAGTCATATGAGCTCCTTATATATTTTGGATATTAACCCCTTATCTGATGTGTGCTTTGAAAATATTTTCTCCCACCATTCATACTTCTTCATTTTCCTTGTAATATTTAATAGCAACCAACAAGTAAAGAAAAATAGCAGAAGTCCTTCCTTATGATTAGATTTTCTCTCCTAGAGAGTAGCCTCCTTAAGCAGTGCTGTCCCTGGGATTTTGGGGTCCTGACAACAAATTGCTCTGTGATGAAGTTTGTCTCATGGAATCAACTTTTTTTTTCCCAGTGCTTTGAAGAGAGCAGATGCCATCTCCTCTATTGGCACATCAGGACTGACAGACATGAAAAAGTTGGCCAAGTGGGCAGCAGAGTCCAAGCTCGACCCCAACGACCCCAGCAACGCTCCTTTGATGCAGCTCATCTCGGTAACGTGGCCAGAGATCTGCACACACACCATTTCTCTACTTGGTGTGATGAGAGCAGAAACGGCTTCTCTTTACCCACACTTTCTTTCCCACTGTGTCCTCCCACGCAATGGGGTTTAAGAACGTGAGTGCCGGGTTGAGTGACAGGTTTAAATTCTAGCCCTGTGCTCAGCTGGCTGTGCAGGCACTCGTGCTTCTGAGCCCGGTGACGCCCCCACGGTGTTGCCAGGAGGAAGTGAGCTGCTGCAGGTCAGCCCAGAGCTGAGCACACGATCAGCGTGCGGTCAGTGTTAGCTCTTATTGTTGCTCTTACCTCTAACATCTGTGAAAGCCCTAAAGAAAGGTTTCACTTTGCCCTTTCTCTAATCTGGCCCCAGACACTCAGAGTTCCCTGCTCCAGGTCACACAGCTGGTAAGGACTCAGATCCAAGTCGAGGTGACTTCAGGGCACGTGTTCTTTCCATCCCATCTTGAAGGACTGATGGGGCAGTTTAAGAAACAGGGATTTTGTTTGTTTTCTTGTTGGATGATTAATTAGATTATCATTTAGGTTTCATTTAAGTATTCCTGAGATAGACTATTTGTATCTATCATAACATTCTAAATTCTTTCTTCGGTGAATTTACAAATAAAATGGAACATTAGTCAGTAAATGATTTCTCTTGGTATCAAGTACAATTGTTTTTACTCCCAAGTTCAAACTTTCCACAGAAACATAATAAACACGCAGATGACCCAGAAAGTGACCATAGCAACACATCTAAGATCACGTTTATTGGTGTGAGTTCGTCAGTAAGGTAACTATAACGGGGTGGAATTTTTCACTTCTCCCCTAGCGATTCTAAGATAAGTCCCAAAGCAAGCTTTGGTTTATTCTGACTTTTGTGTTTATAAATTCTCCTTCCAACATACTTCACAGTGCAGATAACAGAAATATTAGAAAGAACAGGCCATATTACCTGAAGTATAGCCTCTTCTATGTAAAGTTTTCAAATTACGTTTCAATTACTACCTTCAAACTGGTAGCGTTATATATAGGACACGTGTCACTTTCGTTTTTTTCTTTTCGACTCTTTGCCTTCTCATAGAAGGACCAAAAACTCAGGGACTGCCTTCCTGCCTGGCCTCGTATCATGAACCAGGGTTTTCACAGCAGGAACGCCTTTCCCATCACAAAGCCCCAGCAAATCTCTGCTCCCTGACTTTCCCTCTGCCTGGGAGGAGGTTGCAGCTGGCAGAGCACCCGGGCCGTGGGTGGGGGAGCAAGCAGACACCCGGGCGGCATGCAGCCCACACTTGCACATCCCCAGCGTGGCACTGAAGCCGTCCTCTCTGGACCAGGGCACAGGGGCACTGGAGGTTGGCGCCAAGATCCATCTCTGGCTCGCTTTTCCCAATGACCAAGGCCATGAGGTGCTGTTCGGGGCAGGAGAACATGGCCGTGGAGCCAAGTAATGTGGATCAGCTGACAGTGGGGCCTTTATCTACATTTATGCATAAATATATTCAGAAAGTGCTCGTCAAAAATAGTTTAAAATATTTTTTAAATGTTAAAATATAAAAAATATTAAAATATTTTACAGATATATGTACAATACATATATTAGATTTTATAGACGCTATGTATGTGAGTAATCTTATTTGCAGTAGGCACTTGGTAATACACTGATGTAAATCTCTCATTTTTCAGTCTGTATATTTTCATAACACCTACTAGGGGAGCATGAGTACCAAAAATAAACCTTACAGTTTTCATTTCTTTGATCCATGGTACTTTTTATAGCTACTAAATGAATAGTGCCTGCCCCATCTTGTAATGTATTTCAGTGTATTTTCTCTTTAAACAAAATGCTGGAAGTTTTAGGTCTCCCAGCCTAAAACCCCATTAAACGTCATTCCCAGCAGCTGTGCCACGAGTCTCCTTGAGTGAAATCTGCCTGGCACCTAGAGGTTCTTATTTTCTGGTTTTCCCAGGTTGCTACCAGTGGGGAATCTTACGTGCCTGATTTCTTTCGCCTGGAACAGCTACAACAGGAATTTAACTTCGTCTCAGACGAGGAATTAAACAGATCCAGACGGTTCAGGCTCCTCCGTCTGAGAAGCCAAGAGGTGCCAGAGTTCCGAAATTATAAGCAAATTCCATTATATGACCGAGAAATCATGGAAAAGGTGTTCCAGGTGAGAAATTGCCGCAGGGGAGCTAATAAAATAATAAAGTCACCGCCGTGCCGTTTGGGGTGCTGTCATGTCCGTGTTGTGCAGTTGCTGCTGTGTTCTCAGCAGAGGTACTGGCTCCTCTTTTATAGCACTTTGCATAACCTTTCCATTACTTTTTCTTGAATCCAATGTTTAAATAATCTTTGTCTCAGTATAACGACACATAAACTAGGGAAAAATTAGAGTTGTAGGGTTGAAAAATATCTCAAGTGGTACTGAAGCCATCCGCTTGAGGCTTTTTGCCTGGCTGAACTGCCATTAATGTGACAAATTATCCTGCCTTCGTCAGGAATTCAATGCCTTTTTAATCCAACAAGTATTTACTAAGCACAAAGCGCAGTGGTAAGCACTGTAGGGAAAACAGATGGGTAGGATCTGAGCAGCGTTGGGGTGGGTGGGCCTGGAAGGAAGTGGGGCACGGGGCTGACACCCCGCACCGGCAGCAGGGTGCACTGAGGCTGGGCGGAGGAGGACTCGTGGTGGGTGTGAGGCAGGGAGCCCTTGAGGAGTTACAGGTAAGAGGTCCGTGTAGGTGGGGCAGGCGAGAGAAAGCCAGCGTTTGTTTGATGAGGTAAGTGGAGAGCCATTAGAAACTGACACCAGTATGGTTTTTCATGCAGAAACTATTCTTGGGAAACATTTTTGGTAACTTGGTTCCTCTTTGTATCAGTTTGGATTTGTGATTATAAATGATAAAAACCCAGTTTGAACCAGCTCACAGACCAAGGGGAGTTTACTGGATGATGAAATCACAGAGTAGGTTGAACAGCTAAGACGTGTGAACGACAGGGGCTCTTCTCCGCCTCAAGGACACCTAGTCCAGGGCCCGACTATTGCCCGGCCCCTTCTCTGCCCTGTCTGGGCTTCCCTTGGTACGGTGGCTTCATCTCCCCCATCGCAGACAGATTTCTCCCCTTGGCTACACGGTCACCGGTATCACCCAAGTTCACATCTAGTAGCTTCAGCCAGGCAGAGAAATGCGTCCTGTTGTCCCAAGTTTAAACATCTTGTGGACGGCTCTTGAGCCACGAAGCCTGGTCAGGGACCACCCTGGGCATTCAGCTGTGACCAGAGACGCATTAAAGGAGAAATAGCAGCTCCCTGGGGCCCACGTGGAATTTAATTGATAGGAAAAGAGTGGAAAGTTCAGTGGCCTAATAAAAGCCCAAAGCACCCACTACTCTCCTCCAAGTAGGTGACCCGAGTCAGCTGCAGCCAAATGCTATTTACTATTTTTGTAATTGCTTTACTTTAAGTAGAAAAGGCAAAACTTAAGCAGGGGCTTTAGTGAAGTTGCTTGGGTGAGCTGAGCATCATGAACAACAGCGACTCTCTCTGCTATCTCTGTGGCCTCTGTTTCTTTCCACATGAACATTTTCACTTGCAATTACAGATTTCTCTTCTACTTATAAGGCAGTTTAATCAACTGACTCCAAATCCTGGATATTACATCAAAGATCAATTCTGAACCAAAAGTTCAGAGGGAAATGGAAGGAACATTTAGAACCATAGTTTGCGACTTAACCCACATGTGATAAATAATTCTCCAATCTCCAGAAGGGAATGAGAGAGGACTAGTATTTCAAAACCATCAAAGTATTGCTTCCTTTTAATTTCAGGACTATGAGAAACGGTTACAGGACAGAAACGTAATTGAAACCAAGGACCACATAGATATCAATAGGGCCACAGTAGCCAAGTACTTCCAGCAGGTAAGGAAAATCATTTTAAACAGTCCTCCTAGGGGAAAAACAGCCAGCATCCTAAGGCTGGAGGAGGGAGGTCTCTATTCTTTTATTTTCTCGTAATTGCAGATATGAAATTGATTAACAGCTATCTTCATCTTTTGAACATGGTTACTTGGTTCTTCTTTGTATTAGTTTGGACTTGTGATTATAAGTGATAAAAACCCAATGTGAACTAGCTTGGCACCAAGGGGAGTGTATTGGATGATGAAACACTGAAAACACTAAGATATGTCTCAGTTCATTACCAGTGGTTATCTTAAGAGGGGTATGATTACAAGGGACTCGCATTCTAAGTCATGATTTTTTAAAAATATTTGCATGTTTGCATCTTATTACCTTTGTAATTAAAAAAAAGTTTTATAAACCACATACTAACTGTCCTGCACTAGAAAGTCAAAATATCCCTTTTTCCTTCCTTCCTGTAATAAATTTAACTTATAAGAAATGCTACAGTGACTACAGTTCATTTCCCCCATCCAGTTCATCTACCCTGTACCTCGTGTGAAAAACCGACTTATGACATTTAAGAGGCCCTCTCTTTAAAGGATAATCAGGTAGTAAGTCGGTCTGAGTAGGGGAAGAACTTAAGAATCACTTCTTGAAATGTGTGTGCTTCGAGACTGGTCCTGTTTTTTGTAATTGTTAATTCATTCATTCAGCTAAATTTTACCATCTTATCTGCCAGGAACTTTTCCAGGTCCTGAGAATGTAGCAGTGAACAAAACAGAAACCCTGTGTCTCAGGGAGCTCATGGTAGTGAGGAAAGCTGGATGCTCTGCGGGAGGAAACGGTCAGAGCTGTGGAGAAAAGTGAAGGGGGGCTGGGCAGTGACACCGAGGTGACATCAGAGCAGTGAGCTGAGAAGTTCATAGAACAAGAACATTTTAAATAAAATGTATTTCTTTCCTCAGGTTAGGGATTCAGTGATAAATCGCTTCCTTGTTGCAAAACACCATTTTCTTCTTTCGGATTTGATAGTAGAGGAAGAAGTTCCCAATATCAGGTAAAAAAACCTTTTCTCATTTCTTATAAAAATTATTTGTATTTTATTGTATGAAAAGTTTCATGTAAATATAAGATTTATATCAGTGTCTGGTGTGCATTTGGGCCCCTAATAATACTGGAAACTGGTAAAACCTGATTAAGGCTTAATGGTACCTTAGTGGGGAGGTTTCTGTTAAAACAAGTCATACAAGATGCTCTCCATCACATTCCAGTGGACCCCATCTCACCTCCCATGACCTCCAAGTCAACTTCCCCAGCCTTGTCCATTTTCTCGTTCCAATCAAATGAAGTTCCCCTCCAGCACATCCTCCTCCAGCCTTCATCATCTCCCAACGCAGGGCCCTGCTTTATGCTCCCAGCACAGGGCAGTGGGATGGCTGAGCACCAGCCCCCTAAGGCTCTAGGCGGCAGGGCGAGGCCAGGCTCCAGCACCACAGCCAGGAGGCACACAGCTGCTGTGTGTCTGGTGAGGGGCAAGGGCAGCAGGGAATAATGGATATTTACATAGAAAATGCATTTGCTTGATTGTCTCCCTATCATTTAGAATAATCCTCAAATGGTCTCAACTCGGGGTGGATGCGTGAAAGATGAGAGAGAACTTTCTCTGTCGGTGGGCTTGCGCAGTCCATTAACTTCATGACCTTCCTGTGATTGAACCTCTTGGTCTCCTAAAAAAAGGTCATTTCCTGTGCATGTACTTTTACCCACCATCAAGTTGGCAAGGAGACAAAAAACTGTGCTGTCACGGCAGCCCCTTTCTTTGCCTCCATCCTCACACAGAAGGGAGGCTGTGCCCACATAACTTCATGCAAACTGTCTCTCTCTCTCTTCCAGGCCCAGAGTCCTGTCATTGAATGTTTTTTTCAGCCATGATAATTACACGTTAGAATAGATGATGATTTTTCATGCTGTTTTTCCATTTCTTTTCTTTCTTTTTCTTTTTTCTGCTTTACTTTCTGCATTAAGTTCTGAAGGCTCAGGGTATGTTCTTTCTTCTTTTACTTTTGGTTTGTTCTTGGCTTTAAATTAAGATGTTGCTGTATTTAATGGTCCCAGCCACCAAGATGCTCTCATGCTGACTGCTGTGGGGCAGCAAAGTCTCATGAGAGGAGGCGCCTCTTGGGGAGGGCGGAAGTATTGAGAAAAGATGGAATGTGTCATAGTATGACCCCGGGGCAAAGATTTCTCTCTGAGGTCCCCACGTTTGGCTTAGGGAGGTGTCCTGGCAGAGAAATTCAGAAGATGGACTTTAATTTGTGACAACATGGCTGAACCTTGAGGGCTTTATGTTAAGTGAAGTGAGTCAGTCTGAGAAAGACAAATACTATGTGATCTCACTTATAGGTGGAACCTAAAAAAACCAAACTAATAAGAACAGAGACTAATAGTGATCACCAGGGGCTGGGGACAGGGAAATGGGGAGATGTGGTTTAAGGGTACAAACCTGCAACCAGGAGCTAAGTCAGTCCTGGAGATCAAATAAACAGCATAGTGATTATCGTCAACAATGCTACTTCAAAGTTACTAAGAGTTACTAGCTCTTACAAAGTCACTAGATCTTAATTGTTCTCACCACAAAAAAGAAATGATAATTAGGCGAAGTGATAGAGATGTTGGCTTATGCTGCAGTGGTGATCATATTGCAATAATAAATGTATCAAACCAGCACATTGTACACCTTAAACCTACACAGTGTTGTATGTGAATTATATCTCAATTAAAATTTTAAAATGTACAATAAGTCAAAAAAAGAGTTGCAAAGATGTCAAACAATGTTACTCTTCCCTCGCTCTTTGTTTTGCAAAAGATAGTTATTTTTCATATTTTTACATTATGTTAATATGTAATGGGCTTATTCTTGTCTTAAATGAGTTCATAAATAAATATATGTAAATATTTTTCAAAAGGAGAAGAAGCTGGGCTGTGAAGTTAGGGTGATCTGGTTTTGAACCCCAGCCCTCTCTCCTCCTATATAGGAGCCTCCAGCAAATTCCATCACCTCTCAGAGCCTCCAGTTTCTTCATATGAAAAATGGGGTTAATATACTTGTAAGGATTAGAACTATTTTATGTAAGGCACCTAGCACTCTGCTTGAATCAGAGAAAGTGCTGGTAAATGGTAGCCACTCCATGCCCTGTGGGACAGGAGACCCTGGGGAGCAAACAACCCCTGGAAGTGCCTTGGGAGCCAGTATCCCCCCAGCAGGCACCTGCCTCTTGCGAAGAAGGACCCAGTCCTGCAGTCCAGCTCTGATACTCCTGGGGGGCAGACAAGCGTGAGCGTTGCCAGCCTGAGGCCAGCTTGGCACAGCTGGCTCTGTTCCGTGGCTGCTGGGCATTGTCATTAATGTCAGCTTCCTGATACAATGTCCCATCTGTGTTTCTGTTTAGTCTCTGGGGCAGAATTAAATTATTTGCTCCATGACCCTTTCCCCCAGGTTCACTGACTGCATTGCTTTCATCTTCCGGGAAGTGTTGATGGATATCATCTCAGTGAGAGGCAGAAAGATATGCTCCCTCGCTCCTCCTCCCCCACCTTCCCGCATCTCCATCCCTTCCTTTCTCCGGCATAATCACTGGCATCATAATCATTGTCATCATCCCAGCAGTCATCATTTTAGGGCATCTCCTAATGCTAGACTAGTGCCCGGGGGCTTTGTACACACCTTCTCACTACGTCCTCTCCACAACCCCGAGAGGTAGGTATTATTATCCCCATTTTACAGATGATGAAACAGAGACTTAAAGAGGTGCAGCAGTTTGCCCAAGGTGAGCAGGATTCACACCGAGTTTTGTCTAACTCCAGAGAGCCGATCCCAGGAGGCTCCCCAGGAGGCGGTAACCTCAGGGCTCTGTGAATGGACAGGCTGAGAAATGCCCCGGGGGCCCAGGAGAGGGAGAATTTCTTGACAATTTCCACCCTCTTTAAAAAGACAAAGAGTTTTTCAGGGGCCTGTGAGGGACCCTGGGGCAGACTTTGGGAAATGGTCTTGACTCTCCAGATCTTTCTTTTCCCTAGAGTCTTAATCCTGTTCTGTAATCATTAGCATTTTGGGCCTGAGCCTTTTCAAGCTGGCAGAACAAAAGCGACCACTGAGGCCAAGGAGGAAAGGTCGGAAGAAGGTGACTGCCCAGAACCTGTCTGACGGAGACATAAAGCTGCTGGTGAACATTATCCGGGCTTATGACATTCCGGTGAGGAAGCCAACGACAAGGTGAGAGCCCTCCGCACACGCCGGGATGGGATGTGCAGGATCCCACCCCTTTACAGCTTGTTCACTCTTGTCTTGAACATAGTTGTTATCCTGTGGAGGCCGAGGGCAGGGTGGTGGGGGGTCTTGATGAAGGCAGGGCCCGACTGGTTGCAAGTAACAGAACCACCTCAGCCAATTGAAGGTAAAGGGGGGATTTACTGGGAATCTCTCAGAGAACTCAAGGCCAAGAGGTACAGCTAAACTGCACAGTGGACTATAAGGGTTAAGATGGTTTCTTCAGAGGCCCCACTGTCTTGCTCACCAGCTTCCTTCTATGTGTGATGGGAGTGGGCCATCCAGTCAGGGTACCACCCACCAAGGGTTAGCTTCCCAGGAGAGAATCTGAAGGCCCTGACTTGGGTCAGGTGTTGATCCATGATCTGGTCACCTAAAGCTAGAGAGGCAGATCACAAGGACCAGTCCTGAAGGTGGGGGACAGTTCTCAGAGAAGTGGGTGACAGCTGAGCAGACACCCACAGGTGTATAGTCCAGATTCTGAGACATGTGCGATGAGCACAAAAATGTGAGTGACTTCTCCTTTATCTGCTTTATCTGTACTTCACTACACTGGGACAAGGGGGGCCCCTCAGCCATCAGTAAGGTGAGCAGGTGAGCCTAGGTTTTTTATCCCCTTAGAGAACCGAGATGGAAGGACCAGGAATCTCTTCTCTTTGCTCGTGTCCTCTCCAGTGTAACTTGGAAGCTGTCATTCATTACACACTCACAGTGTTCTAGGCACTATGTTAGGTACTTTCATGTATGTTATCTCACTTACCTCTCACCACTAGTACTGTCGCCATTTTACAAAAAGTAAAATGGAAGCGAAGGGAGCGTAAGTGGCTTTGCCCAAGGTCATCTAGCTGTCTGATCACAGAAGAGCACAGGTGTAGCCTTTGGCATCTTTCCTTCCTCGGTTCTCCCCTTTAAATTATCCACCCTCACCTCCCATTATTTTGCCCTACTTTTTTTTTTTTTCTGCTAACTAACTTTTCTACCCGTTATAGAACATCTGAGCATCACCAATATTCCCAGAATTTTGTTTCATGTAAATGTCTGTTTATGCTCCTGAATCTGCATCATAGCATTGCTTCCTTGAGCTTCAGCTCAACCCTTTCATCTTGATTGCATCAAAGCTCAACTGTGGGGTGAAAAGCTGCTTTTTAAAAGAATACCTAGGTGTTTCTCTTATTTTTGGGCTCTGTGAAGTTTTTTAGGAGGTAAGTCATTTCATTCAAATAATTACAAGGAAGCACAGCTGATCATGTACGTTATACATTTGAGAGCAGACTCATCAAGATAGCTCAGAGATCAACTCTTGCATTAAACCCACCCTAATCATAACTCTCTCTGCGCTTGCAACTCAGCTAAACAGGACTTTTCACTCCCTCTCTGTGCTCTTATGGCCCATGCCCATCCCCCTAGTCTAACATACATACTTCCTGCGTATTGTGACTATGTACTTATCTAGTCTGAGCTGAAGTGTGTCTTATTTGTCTTTGCAGCCCCAAAGTCTAAAGTCTAACACAGGGCCTAAAGTATAGTAGGTGCTTAACAACTGTTTGTGTGATAATGTGACTGATGATGTTCCAAGCAGAAAAGGGTTTTCTCTGGCAGCCGTTATGTTAAATGTTCCACTTCCATTGTCTCAGAGTTTGTCTGAAACCCTTATCTGTGAAAAGGTAAGACAGTCTGGTGGAAAGAGAGAATTTGTACTTTGCCACGTAACGAACATGAAATAAACCACAAAGTTCAGAACAAATATGCAAGTGGGTTGTGGGGATGAGGGGTAAAGTGTCTGGGAGAGGCTCTCTACACGTGATCTTCATTTCTTCCTTTAAGAATGGCAGCTCAAAAGGGAAAGAGAACAAGACCCATAGATCCTAACTCAAGCTAGGGATCCCTGACCATCCTTTCCCAGTGGTGTTTGGCCGGCCCAGAGAGAGATGTCTTACCTGGGATGTGTAGCTCAAGTCTACAGGAGAATGCTGGTTCAAAGAAAATACAGTGGGAGAGGACCAGAATTCGATGGATACAGGGCAGACTGGCTAGGAAGCTCAGAATTCTGCTACCTGAGACAGGGACTGAGGCTCTCAATTACAGGGGCAAAGGCACTCATGAGAGAGCAGAGAGAAGAGGTCTCTTTCCTCTCTTCCAGCCAGACATGCTGGCCTAGGGATGGGTGTGGGGAAGACTCTATTATCACTAGGTGACTGGGGAGGCCCGGAGCATCGTAGAAGACTGCTGACGAATCAGCAAGCTTAGAGAGAATGCCAGTCACCATAGCCACCAGCACCATACGCCTTGGGAGAAACTGTCTGCTCAGTATATAATTAGATTTGCCCTGTCATTTATTTCTTTCATACATTTTCCCTCCTAGCAAATTCCAGCAGCCATCGAGATCGTCAAGGGCTTTCGGCGAAAAGCATGCTGCTTCCCCGACCGCACGCAGCCCGACCCACAGTGCTGACTACCCCCTCGGCCAGGTAAAGTACCCAAATGCTGGCTCTCCACTTAGATGCTTGCCCCTTATGTTTTTTAAGAATTGCCTAGAAACTTCATAGTCTGTTGTCTGCCTCGTTTTCTCTGGAAACATGCTATTTAGAAACATATTCTACCTCTGCTAAGAGCTGAACAATTCCACTGACTGTTAGGGACTCTTTGCTCTTGATTTCAAGGTTTTAGTGCGTCCGTTTGTAGAAGTTTCATTTCAGCGAACAATATGCCATACAACTACGGCTGAAGGACCAAATCCCAGCTGGAATGAAGAACTTGAACTTCCATTTAGGTAAGCATTATTTTTCTCAAACCACAAGTGACTCAAACCAAGAATGAAATGGGAAAATGTCCAACTTTGAAACTCGGGCTCACTGTTAGGACACCCCCTCCTCTCCAGGCTCTGGCTTCTTATATCCCGAGCTTCGCATCCCCTTGTCCCACAGCCCCTACCCGGCTTTTCTTTCCTTCCCCATCTCTCCAATTCTGGAAGACTTAAGTGATTTTGAAGCTCCCTAGTTCCCATAAATTAAGCTTTCTCCCTCATCAGAAATAAATTGGCATTTAAATTTTTTGATTAAATGATTTTAGGTATTTAAAAGACTCATTATTTCAGATCTTGAGGAAATCTTAGAAAGTACTTAGTCTACTGCTCTACTTTTATAGAAGACAAACTAAAACCTAAAGACAGAAGGTGACACTTAATGCCAAATGGTAGACACAGAGTAAGGATTAGAACTAATTAAGTCAAAAGAGGGAAACGTACCCTGTTACACATAGTACAAGCAAAAAGAATGAGAAAAGTGAGAGGCAGATGCTCAACAAAACAGATGCAGTAGCTTGGTCTCGAGCCACGCCATGGAGAGGCCTGCCTGGGCCAGGCGTGGCTGGACTCAGAGCAGGTGACGTGACAGGAGGTAAACTTCACCCCTGCGTTGCTTTACTTATCTGTGGGGAAAGTGAGTGGGAGGCAGGGACCATTCAACCAGCCACATAACAAAAGGAGGTTTATGACCAGGGAATGGTCTAACAGAGAAGCACCTTTTAGAGCCCAGTTGCTCAGGAGCCCACACACCAGCCCCAGTGTCAGCTGGAGACCTTGTATGTAGCCCACCCCCTGAGCCAGCCCAGCCCCGGCCAGCCAGCTCCTTACAAAGCTCACGGTGACTGGAGGATGATGTGACACTCACCAGGACAAGCCAGCAGAAGGTTCGTCTCCCTGCCCGGAGCCTCCAGTCCAGGGCACCTTCCATGTGTGTACAGGTGCTGTGTTACAGTATCTCTGTGTTGCATAAGTCCTTTTAGTGAGAGACCTTCCTTTAGTCCTCATGTCTGTGCTCATATGCAGGTATTTTTCCAATCTGGACATTTGAGTGCTCATTATTTCTGTTTTGCTCTTTTCATGTTCCCTGGTCACGCGTACCCATTTGCAGGGCCCCCAATGGGGACTACAGCACCACCAGTTTGCAGTCAGTGAAAGATGACGTGTTCATTAATATTTTTGATGAAGTTCTGCATGATGTCTTGGAGGTAAGTTCACAGTTGTGAGGAAGACATCTGTACTCATTTTCATCTCCTCTACCCACTGCATAAGCCCTGTCAGGGAGGAGAAAAGTTCCCCTGACCTTTGTGGGCTCTTTTGGCTGGTCTAATAATTAAATTGCCACAAGACAGACTAACAGGGGAAAAAAACACAAATTTTAATTTTGTACATATAGAGATGTCATAGATATAGGATCTAAGACATGACCAAAGCAGACAGCTTTTATACCTTTTAGACAAGGAAAACAATAAATTTGTGAAGAATTGACAAGACAGACATTTGGGCTTGGGATAATAAATTAGCAAAGAAGTAACAGGGTGTGTTTGTACAGCCTCGTCAGCCCTGGATTCCCTATCTCTGGTGATAAGGAAGTCTCTCCACCTCCCGGTGCAGGGAGGGCACCTTTCACACGGGAGATCTATTTCCGGCTTTCTGGAGACAAAGGAGGGTCAGAGTGTTCTTGCCCCAGCTGTTTTTCAAGAAATTTGAATTCAAAATAAACAATATTCCACTCTGACATATTTGGGACAGCCTGCCCTGAGCTCCATTAGTCCCCAGATTTGGAATGTTTGAACCCTGATTTGTATACACAGGGAAAGGGAGAAGGGAGGAAGAAAACTAGCTTTTTAAAACTTTCATTGTCTGCTGCGATCCAGGAATTGTACTAGGAGCTTTTCATACATTGTCTTAATTCTAAAATAACCCTACTAGATGGTTAAATCCCTAATTTATTCATGAGGAAACTGAGGTTCAGAGAGGTTAAATGACTTTCCTAGGGTCACACAACTAGTAAGTATCTTGTGAATGAAAAATATTGCCTGCCATATCACTAAACAAAGGGTGCTGCAGCCATCAAGCCACTGCAGCCACCCCCAACCGCGTACCCTGAGGGGCTCAGGAGGGGAAAGAACAGAACACTGGCTCTAGATAGCTAAGGTGTGCATCAAAGGAATGATTTCATGGAGTCCAGACCCTCGTACCTTCCCTTACACAGAAAAGTGCTTAATACATTAACTTGAGATATCTGGTTTTCTTTAATTAACAGTACTCTTTTGAAGTTCCGACAACCTGGTTTTATATATATATATATATAAATATATACATATATTTATATATATATGTATATGGGTGTGTGTGTGTGTGTATGTATACACACACATATATACGCACACACATACCCTGGCTTTTCCTTTACCTCTTCAGAGCAGTCTCTCAGAGACTGTCTTCGGAGCTTCAAGTCCTCAGAAAGACCACTGAATAAAACATAATTCTCAACTTTTAAGTTGTGCATTTTTTTCAGGTGACAGTTTCAACCAGAATGTGACTTAGGTCTGTTTAACCTAAACCAAGTGTGCTTTCAGCTATAATCTGCTGCTTTACTGCAGCTGAATTAATTAAATGACTGTCTGGAGTTGTTAACCAATTATTACTTCCCACCCCTCCTCTAGGATGACCGTGAAAGGGGCAGTGGAATCCACACGCGCATTGAGAGGCACTGGTTGGGATGTGTGAAAATTCCATTTAGCACAATCTATTTCCAAGCACGGGTAAGCATCTGAAGTCAGAATTCTCTGGGAATAGGCAACTGCTCTAACTGCTCTATCCATTTTTCCTGATGAAGCTTTCTTTGTGGATATGCACCCTTACCTCTGAGAGAACTATATGCAAGACCGCTACTGGAAAGATAAAAAACCACTACATAAAGCCATTGATCTTCTGTCATATTTGCATGACTTATTAAAACATCTGTCTTCCTTACAGTTAGTAGTTCATGTATGACGTTTCCAATCTGAGAATTTTTTTTAACATTTAAATAGAAGTGAAGAAGAAGGTGGGACAAAGTAGAAACTTACCAAAATGACAGAAGTGGAGTGGACAGATGCCTGAAAGTAACTTGAAGCAAACAATCGGGACAGCCAATGGCCCATTTGATCAAGTGCACTCCGTTAATGTTTCCAGAGTCCTCACTATTTAAAATGTGAAAAATGGTTGGTAGGGACTTGCTCAACTAAGACACCGTTCTTCAGAGTTCAGCAGTTTTGCTTAAGGGGGTCCATTAGGTTAACAATCCTTGAATGACTTAGTAGCTTTAATCTGGGACAGTTAAGGATTCTGAACCGGCTTTAATATCCCAGTATTAAATCCATGGCAACAGGAGGCTTTGAGCCATAGACTGTAGCTAATCTCACTCAGACACAAAGGAAACGGTTTAATTCCACACGTGATGACCACATGGAGAAAATGCTGCCTGGGCCACAGTCTCAAGCAAGGTCAAGACCAAAACTCAAGTCTGAGAGGCCTGGACCAGGTGCAATCTCGAGCATCATTTGGAATTGCAGTGCTCCCCAGGCCAGAGGGACAGTCTGCAGGTGAGGCTGCAGTTACACGCTTGCCAAAAAATTTACATTTCCTTCTTTGAATAGATTCGAAAGGAAAAAAGTTTTAAAGAGCACATCATTTTGCAAATCAAACTGCCCACGTTATTTGGCATCACATTTGGAAGGGTACTCAGAAGTAATGACTCCAAACCCCTTCTTGATAAAGGAATCTCCTTTCCTCTACCCTGGAGAAGTCCATACTCTGGTAATGTCCCTCTAGAAGGAGGGCCCTCCCTACCTCACGGGGTAGCTTGCTCTCTTTCCAATAGCTCTGTTGTAAATCTCTTTTCTGTCCTCCCTGGAACCCTCATTTGTAGGTCCTAGTATGAAACTACACAAAACAAGTAGAATCCTGATTCAGTATTAATAATAGGAGTAACTATATTATATTATACAGGCGCATATTATATACCATTACCAGCTAGTTTATATGTCACCTAAATTAAACGTCACAGCAACCCAATAGGCATTATTGTCTCCATTTTATAGATGAAGAAATGGAAGAAAAGGGTGAGTAACTACTCAAATCCCAAAGCTTACAGCAGAGCTGGAATTCAACTTTTACCAGCTTCCAACATGCTTGCATTGGCTTATTCTTAAAGGAGACTGGTAAAAGGAGAGCTATTCAGTGTTTGCATTTATTTGTTTCAGTATTGCTTTTGAGACTGATTTTGCATTAGGTTTGTCAGTTTAAAAGGTCTGTCTGCTTCCAAAGCTCATGCTCTGAAGTGAACCCACAGGGGACATTCTGCAGTATCTGAGGACATTTTTGGTTGTTACAACTAGCAGGGGTGCAACTGGTATCCAGTGTGCTGAGGCCAGAAACACTACAAGCGTCCCACAACGCACAGGACAGCTCTCCAGAACAAAGCACTGCCCAGCTCCAGACGTGAGCATTGCCGGTCCCCTCCCGGCTCATCTGTCTCGTTGACAGCAGAGCAGACGTGCCGGCTGTTCCCGCTGGACTTCACACGGCGCTGGCTTTATGCTCTCTTCTCCCTCTTCCGCCTGGTATGGGCTTTGGGGGAGCTCTACCAATGCAAGGAGGAAAATAAACAAAAGCTTACTTAATCCCTCTCTAGAGGGCATTAAGTTCTTTCTCTTACATCTCCTGAGACATAACTGCCACAAAAGACTGAAATAAAAATTGGATTCTTTGAGAGTCCGTGAATCTCAGATGCTCGCCTCAGTAGTTTTGCAGCAGTGGACAGTCTTTCGTAACCTCACTGGTGCTTTGACTACACAGGACTAAAAATTCTGCCTTTTTGAACCTCTACCTAAGTTAGGTCATTTCATGTAAATGGCCTGAAATTCATTCAGCCTACATTTATTGAGCACCTACTCAATACAAAACACTGCTATACATTGGAGAAGGGTGCACAGATTTTATTTGCAAAGAGCAATTATCTAAAAAATACGATAAATATGCACGTGACGACAAAGTCTGGCAGAACGTGTCTGTGCAACAGGTGAAAGCAGTGCCCCGTACGTGAGGCTGGCGGAGGTAACAAAAGCAACCATGAAGATGACACCTGACCCGAGCCTTGAAGAATGACTGAAGTCTAAAAGGTGGAGACAGGAAGCTGGGGCATTCCAGAGAAGGGGACCGATCGCTAGCTGACACTCACTTACCTTACGACAGGCATTTTCCTTAGTGTTCTACGTCTGTTAAGCCTTGAGTGCACGCAACTGCCCCACAAAGTAGGTACTACTGCTGTCTCCTTTTTACAAATGCAGAAGCCGAGTCACTTAGAGTTTAATCCAAGATTTGAGCCCAGGCAATCTGGTGTTGGTTTCAACTTGCATAATTTGTACATGCTCTCATGAACTAAGGAGAGAAGGCAGGAAAAGACAGAGCCCTTTCTATGCGAGCTTAAGGAGACCAGCCTGGAGAGACCAGGTTAGGGGGGTGGGGCCCTGAATACCAGTCTGAGCAGCGTTTACTAAATTCATCAGATGATGAGGAGTTGACACTTGCCCTTGAACTTCTGTTGGAAAATCACCAGGAGGCTTACCAAGTCGCATTTTCTTCACAGATTGAAGGAACCTTTAAAATCAATATTCCCCCAGTTCTTCTGGGCTACAGCAAGGAGCGAAGCGTGATTGCTGAGCGGGGTTTTGACTCTGTCCGAAGCCTCAGTGAAGGCTCCTACATCACCCTGTTCATTACCCTGGAGCCCCAGCTGGTTCCCGGGGAGTCAGTTCGAGAAAAGGTAACTGCATACTCTTTGAAATCGCGCGTCTGACGCAGATGAAACGTGGGAAGTGCTTGCCAGGCTCCACTTTTATAAACTTGGACTAAATGGCACAAGCAGAGATTCCCTTACTTCAGCGACTGTTTATTACTCTGTTAGTCTGGACAGAACAAAGGTGAGAGAACAGCTGTGTGAGTCTGTTTTTTCCACTGTGTCAATAATTACGTCGATCAGCAATTTAAACTTTTAGCAAAGCGAGACAAATATGAACATGCTTTGCTTTTCAAAGAATTTTCTCAACAGGAAGAAAACGAAATATGACAGACTGGAAAAGCAGGCTGCTCTATTATCTTGACATTTATTGGCAAGGGTGCTGACATACATTTCCAAGGCTGACCTCACAATCCTGGTTGTGTTGTATATTGAATCAATTCATAGGATCATAAAGCTAAGACCCTCAGGGGTCACCACAGTCCATTTCAGTGCCTTCAGACAGAAACAAATAAATATATGCACACGTCCTCTAATTTTGCATAGCTCTAGACAAAAAGAATTTCTAGGACTTCTATTTGTTAGCATCTGTTTCTCCACCTTCATAACTGGGAGATACTTTCTTAATTTAACATACTTTGAGCAGCACTGATGCATACTGCCCTCATGGGATTTAGGAGAAAGTATTGATCGTGACCTTTTATTATTATAAATTCATACAGTAATAACAACCTCCACCAACACCATGTATTGACTTGTTACTCTGTCAGACAGTGATGTATGTCCTCTCTTTTAAACTCACAGCTGTCCTGTACGCTGGGTCTGCTACTGAGAGACGAGGGCAGTGAGGCTCAACTGTCCAGGGTCACCCGGGCAGTAAATGGCAGAGCTAACAATTAAACAACTGTCTGACTTTAAAGCATATGTCTTCAACAAATATTTACTGAGCATCTTCTATATGACAGGCATTTTTTTAGGTACTGGGGACAAAGCAGCCTAAAGAAGTGGCTAAAAATTCCTCGGAGCTTACACTCATACGTGAGCCCACACGGTTAACTAAGCCATTCTGCACATGTTGTTATGCTGACTCTTTATCCACTGTAATTAAGACTCAGAGATGACAAAGAATGAGCACATTCCTCTGTTTCTTTTTCAGTTTTACAATGTGGTTCACAGAGAAAAATACCACCATTATTTCCTATTTGCAAGGCATTTACAGGAAAACATGAAGGATTGTTGGAAAAACGAATCTACTGAAATTCAAATTAATCTCATATGCTAGCATTTGTCACTAACGCTGTGACAAATATGTTCTCCAGAAAACATGTTAGCATATATACATTTCAGAATATTTCTAGAGAGGGAAACATGTATTCAGAGTGCTCTTCTTCATGTATAAACTCAAGAGAAAGCCAACAAGCATGTCTACCAGAAGAACACTCTCAGATAAAAGATGATTTTGCTATTTCAGACGCAGTCAGCAAGCACTCCATCTGGAGGTGAGCTTCCAAAACACGTGCGAGCAGTGTGACTGAGGCTGAAAACCAGAGATGTCCTTGCTGTCAGGCGTTCTTCCCAGGCACTGACCAATGCAGGAGTTTTTAAGATCCTATAGCCTTCCTTCCTTAAAATGAGATGTCTAAGCGGTCAGCCGCTGCCTTCCGTGGCATTTCACTGCCCCGCTGTGGCTGTTACGGAGTGTTGCTCTTAGACCTTTACAGTGAAGGCATAAGGAAGCCCCTTCAGAACGCAGACCCTGGAGATCCTTGATAAGGAAGGCTTGTGCACTGACAGAACCCGGCGCCCTGCACACGCAGCGGCAGAAACCACCACTCAGTGACCCCCTGCAGATTATTCAGGACCGAGAAGCACTCATTTTGAATCATAGGGACCACAAACCCAGAATTGTTTTTCTGCTTAACAGCAACTTTCAGGATTAGCAGATCAGTGCTCTCTCCACCATGACCCCATATTGAACCAATCCATATGATTTTTTTTTCAAGGTATTTACTCATAGAACTTCCCAAAAAATTCGTAGCAACTCCTGAAATTCTTATTTTAACATCCCCTACTTTACATTGTCTCAGGAAAAACAGAAAAAAAAATTTTAAATAGATCATTTCTGTTAATAAAGTCTTCCTCTTGTTTCCTCTTTTTTTCTTTCTTGCATCTGATAGATGAGTGACATGCTTAAAAAGGTACTAAGTGTTTTGTTTTGTCATCAGTCAATAGTTATTAGGCTTCAATTAGCTGCTTCTGTCCTCTGCCGTCTAACAGAAGCTGCTGGGTCCTAACATGTGTGTGATCCCTTGGCCATGAACTACAGATGCCTGTAATTCATGAAGAATGTCCAGCTTTGTCTTTTGGCCCATTTCTTTTCGTCAGAAAGATTCTTACTTAGCTCTGAATCGGGAAGTCACGTGTCTGAATGTCACTTGCGTACTGGGAGCTACCTCCACTGTTTCCAGGTCCTTAAATCCATGGGCTGCTTCTTACAGAAACAGTGTGGTTGTGACAGTTCTTTCTGGTCAGTGGAGCTGCCACAGTTTAGGTATTCAAAGGGAAAATCAACCTCATTCAGTTTTCTGCAAATATTTACATTAACCTAGAGGTCAAAGAATCGGCCCAGTTAAGAATCTTCCAAATTTCATGTTCAGTCAGATTGTGAATTTGTCAGATTCACATTTATTTGTTTCATAATAAACGACCCAAATCCTTTTACTATTTAACTTCCGCTTGGCACTTCTTAGATTACCAACATAACACACTACTCCTTAGATTACTGTTTCAATCCATTGAATGGCACCCTGGTGGCCTAAATAAGTATGAATGATCATTAACAGATACCTGTTAAATGCTTACCTTCTGCATACTCAGTGCAGAGAAGAGCGCAGATGATTCCGACATGAGCCCTGCTCTCAGGAAGCACTGGTTAGAGTCAAAATACACAGCAGTACATAAAGGTCCAAGTGGTAGGAAAGGTTTTATACATACTTTTTTCAACTTGGACAGCCAGTAGTCAGGGCTGATTCAAGATCTTTCCTGTTCTTGCTGGACAGTGCCAACAGCTGCCTCTCATCAATGCTTCGGTAGCATACTGTGTCTATCACCGTAGGATCTCTGGTCAAGTATTTTAAGTGCCTGATTGCTTATTGCTGTTCTCCTCTAGACTAGCAGTTTCTTGTGGGTACCATTTCATATACATTAATCCAGAGTGCCTGGAACCTTTTAGACTTTCAGCAAACACTTTTCAAATAATCGGAGAAATATGTAAATTAGTGAGTTGGAAGGAAACACAGATGAATTCAACAGGGTGCTTTTTTTCACACCACCCATCCATTTCGTAATTCTTAACCTTTCTAAAGTTACAATTATTTCTGCCTTAAGAGTCTGTGACACACCCATACCAAAGTCTTATAAGCTCACCTTTTTCATTTATTTATCTATCCTTCATCATACCTAGTTGGTAGCTGCCATGTCTTGGCACTTTGCAGAGTAGTGGATGGTTATGATTATGACGATGTTAAGATTCGGGTGTCGAGGGACATCCAGTGATAACGTATAGGAGGCTTCTGGAGATGCCCCCATCCTACCTAACCCCCACAACTGCTACCCAAATTTCTCAGGATACAACAATCAAATTAGAACCAAGAGCCACAATCCAGCTCCATTATAAGAGGATCAAGAACAATTAGGATATTTTAGATTGTATTTAAAGTCATAAAAAAGTAATGGGATATTTTCTATGTTCCCATTCATTTACTCAACAACATTTGTTAAGCAGTTATCATGTGCTGAGTAGTATCCTCGATACTGGAGATAAAAAACTGATAAAAACAAAATCCCTGACTTCAGGAATCTTACTCTATGAGGGAGACAAAGTAAACGAATGTATCAGTAGATTTAAATGCTAAAAAAATAAAGCCGAGTGTGAAGGGGATATAGCTGGATGTATTTCCCTCCTCAAAAACGAACAAAACTGACAAATTTCTATAAATAAATAAATAAATAAATAAATAAATAAATACATACATACATACATACTGTCAAGTACTGCCTGGAATCTAAATTCTACTTAGAGTTAATTTTCTAATAAAATTGTGCATTTGTCTTCAAATCCTTTGAAATATAAGCAATCATACATATACTTTTATACTAAACAACAAAATTCTTATAAAAATATTTAAATATCTGCTTTTTTCATGCTACTTTTCAGCAATTGCTGGAGGGAGTAATGACACCATACATCTAGAGACAACTGAAATTTGTTCTGTTTCATCTGTTTTGAGTTACTTTAAAAAGTCTGGGACTTGGCTCATCTTGGATCAGAAAACCACCTAAGAAAACTATTACACATTTTACATTTCTAGGTCTGCTTCCTTGTACGTTGAGACACGTTAGTGTTATCTATCACATTGATTATGGATTTCAAATTTTTGAACATATCCATAAATACCTGTAAATTTGTTGTCCTTTTAACATGAGTTCCTTTGGCTTTGCATTTGAGATGCTAGATTTCTAAGCTCCTCTCCCCTCTAAAACCAGTCTCAAAATACAAATAAAACCATTGCTGGGTCTCATCAGAATTAGTACATCATAGTTTAATTATTATATGTTGTTTTATTAACCCAGTAATTTCCATAGCGCTGCTTGCCTGTTGACTACTTTCTTTCAATCCTGTTGGATATATTTAATGTATTTAATGAACCCATCTAATTTTTAGATTATAAATATAATTAAACAAAGCTTCAGGAACACCAGGGCGTGACAGTTCTGTAAGAGGTCGTTAAATCATGCTTCCTGACACATGTTGAGTTTATGTTGACTGTGGGATCTGAACAGGTTCTACTGCGTCTCCTGTAATCATAAAAAAATTCCACAGAGTCTTTCTTTTTAAAGTTTGATTCTCAGGAAGATGAGAAATTGCTTCAAGCAACAGAGAAGTTTCAAGCTGAATGTGCCCTAAAGTTTCCAAATCGTCAGTGCCTTACAACAGTGATTGACATCAGTGGGAAGACCGTCTTTATTACGCGTTATCTCAAGCCTTTGAACCCTCCTCAGGAGCTCCTTAATGCCTACCCCAACAACCCCCAGGCAACAGCAGTAAGTATTTCGTAGCCAATCAGTGTTGGTGCTAAAAAGGTTTTAAAATTTCAATGTACTGCCCTCTCAGTTACCGTATTTCACAGTACTTAGGACAGTAACTATATCAAGGTCATTGGTGATTAAAGTCAGGATTACAACTATTTTAGTACCACGAGGCTTACTTTCTTTAACAGAGTCTGAAGGTGCCAGCGAGGATAATCATTCTTAGTCCATCCATTCAGTGAGCAGTTAAGTACTGAGTGCTTACTGCTTCCCTGGCATTATGTTGGGTGCTAGAAAATTAACACTGGGAAGATGCTGTATCTACACTTTCTCCACGTCTTATACAAACACGTTTTCATTACGTGTTCTCTATAACTTTGCTAGAATTTGAATCTAGGCCTCTGATGTCAAAACTCATGCACTTTCTATTATAGCAAGATAACTATTCAGTATTATACTTAATGCTCTAATCATTAAATTCAAAACAAGCAAAAATTATTTCCAAGATTTAAGTATATACATAGGCCATCACCACAAAAAGCATCCATGCTGATGTATTAAATATACATGCACCATGTTCTGCCTGCAGAGCACCAGACCTATTGTGATCTCACGTGAACAGACACTGTACGTTAAACGGGCTATTCTTAGGTCGATACTGTAACCCCTAACTGTCTGGAGGGTGGACAGTATAGAGAGTAATTGCTGCTAATAAGTCATTAATATTGTAATTTAGGGATAAGGTAATGATACACCTATTTGCATATATAAACACCTTGTGTTCCACATTTCATTTACCTTTTTATTATTCAACTTTTATTAAAAGCCAGAATAGGGACTTCTATTCTCTTTAGCATAGAAGATATGCGGAAACCTTCTCCAGTAGAGAACACTTAAGAGTTATGAGTAAAATATTTAAAACATGTTTTAAATCATGACTGAAATAGAAATAAGGTGAGGAGGAAACCAGAGACAGGGAACAAGAAAGCAAGACTCTACAAGGGTGAGGGCTTGGAATAGTGTTCGCTCTGAGGTCATCCTGTAATTCCTGATGCCCAGAGCTCGGTTTCAATGGGCCACAGGCTGCTAGAGACAGGAAACAGAGTGTGGCGCTAGAGTAGGCTGCAAGGCTGAATTAGAGACTCAGCTACAGAGCTGGGACTCCCGAAGGGCAAAATCATTGGGAGGTAAACTAGGAAATACCCTGCCCTGTAGAAAGAAACCTCCTGTGCTCAATCTTGTCTCTGGATGGAAGAGAAAAAAGGAAAAGTCTCTCCTGAGAATTCCTAATCACTGGGCTGTATTTATTCACATTTGGGACTGAAATTTACACTACCGCTATGACCCCCAAAAACTTCAACAAAAAATTAAAGTAGTCCATATTGGTAATGGCCCTGAGTTTTTGTCAGAAGCAAAAACAAATCCTTCTAGAAGAACATCCTTTAAATTCAGCCTCAGAAAGTTTCCACAGAAAGATTTCCAAGAAACACGAACATATAAAAGATCATCAGTGAAGAAATAAGTCACTATGAAAGAAGGTAGGAATTAGCAGAAACAACCAACTGCAGAATCAGGCTGCAAAGCCTGCACTTATTAGAATGATCAGATTCAGAATATAAAATAGGTATGTTTAATAAGTTTAAGAAGTCTAGGGAATTGAAAATAGAACAAAAGAACAACAGACTATTAGAACTGACAAGCAGAGTGTTAAAAGTACTACATGGAACTTGTAGAAATAAAAGAATAAGTTAAAATGAGAAACTGAACAGTTTAAACATGACAGCAAAGAAAATTAAATACAGAGTTAAATTACATACAGTTAAATAGAGAATTAGTGAACTGTAATACACACGCCAAGAAATTACTTGGAGTATAGCACAGAGAAAGAAAAAAATGGAAGATATAAAGGAGTGGTTAACAGACATGGATGAGAAGGGGAAGGACCGAATTGTGTATAAAAGGAGAAAAGCAATATTCAAAGAGACAGAGCTGAGAACGTTCAAGGTCTGACGAAAGACAACAGTTCTCTGATTCAAAAAGCCCAATGAATCCTACAGAAGATAAGTAAAATGAAATTAAATCTTAGGCATACCATAGGGAACTACAAAAACAAAGATGATGTTAAAAGCAGCTAGGGAGAAAATGCAGATTGTCTACAAAAGAACAATAATTAGGCCAGTGGATTTTTTAGCTACACAAGTGAAAGCCAGAAAAGGAATAACATCTTCAAAAGCCTAAAAGAAAATAACCATCAAACTAGTCATTTCTATCCAGTGAAACTATCATTTACACAAACACTGGGAGAACTTGCAACCAAAAGATTCTCCCTTAAGAAGTTTCTAAAAAATACACTTTAAAGAGAAGGAAGGAGGGAGGGGAATAGCTCAGTGGTAGAGCGCATCCTTAGCATGCACGAGGTTCTGGGTTCAGTCCCCAGTAGCTCCATTTAAAAAGAGAGAGAGAGAGAGAAGGAAGGAAGGTTATCAGAAAATCCTAGATGCAGCACAGAATGATAGGCGAAGAGAACGGGAAATTTGTGAGTCAGTCAGCAAACACTGTAAATCACAGCAATAATAAAAAGATGTGGTTGAAAAATCAGGACAGGACAAAAATCCTGAAGAAATGCATGTATGTCAGGACAGGATTGATGAGAGTATTTTAATGCCCCTGTATTTTCCAAGATGAAGGCAAAGATAATTATTAATTTTAGAGTTTAAGTTAAATATTCATATTGAAATTTCTAGATTAAGAATTTAAAAGGATTTTTTAAAGTGAGTATAACTTCTAAACTAGCAGAAGATAAAGTAGTGAAATGGGGTAAAGCGAGTGGGGAAGAAAAAAAAACATTGGAAAAGTGTGAAAAATAAAAAATAAAAAGCACAGAATAAGGTAGTAGAAATAGTCTAAAATATTTACCAATAATCACAATCAACGCAAAGGGATGAAACTTTCCAGTTAAAAGACAAAGACTATAAAACCAGATTTTTAAAACGATCTGTAGTGGAACTTGACAAGCTGATTCTAACATATATATGGCAGAGCAAAGGGCCAAAAAATAACAAAGACAGTTCTGAAGAAGAAGAAGTCAGTGGGAAGGGCCACCATATCATATATCCAGGTACTTACGAGACCCTGGTAATTAAGGTACAGTGGTACTGACACACACATACCAAACAGAAAAATGGAAGAGAATTAAAAAATCCAGACAGATCCACTCAAATGTCACTCCCTCAATCCTGATATATGACAAATTGTACTGGGATCACCAATCTTACACATGGAAAAAATAAAAAACAGATGCCTGCTTCACACCATTCAACTGCACATAGATTTTAAAAGACATTCCCAGAAGTCAGAAACATGAAAGGCCAATAAGCATATGAGAGGATGTTCAACTTCCTTAGCAATTACAGAAATATGAGTTATACCCACAATGATGCACTAACCTTGGTTACTATATACTACTGCCCTCTAGAAGGAACCAGGGCTTCTTGGAGAACTGGCTGCTTTCAGGATTGAGCTAGGGGAAATACAAGATGATCCTGGAAAGTCCTGTTATGCCAGAAAGTAAGTGGGGGAAAAAAGAAGATGAATGAGGTCATTTCAAAGAGACACAAGAGCCAGTTCCTCCATCTGTAAAAGATGGGTGGATGCTGACAGTAATCCTCCTCAGGATGTTTAGAGAAGATTAAATGAGATAGTATTAACACAACACTTAGCTGCACTTGTGAGCATTTGTTTCATTTCATTCACATAAATGTTTGTGATATATGAAACTTTCTTGCAAGAAATAAGAGCCAGCTTTCTATTTTATTAGAAAAAAATTACAGCTAATTTTGTTTGACCAGGAACTGGTGGCTCGATACGTGTCTTTGATTCCCTTCTTGCCTGACTCTGTTTCGTTTGCTGGTATCTGTGACCTGTGGAGCACATCTGATGTAAGTAGTTCTTCCTCACAGATTCACTGGTTTGAGCTGACTTCATGGAATACTAGTAAATGGCTTGCATAATTTTAAATTGCAACACTCATTAGTCATTATAAAAATCTACATGGCCATCTCTTTAGCAGGATGAGCTAAATTCTGAAGTATTTTTTTTCTTCCTGGTTCAAGTTGCCCAAAGTTCAGAAGTTAAAGAAAGAAAAGTAATTATTTGTGCGCACACACACACACATCCCACTTCAGATATCTTAATGCTATTTTATCCTCCCAATGTTACTTTAACAACATCCCAATTTTATTTATTAAATAATCAAAATCACAATATATATTACATTTGAAAATTGCATATTCCTTAATTTACGGGCATCTGAAAGCATGTTATTAGTCATTCAGTATGGATTTCTTGGTCACCTATCACGTAGTAGACACTGTGCCGAGTTCTGGCTATGAGCAAAATAAACATGGCCTCTGACCTCATGGAACTTACAACCAATGCACGCTACACAAACTTACAAATGGGTCTTCAGTAGTATGAAACAAACATGTATTATCACTGGTATTCATTCTGCTTCTGAATCTCACATCACACTGTGTTTGCATAAAATTGAACTGTGTTATACAACTCCCTTTGAAGGATAGCTCTAAATGAAAGAAATTTAAGTATACTTTAAAATTTTTTCTCCAATATATTTTGGCAACATAATGTTGACAATTTTAAAGATAAAATTTCCATAACCTCAAGATATCCATAAGAAGATATACAAAGAATAGAATAATTAATATGCTCTAGAGTCAGACTATCTTGACCACTTCCGAGGTGATGCCTTATCTCTCTGTGCCTCCACTTCCTCATCTGTAAAATGGGAAGAGTATCACCCCCAAAGGTTTATTCTAGGATTAAGTGAATTAATGCATGCAATGTGCTTAAAGCAGTGTGGTGGCAGGGTTGGAGGATATGAACAGGCAGAGCACAGAGGATTTTCAGGTCAATGAAGACACTCTGCATGATGCTGTAATGACGGAGTTGTCAACACCCACAGAATGTATAACACCGAGAGTGAACCTTACGTATAAACTATGGACTTTGGGTAATTAGACAGTGTGTCCAGGTAGGTTTATCGGTTGTAACACGTGTACCGCTCTGGTGGGGCATGTTGATAGTGGGAGGCTGTGCCTGTATGGGAGCAAGAAAAATCCGGGAATTCCTTTGCTGTGAACCTAAAACTGCTCTAAAAAAAATCAAGCTTTTAAAAAGTGTTTAGCACATAGGGAGCTATCATATATAAATTCAAAATAAAAAAAGTTTAACCTTTGAAATTTGTCTCCCCCACCCCACCTCGTAACTGATTCTAGAAGCCTGTGTCATCAGTGTCAGAGAAAACATCATGTCCAACTAAAAGTGGTTTTTTTAATTTTATTGAATTAACAACACAGCACCAAAATTTGGAAAAAATATTTTTAAAATAGGTCTTATGCTTTAAGGCACTAATTTTAACAATAACTTTTTAAAATTCTGTACAGCCCATGTAGAGTGAAGCAGTCAGTCAGTGCAACATCTTTTTTTTTTTCTTTTTTCTTTTTGTCAGCAATTTCTTGATCTCCTGGCAGGAGATGAAGAAGAGCATGCAGTATTGTTATGCAATTATTTCCTGTCCCTGGGGAAGAAGGCCTGGCTGGTGATGGGCAGTGCCATTCCCGAGGTAAGGCCAGGCAGGACGGCTCTAACAGCGTCATTGTCTAACGTGGTTGTGTTATGTTCCAAGTCATGGACAGGAGTTTCTTCATAACAGTCCTTTGAGTTGCAAGGAAAGTGGTCCAGAAATTCCAGTGGTAAGACACAAAATGGTTTTGAGGGTACTTGGGCCCTACACAATAAATGCTGCAGGGTGTTTTTGGCAAATCTGAGCCCTTTCGCACCCATAGACCCTACCTAGCTCTGTCTTTTTAGTATGAGCTCCCTCCAGCCTCTGTTACTAAGAATTCTGATTTCCTTAGTGATCTAAGTGTCATTCATGCCAAGGAGTGAGGTGAGGGAGATTAAAAAGTACAAACTTTTAGTTCTAAAATACGTGAGTCACAGGTATGAAATGTACAGTGTGGGGGATATAGTCAGCAATTATGTAACACCTTTGTATGGCGACAGATGACAACTAGGCTGATCATGGTGATCATTCTGAAATGAATAGAAATATCACTATGTTGTATACCCGGAACTAACATACTGTTGTCGGTCAATTACACTTCAAAAACAAACAGACAAACACCCACAGAAAAGAGATCGATTTGTGTCTACCAGAGGCAGGGAGTAGCAGGGAAGGGGAATTAGATAAAGGTAAGCAAAAGGTACAAAGCTCCAGTTATAAGATAAACAAGTAATGTACAACACAATAAAGATAACTAAAAGTGCTCATGGTAGAATTACTGCTGTTATTCTGAGACATGTATACAGGTAATAAGGGGAAAAGTTAATGAGTAATTATGTAATTTTTTCATTCTATCATTCCATGTTTTTGAGAATTTTAATTCTAGGTGTGGAAGAAAGGAGATGATACAGTTACAGTATTAAAGAGGTTGAATAAAAAGCCTAAAAGAAAAAATGAAAACTGCTGTGCATTATAAATGAAAGCTATTAAGAGAGTAAATCCTAAGAATTCTCATGATAAGAAAAATTTTTTTGTTTCTTTAATGTTATTTGAGACGATACATGTTCGCTAAACCTACTGTGGTAATCATTTCATGAAGTATGGAAGTCAAATCACGTTGTACACCTTAAACTTATACAGTGCTGGATGTCAGTTTTATCTCAATAAAACTGAAAAAATATATATCCCATTTAATTAATTCTTTTAAAGAATATTGGTTGGAGTAACACACTTCTCCTATCCCTGTGGGGTCACTTACACTGCACTAGTAGCACATGCAAGAATTTTGCAAAAATAAACTTGATTTTATTTTTCAGTCCAGCACAATCTAGAACTTCAAACTAATTTTCACCATTAGCCATGGGGTTTAGAAAACAGGGCCCAACTAAAGTTATGATTATCTGTGAACTACTCTCGACCCGAATTGCATAATTAATCAGAAACTGTTTTAATGGCTATTTTCCTTCAGGGCCCAACTGCCTATGTGCTAACTCGGGAGCAAAGTCACTATTTAATATGGAATCCCTGCAGCGGACATTTTTATGGACAATTTGATACATTCTGTCCCTTAAAAAGTGTGGGCTGTTTAATAGGTCCTGATAATGTAAGTAGTACCATTTCCTCTTAAATACAGTCGGTTGACTATTGCTTGTTTTTTTTTTTTTGACCTACTGACTTTAATAACATGTTACATATCAAAAATTTTATATAAACATCTACATATACCATTTAAAGAAATGTAGCATCAAGCACAGTGGCAGAACGGTCCTAAATAACAATTTTTGGTTGAATTAGTCACCCAATCGGCAAGATGCAGAATGAGGCTAAAGAAGAATGTAGGATTTAGATTCAGAGGACCTGAGATTGTATCCTGGCTCTGCCCCGTCTTCCTTTCCAAAATACGTATTTACAATGCCTAATTCGTAGTGCTGGAGAACTAAATAAGGCACATTTATCACCTGAAAAGACTTTTCTTCCTTTCTTCTTTTTCCTTTTTTCTTAAGAGATTCCCATGTACCATCAGATGATCCAGTTGCACCCGGTTTCGCGGGGGGAGGCGCATTTAATTACGAAGGGTCCTGTAGAAAGCACTGTTCAAAAACACGAGTTATGGGATCAGACTGCCTGAATTTAAATGCCAGCTTCATCATTTACTAGCTGTGTGATCTTAGGAAAGTTTCTTAATCTTATACAGCCTCAGTTTCTTCATTGGTAAAATGAAGGTATTTCCTAGTCATTTCTTCGTAGAGTAGTTGTGAGAAGTAAATGAGATAATCAATGCAAAGCAGCTAACACACAGTAGCAACTGTGTTGGCTAACGTGACTGTTTTTTAAATCACTGTCTAACCGTAGTGATCTCTGTCAGAAAAATCATTTAAGCATGCATCCCCAATATATGTTTTTTTCATTTATAAGTTATATATGTGTCGTTATATTATTTATATTATACACAGAAGAAACTCTTGAAGTAAAAATAAATAATTAGAAGATCTAATATTCTCTTCTCACATCCCTGTGATGTGCCCCCTGCTTTGCAGACCACCAGTCTGCTCTTCAGGATTACTGCCAAAATTAGAAATACATGGCAAGCATCCGGCGAAGTACTTGTCTTTCATAGGTATTCGGCAAATGATAATTGTTATTAATTACAATGTGAAAAGAGCATTGTAGAGCGCCATCTGCATGTTAATTATTATTTTTAATTAAAAGCTCCATCTACATGTGGAGAACCATTCTAAGGTCATATTAGCAATCAGGCAGAGTCAACAGGTATTGAAAAAGCCTTCAAAGAACTCCACTTTCCGTCAAAATTATCATTAGTTCTCAAAACAATTACTGTATGATTGACTAATTTCCATAAAGCTCAAGTCTTGTGAGGAAGACAGACCCCCTTTTCTCCTCTTCTGACCAGACAGGCTCATGATGCCAGCCATCCCTCACGGCAGCTGTTCTGAACCTGCTCTAAGCCCCGGCCATGCGCAGGAGAGGACGGTCAGGCTCGCTTTGTTGGCCTGGCACTCTAGGGACCTCAACTGCCCTCTGCTCCACCGCACCACCTCTTTGGACTGTCAGTCTTTCTCTTCCTTCACTCCTTTGCCAAGACGGAAGCCTCCTTCTCCACCCATGTGTGTGTTTCCATTACTACTCCAACATTTGGCTCCGTTAATTGTTCCAACTTGGCTCTATATGTTTTCTCGCTCCTTCTCAACCTCTAGATGGGCTCAGAAGTCCAACAATTCTAAGCTGTGTTCTCCCCACCTGGCTACACCCCAAACTACCATTGCCCCTCTCTTTCCAAAATTCTTTAAATACTAATTATATCCTCTGGCTTCCACTTTCTCAGTAAACTCAGACTTGAACCCCCTATAATCTAGCTCCTCTTCCCGACCATTTTACAGAAATAAACTCTGAGACGTACCATTGTCTTACTAATGGATAGATAAATAAATCCAATGGTATACTCGCATCCTCACTCTCCTCTCCCTTTTATGGCTCATGACACAACACCTTCCCGTCTTTGGTTTACTGATAAAGGACTGTTTTCATTTCTCTGCAATAGCTTCTTAGGTTTCTTTCACTGGCTCTTCTTCCCACACCTTAAAAGTAGATTTTCTGAAAATTCTCTATTTAGATTTCTTGCAGGACCATACCTATTATTATTCATCATAGCTCTAACTAGTTTATCCTGGCAAGGAAGTCATCATTCTGACCAGAATCTTTGGGTCCTCAACTTTCAGCTGTTTGCTGGACACCCAGGTGCTTTGTCAAAGTCTCAAATTCAGGATGTCCATAACTCAAATTACTTCTCCTTTGTCTCTAAAAACAGCTCCTCCTCCAGGCCTTCCTATTTCTATGGATGTCAATTACCCGGATTCAAACCCCAGAACTGTCCTTGATTCCCCCCCCCCTTACTTCTTTCTAATTCAATCCTATTAATAGATACCAAGTCACATAGATTCTACCTCTTCTGTTTTCCAGTCATGCCATTATCGTCTCATCCTGCATTACTGTAGTCAACTTAATCATCTGTCTTCAGTTCAGTCCATTATTTGGTACACTGACACCTGATGTTTCCGAATGTTCAGCTTTCATCATTTGATGGCTCAAAAAGTATTGACAGTACCTCACTGTATACAGATTTTAGAATAAACTTCTCACCTTTTATTTGAAAGCCTTTATGTAACCTGACTTCAGCTCTTTCCTCAGTGTTATTTCTCACTGCTTTTCTAACACATTCCCTACCCTATAGCCAAAGTGTAGTTCTGAAAGATTTTGTCTTCTTAAAACAATTGCTTGATTTGGATTCCAAGGATCAAGGCCTCCTACCTCCTTGGCTGCCACTTTTCTGTGACCTTTGCTGCTTTTTGTTATTTCTCCAAATTTGAAAAACCAGGGATCCTCAAAGTTCATCAAACCCCTTTTCTATCTATACTTCCCCCTAGGAACACACACAAGCTGATGACCCCCAAATCTGTATCTCTATCTCACCTAGCTCCCAGAACTTCAGACTCAAATGTCCAACTACCTACTCAACACTTTCATGTAACTAACATGCCCAAATTAAACTCCCAGTTTCCTTTTGCAGTCTTTCTGATCTCAATAAATGGCAACTCCATCAATCCAGTTACTTAGGTCAAAATCCTTGGAAACATGTTTGATTCCTTTCTTTCTCTGACATCCAATCCATCAGCCAATTCTACTGGCTCTGCCTTCAACTGCTACCATTTTTGTCCATACCACTGTAGCTTTCACCTGGATTATTATTTATTTTTTAAATTTTTATACAATTTTAAAGGTCACATTCCATACAGTTATTATAAAATACTGGCTATATTACCCATGTTGTACAGTACACCCCTGTAGCTTATCTTAGACCCAGTAGTGTGTACCTCCCACCACTGGTAACCACTAGTTTGTTCTCTGTATCTGAGTGTGGTTTTTTTTGTTACCGTTACTAGTTTGTTTTATTTTTTAGAGTCCACATATAAGTGATATCATACTGTATCTTGTCTTTCTGTTTGCCTTATTTCACTTGGCATAATGCCCTCCAAGTCCATCTATGTTGCTGCAAAGGGCAATATTTTGTTCTTTTTTATGACTGAATAGTATTCCGTTGTATACATATACCACATCTTGATACATTTGTTGATGGATGGTTAGGTTGCTTCCGTATCTTGGCAACTGTAAATAATGCTGCTATGAACTCTGGGGTACATCCATCCTTCCGGATTAGTGTTTTTGTTTTTTTCAGATATATACACAGAAGTGCAACTACTGGGTCATATGGTAGTTCTAATTTTAGGTTTTTGAGAAACCTTCACATTGTTTTCCAAAGTGGCTGCACCAATTTTCATTCCCACCAACAGTATAAGAGGGTTCCCTTTCCTCTATATCTTCACCAACATTTGTGTTCTTATTTGATGACAGCATTCTGACAGGTGTGAGGTAATAGCTCACTGTGATTTAAATTTGCATTTCCCTGATGATTAGCAATGCCGAGCACCTTTTCATGTGCCTTTTCGCCATCTACATTTCCTCTTTGGAAAAATGTCTATGTAGTTCTTCAGCCCATTTTTCAACCTGGTTGCTTATTTTTTTGATGTTGAGTTGTGTGAGCTTTTTATACATGTCAAATACTAACCCCTTATCAGTCATATCATTTACAAATCTCCCATTCAGCAGGTTCTCTTTTTATCTTGTTGATGGTTTCCTTTGCTGTGCAAAAGCTTTTAAGTTTAATTAGGTTTCATTTGTTAATTTTTGTTTTTATTTCCTTTACTTTAGGAGACAGATCCAAAAAAATATTGCTGCAATTTATGTCAAAGAGTGTTCTTTATTTTCCTCTAGGAGTTTTAAAGTATCTGGTCTTACATTTAGGTCTTTAATCCATTTTGAGTTTATTTTTGTATATTCTCATCTGGACTATTCAAAATAGCCCAACAGGAGACTTACCTACTTGAATCTACCCTCTTCTGTTTAATCTCAAAAGAACAAAGAATATTCCTGTTAAAATAGAAGGTAAATTATGTCACTCCTCTGCTTAAAATACTCCAGTGGCTTCTTAGTCACTTACGAGTCAAAGCTTAAATCTTTAAAGTGGCTCACAAGGCCTTCTATGATCTGACAACTGCCCTGCCCCCACATCTTCTGCTGATCCTCTTTCTTGCTCTAATTTGCTCACTCCTCTGAAGTCACTGTCTTCTTCTTGTTCCTCAAACACATCAAGCACTTTGCATCTGCTAGTTCCTCTGCATAGATGACCCTTCCCCTTATCAGATATCTTCATTAATTTGTCACTTACTTCTTATATCTATGATCAAAAGCTATCTTTCCAGTGAAAACTTCTCTGCTTACCCTAAAATTTCACCTCTTCCTGCAGTTTTCTCCACAGAGTTTGTAAGCTTAGCTATTGCCACAATAAAATAGTAAAACCCCGTCTTCAAACTAGATGGCTTCAGACAATTACTCTTATGCAACTGTGGGTCAGCAGGGATGGTTCTGGGCAGGGACAGCTCTGCTTCATGCGTTTTTATTCTGGGACTAGCGGCGATGGCAGAGGCACAAGAGGGCAAACAGGAACACACAGAGCTTCTTAAGCTTGGACACAGAAGTTACACACTGACCTTTCTATCCCATTCTCCTGACCAAGAGGCAAGGAAATACTTCTACCCTTTTAGTGGTAGGAACTGCCAAGTAACAGGGCCAAGGATGTGCGTATAGAATGAGTGGAGAATCGGGGCCAATAGTTCAGTCTACTACATCATGTATCATCTGATATTCCATGGGTTTACTTGTTTGTTTGCACTGTCTTCTCTTTAGCTACTGCATGTTGGTAGAAACTCTGTTTCATTCACAACTTTATCCCCAGTGATTAGAACTGAGCCTAAATATAATAGGTACTTGCTGATTATGTTGAATGAACAAATTTACCACTCATGCACGCAGTCACTCATATGCCTACCATATGCCGACTGGGAACTATGCTAGATGCTAAAGATACAACAGTGAATAAAGCACATGGCAAATGTCCTCAAGGCAACATTTAATAGTCTAGTGAGATAGATAATTATAAACAATGATAAATACTAATAATAGTAATAAGATAGCTAACACTTTTTGAGTACTTACTATGTACCAGGCATTGTTGTAAGAGGTACAGTTGAAATAAGGACTCATTTAATCTGCTCAGTAACTTTATGAGGTAAGGACCATTATCCTACTTGTGTAGAGGAGGAAGCTGAGGCACACAGTAGTTAATTGTCTAAAGTCACATATGTAGTAAATGTTGGAGCCAGAATGCAAATGCAAGTGGTCTGGTTCCAGAATCAGTATGCTACAGTATGCTACAAGACAGCCACTCACATACCAGAGGTTACAGAGTGCTATGGAAGCAGAGAGATGGAGACTTAACACAGTGAGGAGGCTGGGAAGAGCAGGGTTAGGAGAGAATAGCCCAAGAAAGGAGTAGCCTTGTCTGTCTTCTAAAAAATTCTAGGTTATCACCAGGAACTACCTTATTTCATCAACATACAATCAACAGTAAGGTGTACCTCAACTGCAGATATAAAAAAAATCTGGAAAAATGGCTCATGACAACTATATGATGCCACTGATTGTAAAATTCTCATCAGTTTTACAGATAAAAATATGACAGTGTGCAAGCTACATGTTCTCTTGCTGTCTCCATACATACCTGCACACACATGCATATATACGTAGACGTCTGCTACCATATATGCTGATGTAGTCTTGTCTTTTTTAGATCTGGTTTAATATTCAACGATATGACTCCCCACTAAGGATAAATTTTGATGTCACCAAGCCCAAGCTTTGGAAATCTTTCTTTTCAAGAAGCCTTCCATATCCTGGCCTTTCCAGTGTTCAGGTGCTTTTTTTTTTTTATTATTAACAAATGTAGACAAAGAAAGTGGGGAATTTGACATCATTATACTGGGGGGCCAGATATTTTCTGAGCCTTAATTCTACTCCTAGATATTTAGTCTAGAATAATATTTGATTTTCAAAATTAGTTAAGCCCAACTCACAATAAGAAATAGACCATCATATCATGAACCAGGATATACATACATGAAAGAAGTTCTGATATAGAATCCCATGACTTTAAAAAATACCACAAAACATATTCCATGTAATTTTTTAAATGCTGGTCTCAATTCACTAAATTAATTTCATCACTGCCACTGAAACATGAAATCAAACTGTACAGCATGACCCAGGAGGGGCTCATAACATTAATTCAGAGAGACCTGGACAGCAGTAGATTATGTAAAGCATGCGATTAAAACTTTAAACTTGCTAGCTAGGTATATACATATGTCTTTCTGTGTGTCTAATAGAAAATGCATTTTTTACTGTGGATCAAACCTTTCCCAAAAAAGCTTCAAAAAAAATCACCATAGATAAGTTCTCCTACGTATACAAGGTAACATAAGAGTTTTCACAGGAACATTGTCTGTAGAAACCTAGGAAACAGAATGACAGAAGGAAAAAGGGATATGATGGATTTTATAGTAGTTACACAAATATGTCAATATCAATGAATCTTAGTAAATACTTGAAAATAGCATTTGCTATTATCTCTAAATACAACGTTAAGGAGAAAAAGCAAGTTGCATAGTCTCAGTATAAAATTATTACATAAAGTTTAGAAAACATGCAAAACCATACAATATATTGTTTAGGAAAACATACATTTGTAGTTAAATCATAAACACATTTCACTAATTTGCTTATCTCCACTGACTGTAATGTAAACACCATGAGGGCAGGAATTTTATTCACAGCTGTATCCCCTCACCTGTAAAAGTCCGCGGCACGCAGCAGGTGTTCAATATATGTTGAATGAAAGAGTGCTAAAAAACAAATTCAGGGCACGGTTACTTCTGTGAGGAGAGAGAAGGGTAGTAAAATGGAGAGAGAACTACAAAGCACTATAAGGTAGGTCATGGATACACTGGCAGCTCTTACATTATTCTCTATATCTAACTGAAAGTCTGAGAATTTATAATTTTTTTAAAAAAGATTTAGAAAATGATGTATAGCTATGGAAATGAAGTGTAAATGATTTACAGAATTTCTGAACTATTTTTTCTTTTGTAGCCAGAAGAGCTAATTTACCAGCGCACAGACAAAGTGGCCGCCGCCGAACTACAAGACAGGTCACGTGATACCCATAAATCCACATGCAACCTGCCACTAGGAGTGTTAATACCAAACCAAACAATTCTCAGCCTGCATCGATGTGAGATAATTCGGGCAACTAAATTTCAATTCGTGTTTATAGATACCAAGTACAGATATGATCTCTAAATCCCAAGGCCCAGAAGAAGGCTGTGGTATATAACATGGTGTGGGACACACAGTCGTGAAGTCCAGCAGTGATAGGTAGTTCTCCAAAAGCTTCACCTCGGACCTGAGTTCGACATCATGTTATTTATGGGTCTTGTTCAGACAGTGTCATAATCTTCAGCTTAAATATGCTTTTGTCCAATTAGTGGTTAACTGACCTTCAGCTACTTTATAAACCTAACACAGGCAGAAAGCTGGTAAGAGCCCATTTGAGGCCCAATAAACCTTATAATCTGGTAAAATATAACTTATTTTCCCAGTTTCACAAGCATGGAAACTGAGGCTCAGAGAGGCCCACATACATGTTAAGTGTTAGAGGGCGCTTCTGAGCCCAGCCAGATACAATTTCAAAGCCAGTGTGCCCTTTCTAATGTCTCAAGCCATGTGAAGAGCAGCATGTCAAACTGCATAAGGTTAAATCTGACTCTTTTTGAGGTATTATTACTAGAAAACACCAGTTTACTCTCAAATGCAAGTTTTGAAGCCTGATTTGGGCTCCTCACAGAGAACAACTAATTCCTGAAAACATCTTTCTTTTAATAGTTTCTAAACATTATTTTTTATTTCTGCTTACAAGGGAAAAGTCAAGTCACCGAGAAATGGAGTTTATTTTTTATAAACAGGATTGAAAAAATACTGAAAGAAAAAATCATGGACTGGAGGCCACGCCGTCTGACGCGGTGGAACAGATACTGCGCCTCCACCCTGCGCCACTTCCTGCCTCTGTTAGAAAGGAGTCAAGGAGAAGGCGCGGAAGACGACCACCGGGCAGAGCTGCTCCGGCAGCTGGGAGACTACAGGGTTGGTAGAAGTCTGTGCGTTTCTTCATTTCAAATTGGAAACTGCTCGGTAATAGGTTTTTGGAATGAAAATACCTACACTGCTCTCCAAAGTACACAGATGAAGCAGCACAGACTGATAAATGTGATTAAAAGTTCAAATGCAAAAATGAACCAATCATTAAACAGCAAAATGCCTCTATACAATGAAAATACCATCCCTTTTTGTAGGAGTATCCAATGAAAAATAGTACCTTTTAAAAACTGCAGGAGTATTAAATAAATTCAAACTATCTGGCTAAGAGCATATTAGACTCAACTGAGCATAAAGCTGAAACCAACCACTCTAGATCAGATTTTTTTTTAAAGGATATGATTTTATACTAACTGCTTTTCATTGGAAAGAAAAATTCTCATTACTAGATAATATATATTCTCTACTGCCTGCCAGTAGTGCTGTGTGTTCATATCCTATAGCTGGATAATAAAACCTAGAGAGCCGTCTCAAACTAAAACAGTAAGCCTTGTTGGCTCAACAGTGTGGTATCACCTTGGATATTTAATTCTATTCGCTGACTAAAACGTATCCTTTAACTTCTACAGCTAAGTTTTCAGCCACAATTCAATTCAAGTAACAGAAAACTTAGTTCAAACAAGCTTGAGCAAGAAAAAGAACTTACTGGCTTATTTAGGTAAAAGTTAGGGTGAGGAGCTATCAGGGCTGTACCATTTTTCCTCGTCGCCCACTCTGCCCTCCTCCACGTGACGGCATCATCCTCAGGCTGGCTTTTCTCGTGGTATCAAACGGCTGGATGGGTCCTGGCAAGACTCACATCTGCACCCACGGTTCTGACTGAGCAGGAGATCACCCATGCGCCATCACTTTTTCACAAGTTTCCTTGATCATATGCTCTTCCCTGTGGATCAACACTGAGGCCAGGGGAACAGAATGTATTAACTTAACCCAGGTCCCTGGAATTGCATGGGTTTCTATTCCAACTCAGGGATGTAAGGAAGAGGGAGGGGAACAGTGGATGGTGACCGGGTCACTAACTGGTGTCTCATACACCAAGTAAATATGCTAGCAATCAAAACAAAAAGACATTTAGCTGCTTTCCATTTTCTGTATTGCTAATACATAGCTGAATAGAAAAACAAAACTAAATAAATGACTCCGAGATCTAGAAGGAACACTTCTTATTAAGAATGTTAAGAATTGCACTCATTTATCTAGGGAAAATATAGTGAAAACTTCAGGTTCCCTAATAATTTAAAATGTCGGGTTTTTTTCTTTCAGTTCTCTGGATTCCCCCTTCACATGCCCTACTCTGAAGTAAAGCCTTTGATTGAAGCTGTGTATAGCACTGGAGTGCACAGCATCGATGCTCCGAATGTTGAGTTCGCTTTAGCTGTATATATCCACCCGTATCCCAAAAATGTTTTGTCCGTTTGGATCTATGTTGCCTCCCTTATACGCAACAGGTAATTTTTTTTCATTGTACTTTTATATCATGTTAAAACTGTAAGATATGAGAATATTTTTTAAGCTCTACTGATCCATCAGAGGGAAGAAAATACTTGCAAATAATGAAATAAAATTAGCATTATTTTCCAAATGTGCAAAATAAGTGTTTTTATTTAGTAGTCGGCCTCGTCTCTGCCACTCTGAGCCTAAAGTCAATTGTGACTACCTAGAGCTGGCCCTTACCCTGCGAACGTCCACCTGGGTCTGTATTTGCTCACTTTCTACTTGGAATACTCTTCTTTTTTGCCTGTACGGCAGAGTATCAATCGTATTTTTAAGACCTAGTAAAAGATACAACTTCTCTGGGGGAAGGAGAAATAACTTTGCAATATAAAATGTGTATTTTTAACAACTGAATTCCTCCCTAAGACCTTATCCTTCAAGAATACTGAGCAAGCACACACATGTACACACGTGCCCCCACATACACACACATGCACCAATTGAAGCAACAGAGTATTTTAAATATTCATCAAAAGGGAAGTAGTTTTAAAAATTAAGACATTTCTCTGGACTGAATGTGTCCCCCACCTCGCCAAATTCGTATGTTGAAACCATAATCCCTAGGCAATGGTACTAGAGACAGGTCATTAGGGAGTAATTAGGTCATAAGGACGGAGCCCTCATGATGGGACGAGTGCCCTCTAAGAAGAGACACGAGAGCACACTTCCTCTCCAGGCCATGTGTGGACACAACGAGAAGACAGCTGTCTGCAAACCAGAGAGAATTCTCACGCGACACCAGACCTGCTGGCATCCTGACTCTGGACTTTTTCAGCCTCCAGAACTGTGAGAAATGAATGCTTGCTGTTTAAGCCATCCAGCCTATGGTAATCTGTCTTAGCAGCCCAAAGTGACTAAGCCAGACAAAGTCAGATAATATTAAAAGGGATTAAATGTGTGACATGGAGACATGTGCAAAAATAGAAATATGTAACACAGGCTCCCTCAACAGCAGCACTACTGACGCTGTTCCAAGTAATCACTTGTCATGTGGGGCTCTGTGGGATGCTGAGCAGCGTCCCTGGACTCTACCCACTAGCTGCCCGCTGCATTCTTCCCCTCTGCCAAGTGCTGACAACCAAATGTGCTGTCAGATATTGCCAGATGTCCTCTATCGGATGAACTGCCTCCAGCTGAGAACCACTGATGTAGCTGGAATAGTCTCACTTAAAAAAGCAAAATAAAACAAAAACAAAACGTAAAGACAGGGGGACCAAGTTAAGGAAAAACTTTCAACTTTTGCTTTATTCTTTTATGCCCTTCTCTATCAAATTATATTATGATTATGTGTTTACATGACTCTGACACCTCTACTGTGAACTCTTCAAAGGAATTTCAAGGTCTGACCCAAAAGAGTCATTACCAATATACCATTATAGAGACAGGATAGCTTAGTGGTTAAGGGCATGAGCTTTGGAGAAATACTAGTTCTGCCAATCACTAGCTGGGTAATCCATCGGCAAGTTACTTAACCTGTTACTTAACTTCCCCGTATATAAGATCAGAGTGGTCCTGTTATCGACTTCATCACATTGCTGTCCTAATTTTAAAAGTCAGTGTATATAAAGTACTTACAACACTGCCCAGTATGTGGCACCTAGTTTGTCAGGTACCACAAGGCATTTGACATAACTGTGGCCTTTTATTCTTAAAATAAAGTTTTAGTATTTCACAAAATCAATCACAAAACCAAGATAAATTTAAATCAAGTAACAATGTTTTATCAAGCAACATATGAATAGGAAGACCCTGAGCTCACCTAATCCACAGGCTCATAAAGATAACAACCATCTATGAGAGCAATCTGAAGACTAGCAGAAAAGATTTTCAACAACTAAGGATATAACCAAGGAACCATAATAAGATGGGTAATAGGGACAGACACAGTAGACTCAAGACCTACTCCCTGGGTAGGCAACCCACAAACAGAAGGATAACATCAATTGCATGGGTTCTCCCCAAGAAGCAAGGGGTCCAAGTCTTGCACTGGGCTCCAGGAGTTCCACATCTGTAAGACAAACCCCTAGAAGGTCTGGTTTTGAAGGCCAGTGGGGCTTGCATATGTGAGACAGAGTGGGCTGCAGGAAACAGATTTCACTCTTAAAAGGTGCATGCAAAACCTCACTTGCTCCAAGCCCCAGTGAGGGGCGGTAATTTGAAAGAAGTCTGGGTCAGACCCACTTGCTGATCGTGGAGAGCCTCCTGGAGGGGCAGAGGGCAACTAGGACTCCCCCTGGGGACATACATGCTGGTGATGCCAGGCTAGGGGAGCTCATTCTACCACAAGGACACTAGTGCTGGCAAGCGCCATTTTGTGGTCCTCCCTTTAGTCTACTAGTTCAAAAGGCTTAACAGCTCACCAGTGGACCACTATCAGCACCAGGTCCCCTAGCCCTGAAAGCCAGGACCCCAGCCCCAAAACCAGGGGGCAAGCACCAGCCCCAGAATGCCCTGGGACATGCAGCCTGCCACAGGAGGACTCAGCCCCACCAACAGTGCTCTAGCAGCCATCGTACAAAGCAGGCCCTGGCAGCCAAATGGGCCAGGGGCCAGCCCCACTGACAAGTACACCCACGGTAGTCAGCCCTACCACAGCAGAGGGGCCCACACAGCTCACAGAGGGAACAACCCTAAAACATACAGCACTAGTGAGCTGATGGAAGGTGCTGCTGGGCCCCACAGGATGTCTCCCAATGTAAGTCCTCTTTTCCAACCTTGGAAGGGAAACCGGCTTACCAGGTATACAGAAATAAATAGAGAATTAGGCCAAATGTGGAGGAATATGTTTCAAATGAGGAAAAACATCAAAACCCTAGAAGAACTACACAAAATGGAAATAAGCAATCTAACCCATAAAGAAGTCAAGATAATGATGTAAGATGCTCAACGAACTCAGAAGAATGTATGAACACAGTGAGAAGTTTAACAAATACTAGAAAATGTAAAGAAAAAAACAAACAGCTGAAAAACACAATAACTAAAATAAAAATTAACTAGAAGGAATCAACAGTACATTAGATAATACAGAAGAATAGTCAGCGAACTGGAAGACAGAGTAGTGGAAAGTACCAAAGCTGAACAAAAAAAGAATTTTAGAAAGTGAGGGAAGTTTAAGAACCTCTGACATAACATCAAGTCTACTAACAATTGCATTACAGGGGTTCCAGGAGGAGGAGAAAGGGGCAGATAATTTATTTGAAGAAATAACAGCTAAAAACCTCCCTAACCTGGGAAAAGAAACACATCTAGACTCAGCAAGCACAGAGAGTCCAAAGAGGTCCACACTAAGACATATTACAATTAAAATGGCAGAAGTTAAAGATAAAAAGAAAATATTAAAGCAGCAAGAGAAGAGCAACTAGATACATACAAGGGAACTACCCTAAGACAATCACCAGACTTTTTAGCAGAAACAATGCAGGTCAATATATGCAAAGGGATGAAAGGAAAAAATCTAAAACCAAGGATACGTTATCTGGCAAGGCTATATGAAGGAGAGATAAAGAGTTTCAGACATGTAAAAGCTAAGAGTTCAGCATCACTAAATCAACTTTACAAGAAATGTTAAAGGAACTTATCTAAGTGAAAAAGGGTCACTATCATCCAGACAGAAAATCAATAAAGAAACACTGGCCTTAAAGGACACATTAGAACAGATGGCCTTAACAGATACGTACAGAAAATTCCATCTAAAAGCAGCACAACATACATTACTTTCAAGTGCATATGGCACATTCTTCAGGATAGATCACATGCTAGGCCACAAAACAAATCTCAGTAAATTTAAGAAGACTGAGATCATACCAAGTATCTTTTCCAATTACAAAGCTATAAAACTAGAAATCAATTACCAAAAAAAACAAAACAAAACAAAAACAAAACCCCACAAACACATGGAGGCTAAACAATATACTACTAAACACCCAAAAGATCACTGAAATCAAAATTTTTTTAAATACCTGGAGACAAATGAAAATGGAAACACAATGATCCAATATCTATGGAATGCAGTAAAAGCATTTCTTGAGAGAATGTTATAAGGAAACAAACAAAAAAGCAAATACAAATCTAACCTTATACCTAGAGGAACTAGAAAAAGAATAAAAAAACACCAAAGTTAGTAGAAGGAAAGAAAAAGATCACAGCAGAAATTAATGAGACATAAATTATAAAAAAAAAAAAATAGAAAAGACTAATGAAACTAAGAGCTGATTCTTTGAAAAGATAAACAAAATTGATAAACCTTTAGCTAGACTCACCCAGGTGGAAAAAAAAAAGAGAGGGCTCAAATAAATAAAATAAAAAATGAAAGATGAGATGTTACAACCAACACTACAGAAATACAAAGAATCATAAGAGATTATTATGAGCAGTTATATGCCAATAAAACAGACAACCTACAAGAAATGAATAAATTCCTAGAAATGTACAACCTTCCTAGACTACATTAGGAAGAAACAGAAAATATGAAAAGACAAATTACCCAGTATGAAATTGAATCAGTAATCAAAACACTCCTAATAAACTGAAGTCCAGGATCAGACAGCTTCATTGGTGAACTCTACCAAATATATGAAGAGAAATTAGCATCTATCATCAAACTATTCCAAAAAACTGAAGAGAAAGAAACCCTTCCTAACTCATTCAATGAGGACAGAATCACCCTGATACCAAAACCAAAGATACTGCAAAAAAAAAAAAAAAAAAAAAAAAAAAAAAAAACAAGACCAGTATCACTGATGAACATAGATGCAAAAAAATCCTCAATAAAATATAAGCAAACCAAATTCAACAATCTTTAAAAGGATCATACACCATGATCAAGTGGAATTTATCCCAGGGATGCACGGATGATTCAGTATCTGCAAATCAATGAAAGTGTTATACCACCTTAACAAACAGAGTAATAAAAACCACATGATCATCTCAAGAGAAGCAGAAAAGGTTTTTGAAAAAATTCAACATCCATTTATCAAAAAAACTCTCAACACAGTTAAGTACAGAGGGAACATACCTCAACATAATAAAGGCCAAATATGACAAATCCACAGCCAACATCACACTCAAAAGTGAAAAGCTGAAAGTTTTTCCTCTAAGATCAGGAACCAGACAAGGATGCCTACTCTTGCCACTTTCATTCATACGAAACTTTCACTCATATGCCACTTTAAACATATTACTGGAAGTCCTAGCCACAGCAATCAGACAAGAAAAAAGAATAAAAAGCAACCAAATTGGAAAGGAAAACATAAAACTGTCACTGCTTGCAGATGACATGATACAATATACAGAAAATCCTGAAGACACCACCAAAATACTATCCAAATTAATAAATGAATTCAATAAAAGTGCAGAATTCAAAATTAGTATATAGTCATTCCTCAGTATATGCAGGGGATTGGTTCCAGGACCCCCTGTGGAAACCTAAGTCTGCAGATTCTTGAGTCCCTTACAGCTGATCCTCCTTATCTGCTCAGTATCCACAGACTCAACCAACCAGAGACTGTGGAGTATTTTCCACCTGTATTTGGTTGAATGCTGTGGATGCAGAACCCACTTTACCGAGGGCTGACTGCATGGAAATCTGCTGCATTTCTATACAGTAACAACCAACTATCAGAAAGATAAATTAAGAAAACAATCCCATTTACAACTGCATCAAAAAGAATAAAAGATCTAGGAATAAACTTAGCCAAAGAGATAAAAGATTTGTACTCAAAAAAGTCAAGACACTGATTAAAGAAACTGAAGACTTCATAAGCAAATGGGAAGACATACCATGCTCACAGACTGAAGAAATAATATTGTTAAAATGATCATACTAATCAAGACAATCTACAGATTCAATGTAATCCCTGTCAAAATACCAATGCAATCTGTCACAGAACTAGAATAAATAATTCTAAAATTGAATGGAAACACAGAAGACCCTGAATAGCCAAAATGATCTTGAAAAAGAAAAACAAAGCCGGAAGTATCATGCTCCCTGATTTCTAACTATACTACAAAACTACAGTAATTAACATGGTATGGTGCTGGCACATATAAACAAATAGATATATCAATAGAACAGAATAGAGAGTCCAGAAGTAAATCCACACTTATGACCAATTAATCTATAAGAAAGGAGGTAAGAATATATAATGGGGAAATGGAACTGGGAAAACTGGACAGCAACATGCAAAAGAATCAAATTGGACTACTTTCTCACACCACATACAAAAATAAACTCAAAATGGATTAAAGACTTAACTGTAAGATCTGAAACCATAAAACTCCCAGAATAAAACAGAGAGTATGCTCTTTGACACTGGTCTTAGCAATAGTTTGGATATGTCTTTTCAGGTAAGGGCAACAAAAGCAAAAACAAGCAAATAGGACTACATCAAACTAAAAAGCTTTTGTACAGCAAAAATTAAAAACTCTCAAAACAAAAAGGCAGCCTATTGAATGGGAGAAGATATTTGTAAATGATTTATCTGACAAAGGGTTAATATTCAAAATACACAAAGAACTCATACAACTTGACATCAAAAAAAACAAACCAACAGATTAAAAAATGGACAAAGGATCTGAATATTCTTCCAAAAACATACAGATGGCCAACAGACACATGAAAAGATGCTCAACATCACAATAACCAGGGAAATGCAAATCAAAACCACCGTGAGATACCATCTCACACCTATCAGAATGGCTATCAACCAAAAGCCAACAAATAACAAGTGCTGGTGACATGTGGAGAAAAGGGAACCCTTGTGAGCTGTAGATGGGACTGTAAGTTGAGGCAGCCCCTATGGAAAACAGTATGGAGGTTCCTCAAAAATTTTAAAGTAGAATGCCGTATTACCCAACAATTTCCCTTCTGAGTATATCTGAAGAAAACAAAAACACTAAGTCGAAAAGTTACATGCACTCCAGTGTTCACTGCTACATTACTTACAACCCAGCCGTTATATGGAAGCAACCTAAGTGTCTACGGAAAGAAAAAGGTGTGAGATACACACACACACACATTACTCAGCCATTAAAAAAAGACATCTTGCCACTCAAGAACATGGATGGTCTAAAGGATATTATGTTAAGTGAAATAAGGCAGAGAAAGACAAATACATGATTTCACTTATATGTGGAATTTAAAATACAAGACAAAAGCACAGATACAGAAAACCAGTGGCTGCCACAAGGGAGGGGCATGGGGGAGTGGGGGAAATAGGTGAAGAGGATTAAAAGGTACAAACCCTGTTATATAAAATCAGAAGGACATAATATACAGCATAAAGAATATGGTCAGTAATACAGTAAGAACTTTATATGGGTACAGATGATTACCAGATGTATCGCAGATGTATGACCATTTCATAATGTATGCAAATATCAAATAATTATGCAATATACTTGAAATTAACACAATGTATGTCAACTATATTTCAATGAAAAATGAATTTTTAAAAAATTTAAAGTATTAACTGCCCCCTTAATAGTAGAAGAGCAATAAGGGAGTTTGGGATTGATGGATATGCATTACTGTATGTGACGTGGATAAGCAGCAAGGACCTACTGTATACCATAGGGAACAACATTCAATTTCTTGTAATGAGCCGTAATGGAAAAGAAACTGAACATATATATATGTATGTATATATATGTATAACTGTATCATTTTGCTGTACACCTGAAATGAACATTTTAAATCAACCACACTTCAATAAAAAAGAGTAATTTTTAAAAAAGAAAAGAAATACTAATAATATTTAAAAGTTAAATGCAGATTATGCTATCTCCCCATGGAATTTCTGGTGGGGGGGGGAGGAGAAAATCAGTTTCCGCATGAAATGTGCTCACATATTGAAGTCAGTTTGGTTCAAGATTGCCAATCCTATTAAATGGTTTGCTAACATCAAGTAGTACAGGACAGAGCAAAAGTGGGGAGGCACCTCAATTACCTGGAACCTCTGGGAAATCAACTGCTCAAATTAATTAATTTATAATGAATACACTTAGGCTAAGTCCCAAAACATCATTTAATCATGATTTTTTTGTCTGTAAGTATGATCAAAAATTTTACTCCCAAAATATTACACTGTTTTCTGATTACATGGGGTATAAATTGTAGTCCTCCCTTGATGACTCAGAACCATGGTTACAGATGAGTAATTTTACCATGCAGTTCATATAAATACTTAAGAGATGAAGTATGGTGTTGAATAGGACTCACTCCAGAAGACTTATTTAAGCTTACTTTCCTGAAATAGTCCCTTATGTCAGTTTTTCAAATAAACTTTATTAAATACTTAAGGAAATAAAAATACAGTGACCACAAAACAGTCAACCTACAAAATAACTTCTGACCTACTTCTGACCCTGTAACTGCTCACTAAACTCAAATTTCCTTTCAGTTTCTCTAAGTCTTGACTTTTTTCCTTTGTGCTTAAGCCAGACTTTTAAAGCAGACAGCTAGGTGTAGTGGTGTCACAAAAGACCCGAGGACTTTGAGCTAAGAGACAAACTCAAAAGGTAAGATGGTCTGCTTACACAGCTACCTTATCCCTCATTCAAGAAACTTACGGGGTTCTATCTTTTATTTTGCAAATGTTAACAGCGATGGAATCAAAATGAGAGAACCCTTAGAGGAAGGTGAAATTTCAGAGTCATTAGATGTCCTCCCTTAAAGGTGATCTTCCCTTGAAGTGTTTAACTCAAATGTCATTCAAAATAAGTTTAAAAGCTGAGTGTTCTCCTTGTTCATATTCCCATCAAATGATTCTTCATTTACCTTTAGAAAACTGTGTAAAATAAAGCCTGAACTGAAATCTGTCTACCTGTAGTTTACATCTTTCCTACTCCTCTCACCCAATAAAACAAACAAAAAATACCTGGGACTACAAAGAACAAGATTACAAGACCACCTCCTCTTCCACAGCCTTGCAGGTATTTATAAAAACAGAAGACATGCTGCAGATTGTTCTCTTCTTCATGATGTAAAATTATACACAGCATGACATAAAACTGACTCAACACGTGCCTTTCTGAATAATAGGTCTCCATTCCAATTGTTGTTTCACACAGCAATAAAGCTAAACTTACAAGTTTAAATTCTGACTACTGCACAATTAATTTCAAAAAGACAATTCAGCTCAACAAAATTAGGTATCCGTCTAAAACTAACTGTCAGGGTCATGATTTCATGGAAGCTCAAAAGACAAAATATTTAGTTCTATTTCACAGTAAAGTAACCCTGGATTGAGATTTACAACAAAATCAAAACACAAAAGAAATTACTTGGTAAGTCCTCAAAGTAGATTTTATTTATACATTTCTTCAAATGATTGTGGAACTTTTAAAAACCCCTCCCAAACGTGACAATTTAGGGACTGTGGTGGGAAACAGGGGTCTTTGAAAAAAGCAAATGCAGATGCACTGGTGCTGTGCCAGCTCCCTGAGCTAACACCAAGAAGCCAATTTATTTTATAATCTTAAAGAATCATATGTAGGTATGTCTGAATTGGCCCTCTGAGAATTGTTCAAATAAAGGAAATACTTTGGAAAAGAGACCGGTTTCCAAAATAAAACTTCAGAAATGTATGTCTGAAAAGATCTGCAAAGCTTGGTACAGTGTTTACCTATAAAGAGAACCAATAACCCCATTGACTTCAAAACTCAAAGTAATCTAAAAAATACTTTAAATAGCATGGCATTAGTGACATTTTTCCCCCAAAGTATTCAATTTAAAAGAAATCAGATGAAACTGTTCTCACCCTATGAAAAAACCTAGCCCCTTTCTAAAACAAAAATATGATCTGCAAGAGAAACAACACTGTACAATTCACTAGTAAATTAAGATTTTTGAGGCTGTAAGAAATGGGGCCAAAACAAGTCACACTCAAAAAAGGATGGTTAACACAAGAAATGTGCTATAAGTAAAGTGCATGAAAGGAAGCCTGCTCAGCTAAATGAAGTAGACAAAGGTCAGAAGTCAAGGGTCATTCGCCAGAGCGGCAGCAGGCTCGAAAACCACACTGCAAATTCTGGCATCCGCTGGCGGTGTCAGCATGAGGACCTGTATGAAAACAGAAAAGTGTGAAAGGAGGAATTTCTTATCACATAAAAATAATCTTGCTAATGAAAAAAGTAAAACACTGATTTTTCTTTTTTACTAGTAATACACTTATAGAAGTAAAAATACCTCACAATGAATGTATAAAAAATTATTTGGAAACAAAAATCACCAATAGCAGCTTGACTTTATAGTTAAATGAAAAGAAAGAAGGAAAAGAAATATTTTTTTTGGCAACAATCTTACAAAATAAAAAATCCAAGAAGAAATGAGATAACCCACAGAAGCAAGACTGCCAGGCTAACTTAACAATGGATTTCTTATACCATGAACATCCTTCCTAGAAACATAATTAAGGCAAAAACAACCCTATTTGTAACCAATAAGCTAAAGAATCCAGTATTGAGCAATTACAATAAATATTATCTTCAAAATATGTTAAAAATAAACTATGCAGACATAGCCTTAACATGTCTGCCATATTTTTATTTAACATCTGTACCCAAAAAAAATCATATGGTAGGGCTAGATGAAATTATCTTGCAGAATTAAGAATATAATGAGTGACTAATTAAATAAACATATCTAAGACATAATAAAATTGTGATTTAATTACAAAGAAAAGTAATAAAGTATCTGTGGAATAACTGAGGTTTTATTCTAATCACAGTATGCTACCCAAACACTAGATTAAAAGATCCATCAGGGAACATTGCTCAGAATTAGAAAATGTCAAAGAGTTATCACGACACATATTCAAATATTGAGTACTCTGAATGAGTCACAGTTTTCATAAAGGCAGGCAAATGTGGAAAAGATGTTTTGACTACATTGAAGCCCTGAAGGGTTGCATCATGAACAAAGTTAATGAGTTCTTTACTCATCAGTTAGAACCAAAATACCTGTAATTGTGATAAGGACCACAAAAGTACATGAAATATAATTTCATTATAGAATATATCAAATGGATTATAATTGAAAAAGCATAGTACCCTGAAATGATATCTAGACTTTAACTCAGAAAAAATGTGAAATTAGCTTTGTTTTGTTTTTTAAAGTAGTAATCCATTGCAAAAGGCAGCAACTATGCTAATATCAACACAAGAAAATAATTACTTGCAACTAAACACATAAAACACACATTTCCCAGAATTTAACTTTTCTTTGTATTCCTGAAATGGCAATATATAAGATTAATATAAAAGGCAAATTTCTTAGGCTATGCAATCAATTAAGTATAATGTTCACATATTTCACTATGGAAATAATAATGTATCTTTAAGTAAGAAAAGAAACTACTGAACTTTACAAGCATACTGGGACTGCAGTTGCTTCTAATTTCACTTACTTTCAGATAATATAACTTGTAAAATTAATATGATACCTGGAAAATGGGGAGCAGGTATGGGAATGGGCAATGCTATATGAGAAAAAGACTGGCCACAGGTTATAACTGCTGAAGCCAATGATACATGAGGGTTCATTGTATTATTATGTTTATGTTTTTAAAATTTCCCATAATTAAAATTTAAAATCAATTTAAATATAAAATTGAATTACCACAGCCTATTCTTTATTTAATCAAAATTAAAATCTGTTCCAATTTTAACATGAAAAGGTAAATGTGTCAAATGCTTAGAATTCACGAAGTGGCATTTTTCCTAAGATTATTTCCCCTTAAAATAAGACACAATGTTAGTCATCTTAACTACAGAGCCAAAATGAAATTTCCTAGTTCATACCATCAGATACTAGAAATGCCCTCGTAAGAGATCCTATGGCTTGATACTCTTCTCTCACTAATAACCTCTAACCAGGTTTTCCTCTTGAATACATTTTCAGCTTTAACTACTATTCCTGGAGCCCTTTCTTTGCTTTCCTTTCTTCACCACTTACATTGGTTACTGCTTTTATCTGCCAGTCACCAAGTAGAGACTTTCTCCAGGACACAGTCCCCTGCCTCATTACCATTGCCCTGAACTGACACAGTCCCTGTGATGAAATGCTTGAACTGGTGGCCTTTGTAAAAACATATCTGACTATCATTTTCTCAGTATATAATTTTAAATTTTTTGAAAGGGAGAAATATGAGGAAAGAGAAATGGAGACTTTGGTGCAATATTCCAAACTGAAACTCCCTAAAACACTTCAAAATAGCTATATTCCTATTTTTCAAAAGGATAGAAAGGCAAGGAAGAAATTTTATACTGAAATCAACAGTGGCCTATGAAAAATCATAAGCAATGGCTGAAAGCAATCAAAATGAAGCATGCTACTGATTTTCAAGACAGAAAACAGCTTTAAAGGAGCCAACTGGATCAAGGAAGCTATTCAAAAGTTTCATCGTTTTCCAAACACAGGCATACTTCATTTAATTGTGCTTTGCTTTATTGCACTTCACAGATTTTGCTTTTTTTTTTTTTTTTTTTTTTTACAAACTGGAGGTTTGTGACAACCTTGCATTGAGCAAGTCTACTGGCATCATCTTCCCAATAGCACTTGCTGACTTCTTGTCTTGCGTCACATTTTGGTAACTCTCAGCATTTCAAGCTTTTTCATTATGATTATGTTATGGTGATTTGTGCTCAGTTATCTCTGATGTTACTATTATGAATCAATGAAGGCTCAGATGATGGTAAGCATTTTTTAGCAATAAAATATTTTTAAATTAAGGTATGAACATTGCTTTTTAAGACATAATACTATTGCACTTAATAGACTATAGTATAGTGTAAATGTAATCTTTACATGCACTGGCAAACCAAAATATTCATGTTGCTCACTGTATTGCAATATTCACTTTATTACGGTGGTTTGGAACCGAACCTGCAATATTGCTGAGGTATGCCTGTATCACACAGGTTTTCATCATCCTCCCCAAAATACAGGGGCCCAGTATGCTCAGCCTACACCCTGGTGACCTGAGTCACTCTTTGCTCTCAAAGTCTAAGGGATGGTATTACGGATAATTGGGAAAGAAAAATGTAGAACTAAAAATATGTGCCCCATATTAGGTAGAATGTAACGCTGACATCTGTCAGGATCTCCTTATTCATCACAAAACAAAGTTCTCGCTCATACTGGTGTGTGCGCCCTTCCTCAAATACGCACTAGAACATGTGCGTTTCACTGGAATTCTCGGTGCATAAATTGTACTTAACCAACACTAATACCAATACCAATACCAACGACCTCCAAGCTCCAATCCCATCATAAGCTCAATGACATTCAGGTGACTATCCTAATAATCCATAAAAGTGACATCATCCATGAAGGAATTATATTTTGTTGAAGGCCTCGAGCAAAGCAAAGGTGAAGACAACCACTGTTTTTAACTTGTTAGTTTCATACTATATAAAAAAGGGGAGAACAGCAATTTCCAAAGAATGGACATCGTACGCAATGATTAACAGTAAGGCCGTTAGCATCACAGAAAGATTGTTCAGAAAAGGGAGCAAATGGAAAACAGAATAAACAGACAACAGGAAAAGTGAGGCAGCATTAGAAAGAAGCATGACTAACACTAAGTATCTCAAGTAGGAATGTGCACTTCCACAGACACAGAATTCAAAAGGTGAGTATTTGACTTATAATCTGTAAATGTTGATCTTGGTATGAGATAAAAAACTCAAATGGCTATAATATATGAGGGATAAATTGTATTAAATAACAAAGAAAATAGAAAAAACTTGCACAAATAAAATCTTTAAATGCATGGTAAAAAATAAATTTTGTAAAAAAGCATTTAAAAAAATCAGATAAGAACTACAACTTTACTAGCTATTGTTATTTTCCCACATTTTTCTTATTGAATGACATGTTTTTCCTAGATTTTACGCATATTACTTCTGCTGTATATCTGCACTTACCTTCACTTACCTTGAATTCCTCTTTAACTTAAATTAGAAACATAAGAGAGCAAATCATCTGAGACTGTGTCACCTACAGAACTATGAGCTAATCTATCTTAATTCATAAATTAAACATACATTGAAATGCAAATCAAGCCAAAAGTTTATTTGCTATCATTGATCCAATGTTCTTCAGAGCTCTGAAATTATGCAATTCTACCTAACACTTCTTAAATGACATAGAATCTTTTAAATGTTATGGCTAAGAATTCTTGTTTTATGTCTAAATCTTAATTTGTTTATCAATCAAATAGCAAATTTAAATGTCATGAAGAATCATTCAGAATAAAAATGACATTTATGTCAATGCCTAGTAAACTGTCTTCCACACAGTAGACTTTGTATAAGTATCTGATTACTTATTTATCTTTTCCAAAATGTCTGCTATTGCTTAGGAAACAGAAAATTTTGTTTTATTTATCACTATTATTTAGTTAATGAATATTATTTATCAGTATTTACTTCTTTTAGGTAGTTAGTTAACTATGTAAACTCTCTTTTGACAAAACACATTTTTAGTTAAATGTTACTCTCAAATATTAAAATATAATCTGTCACCTAAACATACCCCCTATAGCCTAAGATCATGTATAAAACATAACTACTTTCAAAAATAATAAAAAATAATAATAAAAAGGAAGACCTTAGCAGTTACTAAATATTTACTATACAAGGAAACTGTAATGAAAGATACTGGATCAACCATGTCATCTCGCAAAACTGGATAAAATGCAACTTTATTCTAATACTTTCTAGGTTGTCCATATGTCTTTTAAAGGAAACGATTACAGCAGACGATTGCTTTAAGAGCAACTGGTTAGAACTCTACAACATAAGTTCATATGACAAGTTACCCTGTAAACTTTAAAGGATTTCCATTTCCCCCAAATCATGAAGCTGTAAAAAGAGACTTGGTACTGGATTATATAAGCACTGTAAATTTCCTTTCAAACCTTTCAAAGTCAGACATATTTATTAAAATTCATTTATTGAAAATGGACCACTCATTTATCAAAAAAAAAAAAAATCTTAACATTCAATAAAAGGAATGTAGCCACTCCTTTGGAACATATTAATATTTATATATTCGAAACCAGTCAATATGAAAGGAATTCTAACATACTAACAAAGTACAAAAGATTTTAAGTATCTAACTTTATACTATCATTTAGATTACTTCAAGAAGTTTTAAAACACACACACACAAAACAAGTAGGCAAATATAAAAATGAAGTGAAACCCAATCCCCCTACCAACCCAGTATCTATATATACTCCAAAATAAATGTAACGAATTCAGTTATGAGATTTATTCCCACAAGCATAATCTATGCTGAAATCAATATAAACAATTCAAGTGCAACCTACCAATAAGATGTTTTTCTTATTAAAAAAAAAAAGATTGCTTACCGATTACTTTTCATTAATATGTCCTAGAAGCCTTAGTAAGTAACACTGAACCTACAATGACATAACTGTATATTAAAAAAAAACTCCCTTCTCAAACTCACTGCGTCCACAGAAGCAGCAAGTGCTTCACTGTAGCAATCACACTTTCTTTTGTACACTTAGTGGGTTGCAACTAAAATGACCTTCATCTTCACCATTCCTTATTACACACCGAAGGCAACAGAGAGCAAAGAAATGCTCCAACTTAGTGCTGCTATTTCAAAGACATGGGAAGCCACCTCCTGCGTTGCCAGTGTGAGTCCAGAAACCAGGGAGCTGCTATCTCCTGTCTCTTCATATATATATTTTAAGGAAAATCTAATCTCTGAGAAACAACAGATTTGCTAACTTCTCTGCCTACTTTAAATGTCATTAAAGTAGAGACCATTCCTCTAGTCTTCTTGGCTCCTGTCAATTTTTCTGCCTGAGAGAAACCCGGTTATATTCCCACCATCTTAAGATGAACTGGGTTCTCAAAAATAACAATATATAATGTAAAAACACAGTGGAATCTGAACCATGTACATTTTTTCCAGTTGTAAATACAGGAGGTTGATTTGCTTACTAATAATTGAGGAACAGCTTTTCATGCCTCAGAACTTCAGTCTCTACCAGTGACTATGAAATGTCCAACAGGGCACTGTATGTTACTTTGAGAAAATACACTAAATAGGCCCGAAAAGCTCGTTAAACAGGCCCACTACAAGGCAGGGATAGGCTTAAAAAACAACAACAACAAAAAAAATCAGGAAAGTTTTATCTCATGATTGTTAAAAGGAGGTTCAGGAATCAATCTCCAAAATACTATAAGAATTTTAGTCATGTTTAAAGCATCTCAAGCCTCTTCCCAATTCCACCCTGACCATCCTCCTCACTCTTCTATGAGATTTATTTGGAACGAGATCCAGGATCCATGAAGAGCTCCCATTACCAAAATGCTTCTTCTTCTACTATATTTTATGAAGTTATCCTCCAAGAAAACTACTCTACCATCCCTAACAATTAGACGTACCTAGAACATCAATACTTCTAAACTGTTCACGAGTACTCTTTCACGATAGAGGAATTTCCCAAAATTTTGTAAGAATGTTAGTAATTCTACAACAACTTGCCACTTTGGGCTGATTAAACAATTACATGCTTATAAAATCTAAAGAAAGGATAGCTGAAATAACTCCCCATTAACAATTTAACTTTAGAAAAGGACTAAAACTGAAAGAAAAAATATCTGGTAACTAGAAATCTAGATAACAAAATAGAAACACTAAGAATTATCAGCACTGTTAAAAATTTCTAAATCAACTCCTCCAAAATTATCTCATTGTTAAAAGGCATTACCGTTAATGTTGTCACAGTAGTAAAAGTATTCATCATTTAGAGAAGGACATGCTGAAACCAAATCCTGCAGGCCTGCACCAGTTACAGTAAGACAACCAGAGAGATTAAGGTGCTCCAAGTAAGGCAGCCCTCCTCCCAGAGTCAAAACCCTGTAAGAGAAGCAATTCAACAATCAGAATATATTAATTATATGGAATCCATGAAAACGTACGTATTCCCATGGCCCAATGGACCACTATTAACAAACCTTTTAATTTGGTAATGAGAAAATTTTTAAATTTCTATAAAACATGACAACTAACTTCCATCATTAGTCAGGATACATTTAACAAAGACATTTCTAAAGACATTCAGTAAACAAGTTTATGAAATTTTTCTTTGTAAGAACATTAGAGTAAATCAATTTTATAGAAAGGAAGGACTGAATCCTGGAATTGTCATTTACATTCTCTTACCAGACTGTCTAAGTAAAAATTATCAAGAAATTAACTAACCAGTCTGGCAGTTCCTCAGAGTTATGGAGTCAGCACATGACCCAAAATTACTCTCCTAGGTATATATCCAAGAGAAGTGAAAACATATATTCACAGAAAAACTTGCAAACAAATGTTCACAGCAGCATTATTCATAATACCCAGAAAGTGGAAATAACCCAAATGTCTATTAATGACTGGGTAAACAAAATATAGTCTATCCATACAATTACATATTATGTAACCATGAAGTACTGATACCTGCTACAGCATGGATGAACCTTGAAAACACTGTGTTAATGAAAAAAGCCAGACACAAAAGACCACACACTGCATGATTCTACTTATATGAAATGTCCAAAATAGGCAGAACAGAGAGACAGAAAGTAGATTAGTGGTTGCCAGGGGCTGGGGGCAAAGAAGAATGAGGAATGACTGCTAATGAGTATGGAGTTTCTTTTTGGTATAATGAAAATGCTTCTGAACTTGATAGTGCTAACAGTCACCGATCTTGTAAATATATTAAAACCACTGACTTGTACCCTTTAAAAGGATGAATTTAATAGTATGTGAATTTCATTTCAATAAAAATGAAAACCCAATACTGTAGAAGATTAAAAATAGTAACTTATATTTTTAAAAAATGAGAAACTGGCTAAAATGACGATGGCAGAGCTGAAAAATATCAAGAGTAAAATTGGGAACATGAATTTTCTACACTATAACAGCAAAAATTGGGAAAATTATAGTCTATCTTGAATGGGATATTAAGAAACTAATAATATAATAAATTTAGTAAAAAAAAATCAGCATGATTATGCAGGTACATGGAAATTAGGAAGTAAAGTTAAGTATGTACACAATTAATTGAGATTAGAACAAATTGGAAATACATATTCAGTGAGAGACACTGATGTGCAAAGATTAGCACAAATATTTTAATGTTTTGTCACTGCACTTTAAAAAAAACTGATTTATTAAAAACACTTTATCAAGACCCCAATACATATGAGAGATTTACATGCGTATTTCTCCTTACATTTTGACTGAGAAGAACTGGCTTTTACTTAAATTACAGGCTCCCTGATCCACCCCTACAGTTCAGCAACAGTGGCAGAGTTCAAAACCTCAGCGGCTTGACGGGGCCAGAGCAGTTAGAGACACACATGTTTAAAAGAAGACAATTAGAGTTTAAAGTTTCCTAATTCTTCTTTTCCTGTAAAATTGAATAGCTCATAATAAAAAACAAAACAACTTCTAAAATATGGTCTTAAAGATCTCAGAGGTTATCTCAAAGCAGAGACTACTTCATGTTCTAAAATTTTCAGTACACTGAGGATGGACTGCATGGAATATAAAACTTCCCATCACAATACACTTGAGTAAACCACACACGTAGTCAACTGGCCTCACTGAGTTTAGTGCAAAACCAAGCAAGCCAACCAGTTAGAATGTCATATGATAAACGCTTTCTGGGGAATATTCTGAAGGGCCTTGGGGGGGGGGGGGGTAGCAAAAGGTTGCTCATAAGCAGTGACATTTAAACTGGAATGGAGATAGAAATGAACAGAAGTTAGCCAATAAATGTATGTTAAACAGAGAGAGAGAGAGAGAGAGAAAGCAAATGCAAATATATGAAGACAAGAGGAACGTGGTTTAGGAGCACGGTTCAGGAGCACCTCAAGACACTGCAGGTTCGGCTCGCGACCACCACAATAACGCGAAAATCAATAAAGCAAGTCACAGCATTTTTTTTTGGTTTTCCAGTGCATATAAAAGTTACATTTACAGTATACTGCAGTCTACTAAGTATGCAAAGGCATTATGTCTAAAAAACTATGCAAACCTTAATTTAAAATACTTTATTTTATGGCTAATTGCCAAAAAAAAACCTTCTTATATCATCTGAGCCTTCACAGCAAGCCCAGCTCTTTGCTAGCGGAGGGCTTTGCTGACTAACCAGGGATGGCTGCTGAAGGCTGGGGTGGCTGTGGCAACTTCTTAAAATAAGACAACAATGAAGTTTCTTTGCTGTATTGATTGACTTTTCCTTTCAAAAAATGATTTCTGTGTAGCATGCAGCACTGTTTGATTCCGTTGTATCCACAGGAGAACTTCTTTCAAATTGGAGTCAGTCCTCTCAAATCCTGCCATTGCTTTAACAACTAAGTTTACGTAACATTCTAAACCCTTTGTTGTCATTTCAGCAATCTTCACAGCATCTTCACCAGGAGTAGATTCCATCTCAAGAAACCACTTTCTCTGCTCATCCATAAGAAGCAACTCTTCATCTGTTTTACGTTTAATTACAAAGATAATTCATTCACATTTCATGCTTGACTTCTAATTCTAGTTCTCTTTCTATTTCCACCACATCTGCAGTTACTTCCTCCACTGAAGTCTTAAATCCCTCAAAGTTACTCCTGAGAGCTGGAATCAATTTCTTCCAAACTCCTATTAAAGCTGATATTCTGATCTCTTCCCATGAATCACAAATGTTCATTGCATATAGAATGGTGAGTCCTTTCCAGAAGGTTTTCAATTGACTTTGCCCAGGTCAATCAGAGGAATCACTCCATATGACAGTTATAACCTCACAAAATGTACTTCTTTGACTTTAAAGTCAAAATGACTCCCTGATCCATGGGCTGCAAAATGGATGTTGTGTGAGCAGGCATGAAAACACCACAGATATCTTTGTACATCTCCATCAGCACTCTTGTGTGACCAGGTACATTAACTATGAGCAGTAATTTTGAAAGGAATGTTTTTTTCTGAGCAGTAGGTCTCAATAGCAGACTTAAAATATTCAGTAAACCATGTTGTAAACAGATGTGCTGTCATCCAGGCTTTGTTGTTCCATCTATAGAGCACAAGCAGAGCAGATTCAGCATCATTCTAAGGGCCTCCGGATTTTCATAATGGTAAATAAGCATTGGCTTCAACTTAACGTCACCAGCTGCATTAGCCCTAACAAGAGAGTCAGCCTGTCCTTTGAAGCTTTGAAGCGAGGCACTGACTTCTCCTCTCTAGCTATTCAAGTCCTAGATGGCATCTTCTTCCAGTATGAGGCCGTTTCATCCACACTGAAAATCTGTTGTTTCGGTAGCTGCTTTCATTGATTATCTTAGCTAGATCTTCTGGATAACTTGCTGCTATAAACTAGTTTCTATACTGTCAGCAGTTGCTGACTGATCTTGCACTTTTATGTTATGGTTTCTGTCCTTGACACCTCATGAACTAACCTCTGCCAGCTTTCTCTTGCAGCTTAGCTTCCTCACCTCTCTCAGCCTTCACAGAACCGAAGAGTTAGGGCCTTGCTCTAAATTAGGCTTTGGCTTAAAAAAATATTGTGGTTAGTCTGACCTTCTATCCAGACCACTAAAATGCTCTCCGTATCAGTAATAAGGCTGTTTTGCTTTCTTATCATTTGTGCGTTCAGTGGAGCAGAACTTTTAATTTCCTTCAAGACCTTTTGCTTTGCTTTCGCAGTTTGGCTAACTGGTGCAGAAGATCTAGCTTTCACCTATCTTGGCTTTTGACACGCCTTCCTCACTAAGCTTTATCATTCCTAGCTTTTGATTTAAAGTGAGAGATGCACAACTCCTCCTTTCGCTTTAACATTTACTGGCCACTGGAGAATTGTTAAGTGGCCTAATTTCAATACTGCTGTGTCTCAGGAAATAGGGTGGCACAAGGAGTGGGAGAGAGAAGGGGGGAACAGCCAGTTGGTGGAACAGTCAGAACACACACAGCATTTATCAATTAAGTCTGCCATCTTATATGGTTTGTTGCACTCTGCAACAATTACCACGGTATTATCAAAGATCACTAGTCATAGATCACCATAACAAATATAATAATGAAAGTCTGAAATATTGAAGAATTACCAAAGTGTGACACAGAGACATGAAGTGAGCAAATGCTATTAGAAAAATGACACTGAAAGACCTGCTCAATGAAGGGTTGCCACAAACCTCCAATTTGTGAAAGATGCCATTATCTGCAAAGGACAATAGAAAGAAGTGCAATAAAACAAGGTCTGCCTGCATCAATGCTAAAGGAAAAGAAAACAGCTGAGTACGGATTAAGAAGAGATGGCTCTGTGTTTGTGTGTTTGGGGAAGGGGGTGTTATGTTTACATTTACCTATTTATTGGCTTTTTTTGGCAGAGGTGAAGAAATGAAGAAATAAAAGAAGAAGATTTAAAGAAGGTAACAAGACATAAACTACAGGGGTAAGCAAAGGCCAACAATCTGAATTTTAACAAAAGGGCAGTAAGACTCACTGAAAGGTTTAGACAGAGGAGTAACAGCAAGTAATAAGAAGTGCATTCTAGACAGATCACTCTAGTCTAGTTTTTATCCCTAATGCCCAAGGATGTCAGGCGCAGGCCAACAAAGTAAAATACAAAATGAAAATACATTCTCTGTCCTCAAAGAAACACTTAAACAAAGTATTGACAATGCATGCAATAAAAAAAGTTACAGAAATATAATCAACTTATAGAAACAATACAGACCAGGGAGTGATTCAACAGCAATCATCTTTTCTTGAATATGTGTAAGCACACCTGACTGTCCTTTATGACTCGATTATCACATTCTGCTGATTCTTTTTTTGCAGTTGGCTTTATTTCTTTGATAACTATGTAAGTTTAAAAAGCTAAAACTCTAATCTATTCTTAGAAACAATTTTCAGTACACATAAGTAAACTAAAAAAATGTGCAGTATCTTGTATATATGTATTTACATGCAATATAACGTATATGTGCAAACTGTAAAAATTCTACTTAATAAAACTAAAAAAGAAAAATCAAAAAAGTAATCATTTTTAAGACTAGAACAAAATCCAGAATTCAACAATCTATAATTCACATTATCTAGTATTCAATCAGAAACTACTAGACACTCAAAGAATCAAGAAAGAAAATCAATCAATAGAAATAGAACAGTAAGTGATAAAGATAATGAAATTAGTAGATAATGGCTTTAAAACAAATTTTATATTTTAAGTACACTCAAGAATTTCAAAGAAAATGTAAATATAATGAAAGTAACAGGAAAATACATCTATATATTTTAATATTTTTGTATGTGTCAATATATTTACATACATTATTTATGTATTGATATGTGTGTATATGTATATATGATGGGAGAGAGCACAAGTGTACCAAGTGAAACTTCTAAAGGTGAAAAACATAGTATCTGAAATAAAAAATACAGTGAATGAGATTAGCATTCTGCTAATGATTAGACATTGCAAAAATGATTACCGGACTTGAAGAAGAACCAGATTAGCCAAAATGAAGAACCAGGAGAAAAAAGAACAAAAACAGTAAAAAGAAAAAAGCCGTAGTGTTATGGGTTGAACTGTGTCTCCTTCCCCCCAAAAACATATGTTGACGTCTTAACCATCAGTATCATAAAAGTGACTTTAGTTGGAAATATGCTCTTTGCAGATTTAATCAAGTTTAAATCAGGTCATTAGGATGAACCTTAATCCAATATGCCTGGTATCCTTGTAAGAAGAGGGAAATTCAGACACACACACACAGGGAAAATTCAGTGTGAAAATGCAGATACACAGACACGAAAAGGAGATGACCATGTGAAGAATGAGGCAGAGACTGGGGTTATGTATATGCTGTCACAAGCAAAGCAACACCTGGATCTATAAGAGGTTGGAAGAGTTAAGAAAGGACGCCCTTTTAGAGGTTTCAGAGGGAGCATGGTTTGGCCAACACCTTGATCTCGGCTAGACTGCAGAACTGTGAGAAAATAAATTTATATCATTTTAACCACCTCGTTTGTGATACTTTGTTATGATAGTCCAGGAAACTAATGTTCTAAAGTGACCTGTAGGACAGTATCAAGCCTAACATATATGAAATTCTAGCAAGAAGCAGTGGTAAAAGAATAAGGAGGAGAGAAAAATACTTGAAGAAATAATGGCTGAATTCTGTTTTCCAGTTTTATGACAGCTAGAAACAACAGATCCAAGAATCTCAATAAACCCCAAGCAAGATAAAGGTGAATAAAACCTCACCAAGGCACACCACAGGCAAACTGCATTAAAAGCAGAAAGAAAGAAAAAAAGTCAAAGTAGCTGGAGAGAAAAAAAAAAATTGTATCACATATGGAAGAGCAAAGATAAAAGCGAAACAGACTTTTAGGAAACTACGCAAGCCGAAGACAATGGAACATCTTGCAAGTGCTAAGACAAAGCTACCAAGCTAGAGCACGATACACAGTGAAGACCTTTCTATAACGAAGGTGGCAGCTTTTCAGACAAGAGCTAAGAGTGTTCACTGCCAAAAGACCTACAGTGTAAAAAACTAGAGAATACTGCAGGCAAAAGAAAAACAATACCAAATCGAAAGAAACATGAACCTGTACGAGAGAATGAAGAATGCCAAAAAAGGTGAAACAAGACTTGTTAATTTTTCTAAAAGACAACTGTCTAAAGAAAAAAATATCAACAATGTATTATGGGGTTTAAAACTTTTAAGAGAGGTAGGAGAGTACAGCTCAGCAGTAGCATGCACAAGGTCCTGGGTTCAATCCCCAGGACCTCCATTAAAAATAAATAAATAAAAACACCTAATTACCCACCCCAACAACAACAACATAAAATTAAGAAAAAAATATATATATAACAAAAACAGCACAAAGAATGGGGAGAGGAACAGGAGCTTACTGTTTTAAAATTCTTGCACTCTATGTAAAGTGGTATAATATTGTTTGAAGGTAGAAAGTGAGAAGTTAAAAATGCATACACAAAAACATACAACAGTTACAAATCTATGTTAAAGGGCACACAATGTATAAAGATGTAACCTGTACCAATAACAATATAAAGGAGGTGAGAAAGAGATGTCAAGAGTTGAGTGTCTGTACATGATTGAAATGAAATTGGGTTGTCCAAACTTGGCTGTTTTGAGTTCATGTTAACTATATCCCTAAAGTAACAACTAAAAACCTAACTTTAAAAAAATAAAGAAAATGGGAAAAAAGGGAACTAAATGGTATACTACAAAAACAAAACAAAGCAGAAAAAGAGGAAATAATAGGAAAAATGACAAACAAAAAGCATGTAAGACAAAAGGAAAAGAAATAGCTAAATGACAGAAGTAAATTTTTCCTTATCAGTAATTAATATGAATCCATCAAACTCTCCTATTAAAAGGCAGACATTAGCAGACTGGACTAAAGATTAAAAAATTTGAGAGTTAAAATTAAAAAAAACATAATCCATCTATATGCTGTCTGTAAGAGTATACAGACACTCACTTTAGACACAAAACACAAAGAGGTTAAAAGTAAAAGCATGAGAAAAGATACTCAATGCAAAAAGTTTATCAAAAGAGAGCCAGGGTTGCTATAATACTGCAAGACAAAAGAGATTTTCCATTTTTAAAAGGTTACAAAAGGAAAAGGATACTACATATTGGTAGAAGTTTAACTCCACTAAGATTTTAAAAATTATGAACATACTCACTTAACAACAGAGCTCCAAAATATATACAACAAAATTGACAGAACTAAAGGGAAAAATAAACAGTTCTACAGAAATAGTCGGAGACTTCAATACCCCCATTTTTAATAATGGATCGACAAAGAAGTAGAGACCTTGAACTATACTACAAACCAATTAGTCCTGGCAGACAGACGGAGAGCATTCCAGCCAACAACAACAGAATACACAACCTTCTGAAGTGCACATGGAACAGAAATAGACCACATTTGGCCATAAAACAAGTCTTAATGAATTTTAAAAGGTTGAACTGATACAAAGTATATTTTCTGAGCACAATGTAATGAAACTACAAATCAGTAACATAAGGAAAATTAGAAATTCACTAATATGTGTAAGTTAAACAATACACTCTTAAGGAATCAATGGGACAAAAAAGAAATCACAAGAAAACTAAGATGAAAGAAAATAAAACACAACAAACCAAAGCTCCTGGGATACAACAAAACCAGAGCCAAGAGTGAAATTTATAGTCGTAAACACCAGTGCTAAAAAAAATCTTAAATCAACAGCCTGACTGAACACCTTAAGAAATCAGAAATAGAAGAGCAACCTAAATCCAAAACGAGGCAAGGAAAGAAATAATAAAAACTACAGCAGAGATTTTTTTTTTTAATAGAGAATACAATAATAGGGAAAAATCAACCTAAACCAAAAAATTCGTTTCTTTGAAAAGATCATCAACAAAATTGACAAACATTCAGTTAGACTGACTAAAAAAAAAAAGGACTCAAATTACCAAATTCAGAAATGAAAGCTGGGACATTACTACTGATGTTACAGAAATTGAAAGAATTATTAAATAGTAACATGAACAACTGTATGCCAAAAAATTGTACAACCTAGCTGAACTGGACAAATTTCCTAGAAGCACAAAAAATAACAAAACTGACTCAAGGAAAAAAAAAGAACAAAAACAGAAAATCAGAACAGCCTTGTAACATGTAAGGAGAGTGAAATAATAATCAAAACCTCCCAACTAAGAAGTCAAAATCAGATGGCCTCACTGGTAAATTTACTAAACATTCAAAGGAGAATTAACAACAATCCTTCTCAAACTCTTACAAAACACTGAAAAAGAGGAAGACTTCCCACTCATTCTATGAGGCCAATATTACCCTGATACCAAAGCTAGACAAAGGCACAAGAAACAAAAATCACAGGCCAAATGTCCCTTTGTAAATATAGATGCAAAGATGCTCAACAAATACTAGCAAACTGAATCCAGGAGTATATTAAACAAATTATACATCATGATCAAGTCAGTTTTATCCTAGGAATGCAAGGGCGGTTCTCAGTCAATTTAATAAACCACATTAATGACTAAAGGGAAAAAAAACACATGATCATCGCAACTGATGCAGAAAGAGCATTTGACAAAATCAAACGCCCTTTCATGACAAAAATACTCAGCAAACTAGGAACAGAACTTCCTCGACATAATGAAGGCCATATATGGAAAACCCACAGCTAACATATTCAATGGTGAAAGACTGAAAGCTTCTCCCCCCTAAGATCAGAAACAAGATAAGGATGCCCCCTAGGGATGCTTCCATTTAATGCAGTACTGGAAGTTCTAGCCAGAGCAACTAAACTAGAAAAAAATAATTTTTTTAAAGGCATCTAAGCTGGAAAGATAGAAGTATAATTATCTTTGTTTGTAGATGACATGATCTTATATGTAGAAAACTCTATAAAGAATTCACACACACACAATAAAAACCATTATAGCTAATAAACAAATGTAGTAAAGTAGCAGGATACAAAATCCACATTCAAAAATCAGTTATAGGGGGAGCGTGTAGCTCATTGGCAGAGTGTGCAGCTCATTGGCAGAGTGTGCGCTTAGCATGCATTAGGTCCTGGGTTCAATCCCCAGTACCTCCATTACAATAAGTAAATAAATAAATAAACAAACAAACAAACAAACCTAATCACCCCCCCACCAAAATCAGTTATATTTCTATATACTAACACAATCAATCTGAAAAGGAAATAGAGAAAATTCCATTTATAATAGCATTAAAAAGATTTAAATACTTAAGAATGAATTTAACCAAGAAGGCAAAAGACTCGTACTGAAAACTGCAGAACACTGCTAAAGAAATTACAGAAGAAATGTAAACAAGCATTCAAATACTTGTATATCAATACTCACAGCAGCATTATTCACAACAGTTAAAAGCCAGAAACACAAGTGCCCGTGGCTGATGACATCAATGATGAATGAAGAAACAAAATGTGGTATACAAATACAGTAGAACATTATTCCACTATAAAAAGGAATGAAGTTCTGATACATTCTACAACATGAATGAACCTTGAATACATAATGCTAAATGAAATGAGCCAGCCACAAAAGACAAATATTGTATGTTTCCACTTACATGATGTATCTCTGATGTATAAATAATGCAAACATAGAGACAGAAAATAAAATAGTAGTTACTGGAGCCGGGAGGCATGGGAGAATAAGGAATTACTGTTCGATAGTTATAGTTTCTGTTTTGAGTGATTAAAAAAGAGTTTTGGAGATAATGGTGAACATTATACAACATTGTGAACTCAGAGTGCCAGTGAGTTGTACACTTAAAAATGGTTAAAATAGTAACCTTTCTGGTATGTAATTATACCACAATTTTTTTTACAAGATGCATACAAACCCTAGAGCACACACGAAATAAATGAGATACTAGCCAACAGTAGAGATAAAGCAGATACTAAAAGTACTTAATATATCCAAAACAAGTCAGGAAAGACAAAACAGTAAAAAAGAAAAGAGAAACAAGGGAAAAACAGTTAAACGGTAGGATTAAATCCAACCATACCAATAATTACTTTACATGTTATATGGTGAAACCATCAATTAAATGACAGAATATTTGACTGCAGACCCAACTATACAGGGCATCTGCAAAAGACTCAAGAGCAGTTGCCTTGGGTTCAAGGAGAGAAAGGAGTAGTTTATACCCAAACAGTGATGGCAATGTGAGGGGGCCAAAGAAAGTGAGACTTTAAATAAGAGGCTTTTTACTCAATGATAGCCAAGATTTACTTTATTTCATTCCTATGAAAACCAGAAAATGTTGCATGAAGACTACACACAACACTATCTGTTCCCTATGGCTTCAATCTAGTTTAAAACTTTGATTTTCAACCTATATTCTTACAGTCAATGCTCTTTTAACATGCCCCATAACCAACTTGTCAGAACTCATGCTACACATTCCCAAATAAAACATAATGACTAATGCAGAGTGATACTAGAACGCTCCCAACCAGCACTTCTGTTCCCAGAAGTTGAGCTGAAGGCTTGCACAAGTTTTATTTGTTCTTAAACCTACTGACACCAGCTGAACTTATTGTAAGTTAATGAAATTACTTTTTAAACCAATAGAATGAATGAAAAAAAAAGTTTCTAAAAATTAAATTACTATTTTCTATTTCCTTAGCTTCTTTCCCAGGAGATGCACAAAATTCACTCTTTAACTTCATTCCAATCTCTACTAAAAAAAATGCTTCCTTTCAAGGCCTTTCCTGTCCATCAAATATGAAGGAATATTCTCTGTATTCTCTATCCTATAACCATACTTCACCTTTTTTCAGAACATTCAGTCTGATACTGTATCTTTGTTGTCTACTTTAACCGTTAGGTTATAAACTCTATGAAAGCAGGGAATTTGTCTCAATTATTTTGGATCCCTAGCAGTTAGAAGAGGGCAAGTCATACAGCAGGTGCTCAATAAACACTTAGACGATTAAGAACGATTCCTTCAAGATAATCTGATTAAAAGGAGTTGCACTTCTTTAAATCTGGGTTGCACTCAGAATGCAAGTTTTTTGATAAGCTACCAATCCAAGTAGTATCAAATAAATGTTTCCCTATCTGCCAAATGAACTCTTCCCTAAATGCAAACTCTGCCAAAGCCTTATTTCCCACCATTTCACATACACCTCCTTCATTATAACCAAACAGGGACACCAAGTCTCCTCTGAGCACCCCCTACTGAGTTCAGTTTAATCTGCTAAAGATCACACTTAAGACAAGAGGGAGTACTAGGCTTTATGCTGTATGAATCTCCAATTTTTAACACGTCTGACACCCCATTATTAAAGAGCCCCAGTAAAACTCAAGCCTATTACAGGGTGAAAGAGAAAACATGAAATCCATTTCCAAAGGCTCATGTCAAAGAAAATCAAACAATTACTACACATTATTAATAATGAGAACAATCATAACAACAAACTGGCCGAACAATATTTACAACAGGGCTTGACTGTGGGCTCAAATGATCCCCACTGCTTGGAATGTTCTCCTTTCCCACTGCCACCCATCAAATCCTTCATCTTTCTTCAAGGTTCAGTTCAGTGCCATCTCTTCATTACATTCTTCAATTCATTCTTATCCAGACTGTTTGCTGCAACTGGTAGGAGGTCTCTCTCTCTCTCCTTTAATCCCCACAGAATCTTTAATTCAACATCCCTTAAGGAACTGTACACAAATAACACACAGCAACAGAATATGGCATATATATATTCTTCTCTGTTACAAGTCCTAGAGGGTAAAAATTGTAACTTACTCATCTTTACATTCACTAAAGTACCTTAGAAAATGTGTTGCAGATTTGCTAAGTATTTATTAAACTCTTAAATTTATGTTCTTCCATATCACAAAGGCATCGAACTAACTGAAACTTAATGCTGAAGTTATATTGTTCTAACACTCTGAAGTAGGAAAGATCTTGGTTAACTCTTTTGGTTAAATGAATCAGTTGAAAGGAATGACTTAGATTCAAAATTTTATACTCTATTTGAGAATGAGAACATGTCCATTTCCTAATACTCTGCAAGTGATTACTTACCTGAGACCATGGTCTGTGATCTGATAACATCCAGACAGACTGAGAAACAAAAGTACACGTCCAGTCTCTTGATCAGATTTTTCACTCCCAGAGTAAATTAAGTCTGTTTCCCTAAGCAATCTCGTCCTTGATGCTTTTCTACACAATGCAGAAGACTCTGGGAGTGCTGACATAGTTCTTAAAGCTGTTCCTGTGCAACAAAATGAATGACCACAATACGCAAAGGCCGGTGAAGCACAATGCTGCTGCCAGCAGACGCTAGTCCTTAGTCCAACAATGTCCTTGCTGTAACAACCCGAGGAGGAACAACTAAAGTTGGATGCTGTTTCCATTACACAAAGACTTTCAACATTTCTGTGTCTCCACTCTACAGCATCTTCAATATCAGCCAAATCTTCAGCATCTAACATCCACACATATGGAGAAGTGAAACTTTCAGAAGAAACAGGCTTAGTCCAGGGATGTTCATTATCTATTTCTTCTCCAACGCCCTTGGTGGTCAAATCGTGCAAACAAGCATACTGGTTGGTGGGCTGCATGGTAATGTCTTTATTTTTCCATGTAGTCGAAGTAATTTTGCTTGTAGAAGTTTTCAAAAGGCCACTCTGATGAGATGTCAGAATTCCAAGAGCTTTAGAAATCTTTTCTAGAGCCACATCTGTGATTTTTTCACATCCAGATAGATCAAGATGCCGAAGACTCTGGCAGCAACCAAGCCAAGACCAACTATAATTCAGAGGTAACAAGACTATTAGTGGATATTGTTAAAATCTTCAAAAGCATCTGATTACATGTAAGTAGATGGAAACTACAAGAAAGATTTTAAATCTAATATAATTAAACATTTACTGAATATCTATTGTCAGGCACTATTTTACATGTTAGGGATATGAAAAGACAGTAAGAGTAATTAGGAACTAAGAGTATCGCTAACCTAATGGAAGGGTAGGAGAGGAGAAGGGTATGGAAGGGAGAGACTGCTTATCATCCTGAAAAGTAACCCGTAGAGGAAAGGCCGTACACACATGAAAGAAAGAATATAATAATTAGCGGAGTAAGATCCAGAAGAAATAAGCTCTAGGAATTGGGAGAGAATTAGCCTTAGCCAGAGATGAGTACATCACTCCCGCTAAAACAGGAAGAGGTGGGAAAGAGCAAGGTAAGGTACAGTAAGAAGAAACAAAGTTGTGAAGAGTGTGGCTTAAAGAAAGTGTTAGAATTTCAGACTAATTATGAACAGTTTAAGAGGGAGCTTTGCCAAATGGTACTGGGAGCCTAACTGCGCCAATCTACATGGCTGCACAGCAAGGCTTAAAAGCCTAGGCAGACTAGACATAAAAATAGATTAAAAAAAAATTTCTTCTGCATAGCACAGGGAACTATATTCAGTATCTTGTAATAACCTTTAATGAAAAAGAATATGGACACGAATATATGTATGTATGTGCATGACTGGGACATTGTGCTGTACACCAAAGACTGACACATTGTAACTGACTATACTTCAAAAGAAATTTTTTTTAAAAGGCCTAGGCAGAGCACAAGATTATAAAGATGACAATGATACACGAGTTTTGGATCAGCTGGGATCTATGGACAAGAGGCAAAGAACTGGAGGGTGCTATCAAGTTACTGACATAACATGATTGAAATCTGATAGTAAAAAACCATAGTATAATTAAACTCAAATTATGCAAATGAAAAATTACAGGAACGATTCTATTGATTCACAGTTAGAGATCATTAAATATAAATATTCAAAAATAACTAACCTGTCAAATGCAGAATCTGAAATGTCAGTTTGGGTAAGATCCAGATGCTCCAGGTTAGGACAAAGCTCTAAAATCTGCCTAACCTAGGAAGGAAAAAAGTCACTATGAAGATCTGTAGCCTTTTAGTTTTAGACAAGAGACATAATATTAATCCAGTGGTTCTCAAGCTTTTCTGCATGTAAAACATCACTCTGATTCTGCATTACAAATATATATTATATGATTAAGTCCCAGTGAATCTATTTTACTAATTGTAAGATTAGATCCAGGAAATTTATATTTTGAAGGAATACCCAAGGAGATGCTGATGTAGAATGTCACAAGATAGTCTTTTATAAAGCAGTGATTTATTCTCAGTTGCCCATCTTACCATGTCTTACATATTATAAAGAATCATATAAAACTGGGTTTCATCACTTAATATAATCTGTGAAACTAAATAAATGATTTAACCTCTCTTAGTCTCTGTTTCCTTTTCTACAATGTGTAGACAATGATATCTATATACCAAGATTACTATGAGAATTAACATGAAAAATATAAAAATTAACAGTGTATCCCTACCCATGATAAGGTACTCTCATGGGTAAATTGTTATTTTTTTTTCCTTAATTAAACTTAGGAATAAGCAAGCCAAATGTAGGTCATTGCTACTTTTTCTTAATACCCAAACTAGTGCTAATTTATACATACCATTTTGCTGGAAACTGCAGAGCTGTATGCTAATACTAAAGTTTTCACGGAAGTACCAACATACGGTAGAACATTATGAATTAAGCCATGGAGTAAACGTTTCTCCATCTGTGCAATGCTGATAGCAATCGATTCCTCTGCAGACTCTTCTGTAAAATGAATTCAAAAGTCTAAGAATATACTAATTACAGCTAGGCTACTCAAGGAATCACCAAATCATTAAATACGCAATACTTTTTGCTCTCCTTTAACTCCCTTATATACGCGAAGTAAGTTAAGTGGTCAAGGTCTCACTCTCCAGGACTTAAAGTTGAACAGGTCTGACAACAACTAAAAAGAGACAAAGGGTTAAAAAAAAAAAAAAAAAAAGTTGAGAGTATTTTCTCATCAAGCTAACTAGTAGGGAGAAGGAAAAAAAAACCTCCAGTTTCAAGTACTGAAAAAATTTTGTAAAAAAACTGACTACTTAATATTCTTCAAGTATAAGTTTTTCAACAAAATATAGGATATCAAAAGGAAAATGAACCATAATAAAAGCTGTCATTCATGATTTTACATAGATGAAAGGGACACAGAGCTAGAAGAGATTTCCTGACACATTTATTTCCTTCTTTATTTTTCTCCACAGCAGATGACACTATCTAATACAATATATATATTTTTCCTGTGTTTGCTGTTTGCCTACCCTCTCCAAATTTTATGCTAAACAAGGCCAAGGATTTTTTTTCCATTTTGTTCACTATTAATCTCATGCCCAGAAAGTGCCTGCCACAGTGCAAGCAAATCACCAAATTAAACTAGAACAGACCTCTTTCTTACATGGTACCCTCCAAACATTTAAAACTATACAAAGCTGTGGCACCTTTATTTCATAAAAATAAACTTGCTGCTGATAGAATAATCTTTGTATTTATAGTCCTTACTTTCCACATGTTTAGTTCTTTTGCCAGACCAGCTTACTGTAAGTAGGCAGCTTACAAACAAAAAATCCCTACAGGTTCAATTTTACCAAGTAGCAGAGTATCTTATTCATTCATTTTTTTTATTATTTCACCATCTTTTACTAATTATTATATAGAACAGTATCTAAAACAGAATTTATACCTTTCTCCTCCATATTCCCAAATAGCATCTTACTGCACCTCTATTACAGGACTTTCCAGTACGTACCTTGATTAAGAATCATGTATTCTAAATTCTCCTGTTTGCTGAGTTCTTTGAGGGCAGGAATAGTCTTATTCGCCCTTGAATTCTCTCACAGTGCTTAATGAATGGCTACACTAGTTTATATAACTTCTTACCATTTACAAGGAATTTCCATGTACATTACTTCTTAGTTCTATACTAACTATACTTAGTTCTATACTAACAACCACGTGAGGCAAGTGGCGTGACTGTTTACAAATAAATGAACAGATTCAACAGATTCATGTTTCTCCCTCTGGGCCACAGTATGACTCAATATAACAGTACTAATCAGCTGAAATGGCCCTAAAAACACATTGCAAACTGCAGAGCACTAAAATGAATGTATATTATTCCAATAAGGAAAACCAGCTGTCATTTTCTGATTTTTTTAGTGTCGAAATAAATATTAAAACATATGGGAAACAACCCTGTGTATTTTTTAAAAATACTTCAAACAAAACTTTAAATATGCTTATTATTCCTTCAAAGTTTAAAAAGTAATAGGGTTAAAAACACCAGTTTCTTTACAAACACAAAATACATAAACCCGAACACCTAAGTAACTGTTACATGTCACATTAATTAATAAAGCACCATGTAATAATTTTAACTCTAAACAAAGCTCACCGGATTCGTCTATGTCCGCATCTTCATCCCACTCCTGAAAAGCACGACTTTCATCTTTCCTATTTTTCACCCACTCCTCGTCAGGTTCAGTATCCAGTTCAGTTGCAGGACCACTGTACCAGTCACCTACACAACAAATAAATAAGAGGGACAAAATAAGAGTATGCTGGCTACCATGACAAAAAAATTATCTATTTATAACAAAAACCTCTGCATACATGAGCCCCAGGCAATAGGCCAATATTGCTAGAAATATTCAATTGTGGCTTTAAAAAATTACACTTAAAAACACAGAATTCAATTTCAGACATGCCAAAAAGAACTATGAAAAATAATTACCAGTCTTAACATGCAATTTTAGAAATAACTGAATACAACCCCATCTTCTTCCCCTACTGTGGCTTCACACTGGGTCCAGCAACACCCCCATCACGATAGTAGCTAATAAACAAAAGGAAGCAAGACTTCCTGCTCTGTAGTGAATCAGCCAGCAATTCAGAAATAGGTGGGAACAGAAGTCAAGGGAAAGATTAAGGTAAAGTTAAACCATAATTTAAAGATCCTGGAGAATATACTGCAATTAAATTACACGATTGTGAAGTAAGCGACAATGCAGAATTAATTTACCTAACCCCTAACATTACATTTACCTTAGGGTTTCTCAGCCTTACCACCACTGATGTTCTGAGCTGAGCAGCTCCCTGTTGTGGAGAGCTCTCCTGCGCATTGTAGGGTGTTTAGCAGTAACCCTGGCCTCCACCCACTGGATGCCAGCATAGCCCCCCAAGATGGGACAAACAAAAATGCACCCACAGACATTTCAAACATCCCTTGGAGAGGGTAAAGTCAATTGTGATTGAGAACCATTGAACACAAATACCATAAATTAACTGAATTAAAACCATTTTTACTGGAACTTCTTAAGCATATTAAAAACAGGGGAAAAAAAGCGTATTTAAGATCTGGTTAACCTCACAGATGTCTAGCACAGCATTATCACATTTGATCATTTCAAATAGTGTCCAATTATGTATTACTTCCTAAAAATTCATTCTTCATAATCAAAAATACAGCTAAACAAAAAAGTATTTGATATATCCATATTTGCCTTATTTGACTTTTCACTTAATATTTTATCATACAATAGGAAAACTTATTCCACATGAGATAATAATTCTAATAATTCAGCTCATATAAATCTACCCAACACTCCAAACATCTTCATGCAAAAAACATTAAATATCTAACAAAAGTGTATTTTAAAAGTGCCATATATTGATATAAAAAATAAAACTTTTTAAAATCAGACTCATAGCTTAATTATGTGGGAAATAAATATGTCCATGTCAAAGTGACAAATTATAGAAAACTAAAAAGAACATTTACATGAATTTTGAGGTACTCACCTAGAAAAACTATTTTATTCAGTGACAGAAAAATACATGCTGTATCAGCTTTATTTATCCCGTGACTGCATTATATGCTCATGAAAAAAAAATTTTCTTTAAGTGTTTACATGTAAAACTAACTTACCACAATGAAATTATATAAAATTGTAATTTATAGAATGAGGCATCACTAATCACAAAAAATATGCTAAAGACAAAAACAGACTCCACTATCTTGAGCCACTACCAAAATGGAGACACAATGTCTCACCTTTAAATTTTATAAAATTTATTTTGTATTTTTAAAATAATTGAATTACTTAAAGCTGTTCTAACAACCTATTAATTGTATTTTTAACTTTTTGTGATGGAATATTCCAAACATAGTCAAAAGTAGAAATAAGTAGCATTAAACAAGTGGCATAATAAATACCCACGTATTCATCACATTATCTTCAATGATTATCAACACTTTGCCAATTATTTTCATTCCTTCCCCAATTATTTTTAAAAGAAATTGCACATATCACATAATTCACCCTGAATACTTCAGCATGGCTAGCTTCCTAAAAATGCACACAAAGACACATAATCTAACTATGAAACCTACTTACTAGTCAACCTCTCAAGAGTCCCCCTCTCTGGCCTTGCTTATGAATGTCCGTATGTATTTATTTTAAAAAAATTGACTGAAATATTTTTAAAACAAACTAAACATCCCATTTACCTACCTCTGGCCCAATGAACAGGGTAAAGATGTTTCCAAAGTGATCCAGTCTTTGCCAGCTGAGACCACTTAGTGCTTACTTGACTGCATCGACATAATTCTTGAGGATTAAGATAACTGAAAATTGACAGCATTACCTCAGGAGGAAGATGGGTTATACCTGTGGATTGTTCTGACACTTCTGCTTCTGAAATAAAAAAGAAAAACTTTAACATTAAAGGCTATACAGAGCAAATGTAGTAAGAAATTACAATCACATTTCTACAAATAAAATCCAGTGCCTAAAGTCCACTTCTTCCTGCTTGCAAGATGTGAAAAGGAAATAACATGGATTAGAGGTAACATGGAGATGTTAAACTTGGTAAGAACCTGGAGGGTTAAACTATCACAGCCCAAATCATACTTCATCAGCAGGAGCTACAATAATGAACACAGAATTGACTTCCTCTTACAAAGGCGTCACAGGAAAACAATACTCGCTTTGTAGCATGAGAGGCATCATTTGAAAAAGGAACCCAGCAGGTTATACAGCTTTAAGTCAGCAAGTGCAGAGTCGGCCAGGGTATGAGATCTCCAAGGCATTTTTAATGACACGCACAAATCTCACACACTTTCCATTCATGCATTACAACTTCTGTCAGTATCTTCCTTGTGTTCCCTCTTTTATTTTCACATTTCACATAAGAGCTCTGTGAAGTCTGACCTCTTTTAACCTTTTCGTGTCTTAACCTAATTATCCCCCACCTGAGTCAGCTGAGACAATGTAATGTAAATATTTCTAATGCTGGTGTACATGTATCAGGAATCTTTTGTCAATAACTATTATTGAAAACACTCACTGGATATCCAATATCCTGTAACGTATTATTTCAGAAGCAATTTTCTGAAGGAAAAGTGCAAATGAGGTGTACAATAAAGAATATTTAAAGATTCATTATTAAGGAACTAAAAATTTGAGTAACTTATATACTGGATTTGTCTTCACAAAGCAATTTTAATATAGTAACGCTATGATCAAATTACTTTAAACCAACCCTTTCAAATGGCAAATATTTTAAACATAATACAGCTATAATTTACTTTGAAGGAGTGGGAAAATTAAATGTGTGATGCTTTTAAATCCCATGTTATAACTCAAATTAAACCAGACACGATAGGTCTTGGCTTGGTGTCTAAGACACAAGCTGCATTTCAGAGTGAAGCACACAAGCTTTATGGATTTAATTATACAGCTTAACATATAAAAACAGCTTTGCTTCAACATGCATCTCATCTACTTTGTTAAATAAAAATAAAAGTACTGATTCCAAAGACTTTCAAGTAATTTTAACAGGAATGTCATTGCTACTGCTCATCTAGCAAAAGCAAAAGATTTAAGGATGTCAATTTAAAAGGCAAAGTTATCAAAGATAAATTAGACTAAAAATGAGGAAGTAGTCTATTAAGAAAAAAAGCAGGCATATTTTATTTGCATTTGTCATTTGTTTTCTCAAAGTGACTATACACAGAAAAACTACGCCTCTCATACTCACTCCGCTGCATATTACTGGATCTAAACCAAGAGAATGACACATGGAACGATGGAAATAAAACTATAATCATTAAATAAATTTGAAAACTGATGAGAAAAACAAGGAAGGACAGAAACAGCCACTGTGGTCAATGGAGTTCAGAAAATAGGATGACACTGCAAAAGTGCTCTACATATGGTAGTTCTCAATAATTTTGACTGGCTAAAAAATTTGTATTACATGTTTATATAAATAATATTGATACTATCATCTATCAAAATAATGATTATTACTATTATGATGCATATTAAACTTCTTTAAGAAACACTATACAGCACATGGTCCAAGTATAGGAGGTGCTAAATGATCAGACAACATTAAATTCTAAAATAGAAACTACTATCAATTAAATTTACTACACTTGGAAACATGGCTTAAATTATCCTTCAAACAAAATATAAAGTTCTTATCAACAAGAAGTAAATGGCCTTGGAATGAGTAAGTTCCTGGCTATCTAAACATACGACTCTCACCTGTATCTGATTTTTCATCCACAGAATATTTAAAGAACTTCTGTCGTTCCTCAGCTTGATTCCACAGGCTGAGGCCTCTGAGGAGCTCTGCGGCGTCCTTCTGAGAGCAGTGCTGTGCAATCACTTTCTTTTTAATATCCTTAAGCTCTTCATAGGTAAAATATTCCATTAACATGGGCTGAAAAACCTAAATTAAACAAAATACTCATCAGGAAATATGCTTAACTGGTTCTGTTGCACTGTACACTTTTTAAATTATTAGTGGCTCGAGTGTGGTCAAATGCCCACATTAAGTGCAAGACATAAAGATTTAGTTGTTATCACTAAGTTAGCTTATCCAAAACTGCAGAGAACACCACCAAGATCCTTCTTTCTGTGGCTTCTCCAGTTAGTAAGTCAATCCCTTAACAATTTAAAAGCATCCAAACCAGAAGGTCTTCCTGTACAGAGCCTGTCATACACTCTCAATCACTCTGTATGGTCGGACATTTAGGTCCGTTAACTGCCTTCTGCTACTGCAGTTGACCTCTATCTAAACCGGGCCTCTACATCACATGAGAATGGTATTCAGTATATTGGAATCATGAAAGTCAGAGCTCTACTAAGACCTTCAACTATTCAAAATTATCTGGGAGATTTCTTCTCTGAAATAGATGTTTAGTCCCGACCTCTAACTGACAGAATTAGAATCTTAAGAGGTAGAGCCAAGGGCTTTTTGTTGTTGTTTCATAATGTTGACATACATCACAGGTTAAGAAACACTGCTCTAGTAACTCGGTAGTTTCAATGCCTGTTGCATATTTGCATATTATAATGACCTGGGGAGCCTTTAAACTGTACCCATGTCAGTATCTCTCACCTGATTTAACTGGTCTGGAAAGGGCTTAAAAGGAGATTTTTCTAAATAGCAATCTGATTACAAGGTGAAGCCTTATTATACTGAGAATCACTATAATAACTGATTTCCAGCTGAACAAGAATCAAGTTTCTCATAAAATATTTTCTCTATTCCTCACCCTGATATTCATCCCACTTTAGAGAAAGAAGAGAATGAGAAAATGTTTTGCTAATCCATTCAGTGATATCCTAATACGTGTGCACTAGGCGTAAGGCTGATAAATTTAACACCACCACTTAATTACAAAAATCTACTCCTAAAAAAACCACTAAAAATTCTTTAAACTTAATATGAAAATACAGGAAAACATTAAAAAGTTTAAAGAATCTTTAAAAAAAGAAATAAAACAGAAAAAAGTTTAAAGAATCTTCTAAAGGTTCAGAAAAGACAGTAGGATTGCATAAAAAGTTATTAACAGTGCCATCCACATAACAACATAATAAGTATTTGTTGAGTAAATGAATTAAATCACTCATTCAATGGAAAGCAACAAACTCTCTAAGGGGACAAAATGAACTCTTTTTCCTTGGGTTTTTCTTCATTTCCTAAAATGAACTAGAAGTCCATTTTCCTATACATTATTTTGAAGAATCAAAGGCGAAATAACATTTTTTTAATTTTATAAATCAAAATCACAAGGGGAAGAATTATGCTTACCTCCTCTTCCTCTTTCATGTGAGGAAGAAAATCTCTTGTAAAAGCCTCCAATCTTTCTTTCAGCTGTTTTGCATAATTTAACTGCTCATATTCATTCTGCAAACAAACAAAAAAACTGTATTCTATAAAAATGCCGATAAGCTATAATGGAAAAATATCTGAAGACAAATAGCTATATATACATATAATAGATACAGATATATATGTTTATATGTATAACTGAACTGCTTTACTGTACACCTGAGACTAACATTGTAAATCAATTACACTCCAATAAAAAATAAAATTTTTGAGTAAAAAAAATTGGTTCATTATTTATACTGTATCTGGTCCTAGGAATTCAGTTTAAAATGTAACATGAAACCTCAGGAAAAACATTAGACTAGCAAACAGCAAAGTGGTCTCTGCACTTTTCTAAGTATAAATGATGTCCTTAAAACATCTTTTAAAGGAAACTTGAACTCCTTCAGTAATGTGATCTCATACTTTTAAAAAATGTCATAAAAAGTATCTGCTCAAAGCTTCCATTGACTTCTAATGTATGTATTTACACAATTCTGTGTGTCAGTTTTCTTATACTTCTGAGCAGCCCTTAAAGGCCTACTGGACTATATCATTACAGAATCCCTTTAAGGTCACCTGGTGTCTCCTCCACTAAACAATTAAGAATACCTGTTACATTATCCTTCAGAAGACCATATACACTTCAAAAATGACTAACTGGATAACAGCTGAAAAGTTCTTCCTAATACAAACTAAGATCATATCTCCCTGTAACTTATCCACCGCTCCTCTATCAGCCCTCTCAACTGAATACGTGTGGAAAATTAACAAAATAATAAAACTTTTTAATATGGGAGTATTTTATTCCTGCTGAGTCCTCTCTAGTCTCTTCCTTCTTGAACTAATTTACTCAGCTGCTTCCCGATAGCCTATCCAATGCCCTAGTCTCTTAGGATTTGACACGTTTTCCCTAAGCATAACCAAGTGGTCTCTACTGCCACTTACATGCTAATAAGTATCAATTTTGCTTTCCGAACTACTATTCTAACCTTAAAGCCCAACTATGCCTCCTCCTATTAGTAAACGTCCACCTGGACTGCACAGGCAGTTCCAACCCAACCTGTTCATTATGGATCTTTTTATTCCCCCAGCCTCTTTCATATTCCGTAGAAAGTCTGGCTCAACTCTATTTCCTTTCTCATTCTCCATTCCTCTCCCCTTTACAGACAAGCACTGCTTTCTATCAATGTTATATCCTACATTATTCTCAAGTCTGTCCCCTCCCCACTCTCTACTAGTCATTACTTTAGTTCAGATTTTAATCATTTTACTGACTAGATAATACGTGAACATGTTATAAAATTCAAAGAGCAGAAAGGAGTATTTAATGAAAAGTGAATCTCCCAATACCATCTTCCCTCCCATCAGCCTATCCCTACTCAATCTCCCAACTCCCCACCAAGTAGCTATTTTGTATTCTTCCAGAGACTACAACAATTTTTTATAACAATATTCCTGCTTGAGTCTTTTCCTTCCTTCAGTCCATCCTCTTCCCTGATGCAGAACAGCCTTTCTTGAACACAAATCTGTAAATTAAAAGTGTGTGGTGGTTTGAGAGAGTTGCAACTTACATCTATGCTTCACCAAGCCAAACAGGACAAACGAAGATCAAACTTCAAATAGCCCATAATATGTAAATACAATTAATAGGAAAATTTTTCTACATTAGTATCCTAAACTATGTTCATTCTAAGTAACAATTTTACCTTTAGTCACCAGTAACTGCATTTATTACCGCTTTCTTTTAAGAGTTCAGCAAATGTTATCAGAAATTAAAAAATTTTAAGTAATTAAAATTTCAACTTAGAACAACACCTTTAAGATTTGGGGAGTAGCATTCATGATTAAATTTTGTATAGAGTAACAAAGAGGTAACTGATAAAGATTCTCATCAAAACTCAGTGAGGCTCCACTGAGTCTTTCTGTCAAGTAGGCCCTAACCTTGAGCTCTGTCCTTGGCCCACTTGGTCCAGTTTTAGCAAAAAATCATCCTAACCAGTCTATCAACCTCCCCAAACTCGTCATCTGATAACCCTCAGTATCTACCTGCTCTGAGTATCTTACCACCTTGGTCTGCCTTCCACAAGAGGCAGCAAGTCAGTCTTGCAAGAATCTCCCAGCCTTGATGCTTCCTATTAGCAATTTTCCTGACCCTCACCCTGCTTTCTGGCTATAAATCCCCACTTGTCCTTGTTATATTCACAGTTAAGCCCATCTCTCTCTGCAAAACCCCACTGTAGTAATCCCTTTAATAAAGTCTTCCCTGCCGTCTTTAACAAGTATCAGAGTAATTTTTCTTTCTTTAACATAACATCATTTACTAGAAAATGCTAACAAGTTTTGCCAATGACATATCAGAAGATAGCAAAAGTTCTGATAAATACTCGTTCATGCAACTCACCTTAACATTCTTCAAACCCTTTTCAAAGAGGCTAAGCATCTCAGAGAGTTTATTGTCAGAATGCACATTATAAATGGTCTGGCTGCGTTGCTGAAGCAAACCAATAATGTATTCGTTTTCAATCTGCTCATGCATTTTGAACTCCTTAAAAGTAGCATACAGAGACTGCAGAAGAGCACGGAAATCGTTGTTGTTGGAGAAGTTGGTTTTAGAAAGCTGAATAAAAATTTAAAAAGAAAGGCATAATATACATGTAAATATGCACCAGTAAGAAATATTCAAATGCATTCCTATTTAGTTTTGTATATAGCAAAATATCTCCCTTACAATTGGTTAAAGTAGGGAAGGAAATTCATAAACTAAGAAGTTATGATGGTATAATAAAAAGGGCCCCAGGCCAGGAATGCTGGTTTGAATTCTGAAGGAAGGAACATATGCACCAACAAATAGCATGGTTTCTTTATATAAAAGGGATTAAACCAGACTCCATCAAAAATCTAAAATTCCATTATCTGTATTCTAAATATAGACACTCCATAGAGTTGTAGGTAAACATTAAAAGAGTTATGTTAGGATAATGTGATGTGCTTTTTCCTCTGTTTAAAATGTACTTTATGCTACTACACTATTTTTACAATGTAAAAAATTCAGAAACATTCTATTATAGTTTGTTTAAATATTAATATCAAGATGCATCTGATCTGTTCAGAAAATAATTATAAAACATTGAGCTATTAGAATATTACTAGATAATTTCAGGGGAGTAATTTTTTTTTTTAAAGAAAACCAGGATAAACACTTGGCAGTTTATATAAGGAGTCGTGTACTTTTTTGGTGTGGAAGCACTGCAACAGTACAACGTGAATCCTGGCACATCAGGCCATGAGAAAGCAAACGTACCTGAAGGAAAGACAAAACTCAACGAAAATATAAAGAAATACATACAGTGTCATCTTCCTTAATTCTACTATTCAACAAGAGAAAATGACTATTCTGATGTAACTTTTACTTTTTACATTTAATGTCAAATTAAATTCTCATGTTTAAAGCATACATATTATCAAGAAGCTCGATTCAAGTTGAAGTTCAAAGTAAACCCAAACCTTCCAATTACCTCCACTGCCACATTAAATCTACCTTCTATTATGTCAATTCCAGTTTCAAAATTCATTTTAAGAGGGAAAATCTGATTAGGTTAAAAAACAAGAGACAGTAAATGGAGGAGAAGCTACTAACACCAACTTCCTAGACTGCTCTGCAAAGTCTGATCTAGGATTTCTAAAATGAAGCAGAGTCTAACCTGTCTTAACTGCCTGTCTGTTCCAGGTAGGAATAGTAGGCTCGTGACAAAGTATCAAAAAGACAAACTCCAAAAGCAAAACTATTCTACTACATATAATAGTATATAATACATAATATATGATAGATAAGCATTTTCTGTATAAGGCAGTATGGATTAGGTATTAAGAGTTATTTATAGAAAGCCAGACCTAGAGCCAAATTCTCTAAGGTTAGGTTCCAGTCCTAGTATTTATTTAGCTGTGTAACCCTGGGTAAGTTACTTTTCTCCCTAAATGTCTTAGTTTCTTCTTGGTGTTAAATGGGAATAACACCACTGGTACTTCACATGGCTGCTGTGAGATTAAAATGAATTGGTGTTTAATAAATATTAGCTATCATTATTTTGAAAATTAGTCATTCATTTTTATAAATTAATGCATTTTTTTTACTCCATTCAACTATTTAATGAGCAGCTATTATGAGCCAGGCACTGTTTCTGGTACTTGGTATACTTCTGTGAACAAAACAGACATCTCTGCCTTTATGGAGCTCACATTCTAGTGACTGGAGACAGGACAATGAATAGGAACCACAGTAAGTAAATTATCTAGAACAGGGATTGGCAACTTTTTCTGTAAAGGGCCAGATACTAAGTATTTTACGTTTTGTGGGGCATACTGTCTGTAGCAACTATTTAATTCAGCTGTTGTAGCACAAAAGTAGTCATATGAATGAGTATAAATGAAATTTTATTTAAAATTTTAATTTCATATAATTTTCACATGTCATAATATATTATTGTTTTGATTTTTTTCAAACTACTTAAAAATGTAAAAAATAGTCTTAGCTCCTGAGCCACACAAAAACAACGACAAGACAGATTTGGTTAAACCGATGCTGCAAATGTTATCTTAAGAAATGCCACACAAAAATCACAACAAAATTCCCTAGTGGCTCATCTCAGGAAATACTATTATGTGTCATTTTATTTAAAAAAAAAATAAAAATAAGTCTTAGTGGAAATAAAAGATAGATTTTGAAAGTATTAATAATAGCTATAAAATTTTTAAAAACAAAAGCATGGCAAAAAAGTAAATAATGCTCTCATGTGAGTTATGGAAAATAACATCTTAAAAGACATGTAAGAAGTTTTATAAATATTCTCACCGGACTATTAGAAAATCTTTCAGATTTAATAACAAGTTAAGGCAAAGACCAGGTTCATGCTACAGACTGAGAACCAAATTAGACAGACAAAAGGACTCTATGTTATACACAGAGTCAACCCGGCAGAGTGGTTAAAAATGCTGACTTTGGAGCCAGACTGCTGGGGTGTGAATCCATCTCTGCCAGCAAGTCACTAAGTTACTCTGTACCTCACTCAGCTTCTTATCTGTAAAATAAGACTAATAAAACTACTTCATAAAGTTCTTGTGATGATTGAATAAATTAATATGTTTAAAGAACACAGAACGTAACCTATATAAGTCTACTTAGGCTTTTCTGTTATTTCTATATCTAGCCCAAATAAAACTATCACTAGAAGTCCTTACCCTACTCAGTTTTTCTCCAGTTCAACAACTGTTTTTAACTAGGTACCTAAAGTCAGTAAATTTAGCAGTGAAAAGAATAACCTGAGCATATACAATTTAACTTTTAAAAAAATCTGTTCATACGAATCGTTTTTTTTTAATTGTTTGTCTCTTAATTGTTGCCACTGTAGACGTGCTACTGACATCTTAGTGGGTGAATGGCAGGGATCCGCTAAACACCCTAAAATGCACGGGACAGCCCTCACAGCAAAGAGTCATCTGGCCCAAAATGTCAACAGTGCTGCAGTTGAGAAATGCTGCTCTAAAGAAGTGTTTTTTCAAGCATGTTTAACCATGACCTTTAGTATGAAATACAGCACAACCCAGACACATACACATCACAACACTTCTAACAAATTTCAGGAAACAGTATTTCCCTCCCTAATCCATGATGTATTCTATTATTTACTTTTCCATTTCACTTTTAATGCTATTTCTGACCCATAAAATTAATTCCATGACCCACAAATAGGCAATAAAGCACACTTTGAAAAATATTGTTCTACAGTAGGATATAAAAGTTCCTAAGTGACCTATAAGCTTGTATCCTCTGATGCCTGGCTAATTCAACAAAGAACCTATGTACAACAGGAAACGTATACTCAAAAACAGTAACATGCTACTTCCTATATTTTAAAAGAATCTGTAAACTTTCTGTCTCAGACATTCTGCAACTTAAAATCATACCTACAGCATGGCTTCAAACTGATTTGAAAAGTTATGTGTCACTTGAAGACTAAATATTAAGTTCAAAAACAGACAGGAAAAAACATAACAAAAATTCAACTACTATTACCACAAACAAGTTTTTATTTTTTTGTCTTCTCAGCCAGTGCTTTCATTTCATCAAGGGAGATTTACACTCAATGAAGAAAACCTTAAAACTGATATGCTCAAACTAGCTTTAATTTACAGACAGAAAAAACCATGATCCACAGGTGAAATGTTTTGCATAAAATCATACAGCTAGTAATAAGCAGCAGAACCATTAACGTAATGCAAAAAACAGGAGCTTCAGAAAGAGAAAAAATCCTAAAGATTAAAATTCAGGCTCCCCTAATTACTAGGTGAGTGAGTTAGGTAAGTTAGTTAACCACTAAGTCTGTCTCCTCTGTAAATCAGAGATAATACTTGCCACACAGCACTCTTGTGAGGATTAAAAGAAATAAATAAGCACGTAGTAAGAACTCATTAAATTCCCTTTCCCTTCCTCTCCTAGCTCTCAATTCAGCATTCTCTCCAATAAATCAACTCTCTCAATGCTAGTCAATAACAGTTTTTACAGGTATGCAAAGAAACAGGAAAACTAAATGAATTCTTCATAAACCTATATTCATTCAATTTTTTGAAAATAATCTATTCAAATTATTCTCAGCCTATTTCCTCTCTAGGGTTTTGGTCATAAATGTTCTATTTTTATAAAATGGTAAAGCAGGTGGCACTGTTAATATTCTTACCTGAAAAACTTGGGCACTCGATAAAGCCTCCAGCCCTTGAACTCTGTATAAGTGGTTTATGTATAAGTCTGGGAATCTCTGTACTAAGCACATCCTTAAAACCACCACCTACTTTGTTTCGAGAAATGAGTTCAAACACACTGTTAAGACTACTTCTGACGCTTTAACGTAGATCTGACCACATACTTCCCTTCGCTCCCACCATACGGCATTTAGATTTCCATCCTAGCACAAATGTTAAAATTGTAAACTCCTTAAGAATAGGAACGACATTTCACACCACCAATACAAGCTACTACAGCGCCAACTGACAGGAGAAACTCCACGCTCACTAGCAGAATGTTAAGTTTTGAGGATTTGAGGAAAAACTGAGGAATTGAAATAAGCTGGAAAAAGGATGTCATCCAATGTAAATATTCCCTAAAAACCATCCCAAGTTGGAAGGTCAGTGAACAACAGATTGTCAACAAGAAAAATTCTGTCAGAAACTACTCTGGTTTCATACAAAGAAAATTAAGCTAGGAATCATGATCCTGACGTGGGGTGCCATCCGGGTCCAGCACTGCTTATGTCAACTTGGTCTAGCTAACCAAGGCCTACAAATACCCAGCTATAAAGCAGAAATACCCCTGCCTTTACCTACCTCAAAGGACTGTTGTCTGAAAACTCTTTCCATAAAACGTTTTATAAATGTAAGGGGGAATCCATGAGCAAACTATTAAATTAGGTATTATATAGCATATTTAAAATGGCCTACAACTTCAGAATAAATTATTCTTAGTAAACTAATCGTAGCACGAAGCACGTAAATAACTGAATTGATGCTAATAAATGGATGTTTCTAAAATATATTGTACTTGAAAAAGTCAATACTGGAAATAAAACTGACATCTTTATAATAACTGGGCATTCAGAGTCAACATTTAGAACATAGTGAAATAACACATTTTGTAAAGTTTTACTACATGCTGCTTGGGTTCAGTATCTATTGTCTGTACAACCAAAAGATGACAAAGGCAAAAACTAAGATGACCAATGAATAAAAACAAATAGTCCTTTAAGACAATTCAGCCATCATGAAATACGTTTTTTCCCCACTATCTCCCAAAGGCTGTCCCAGGAGAGATTTCCACCAACTATTAGTATCAGGAAGAAATCTGGATATAGAATTCCTATGCAGTTTTTTTTTCCCTAACTCACCTTGGCCTCTGATTCACAGTTCAGAAAACTGGACTTTTAATCTTGATAAACATACACAACAATCTCATTTACTACATCTAATTAATTGAAATTATGTGATAATTTTAGCTTAGGTTATGGCAAACTGAAAATGCTTTCTTAGTTATTTCAAGAGCAGACATTTAACTCCTGAAAAGAAACTTATTTGACTCAGATGTTGTTTTTAAAAATGGCACTGTATTTTCAAAATATGATCTAACATTTTCAATCACCAGGTAATGGCACACACAATTAGTACCTGACTTCTTCAAATTTTTTAAATAGGGCTGGTCAGGCTAGCGTGTAACTAAGTCAAGTTATGATTCTTAACTATTTTGGGAGAATCAAGTCACAATCGTTTGGAAATCTACTGAAAGTCACAGACCCCCTAGAAAAACGTACACAGGCACCAAAATTTTCCTAACAATTTTGGGTGATCCTTGGACTACCTCTCTGAACTGAAGAAAGGACCTCGGATTCTATTACTCCTCTTTAACTTTCCCTTCTCAATTTGAGAAAGTAAAACACCTTCCCATTTTTTTCCTGCAATTTTTCTCCTGCAATTAAAACATATTATCAGAATAACTAAGTCCAAAAGCCAGAACAGATGAAAATGCTATATAGTAAGTGAAGTCAAAAATCCAGAGTTACACGGCTTACCCATTTGTTGTTTCTCCCTTTTGGCCGCACACTGGACTAACCTGGGGAGCTTTAAATTACACTGGATGCCTGGGTCCCTCCCTCAGAGGCCCTGATTTTAACAGCTTTCGGATGACTCTCATGAGCAAAGTTGAGAACCACTGTCCTAGACTGCCCTGGTATTTAAACCTATATCTGAACCGGGTGTTTTTAATCTTCAAAATGGAGACAGGGAAAAGACGGTTGTGGGTGCTTGTTAAGTGTGGCCTAGCACTGAAGACTTTGGGCATCCTCCAACCCAGACCTCACTGGGCTGCAAGTACATCTCTTTTCTCTCAACAGTGATTCTCCTTAATGCTATGTAATTTCTGAAAGTTCACCAAAGTTGATTTCTATGCTTAATAAAGAGTACTTTGTTTTTCGCTTGGTTCACTTCTAAATGAAACAGAATTGCCCAAAGTTCTCAGGATATCCGTATATGGACTTCCCCCAACATAAATTTTTGACAGAAATGTTTTTAAATCATTAGCAAAAAGGCCCTACACTAAGGCCCTAAACTATCTCCACAAAAGTGCTTTTTCAGCTTATGCTGCGCCAATTAAGGGTGCAAAAAGGTTCTCGCAGTTAAACCAACTTTTTCGGAGGACCCTTTCATTGGAGTCCAGTAAAGAATTCCAACAGAGAAGAGCTGCCTTGTAACAAAATCTACATCGAGTAAAGGCTCCAGACAATACAATTTGCAAAGAAAAGATAATCGCAAATGAAGAGTGAGGGTTCTCAAGAGACCTGAGTTTTTTTCCCAAATCAAACCAGTGAAAAAGCTGGGGCGTAAAATAGGCAGAGAGCAGTTAGGAGAAGCTGCCTGTTGGGCCAGGCAGCAAGCCAGAGGTTTAGAAGGATGGATGGGTGTGAGTACAGACTCGGGGAGCCCCAAAACAGGCCAGGGGGAGGGCGGGGGCAGTGCTGATGCAGGAGGCGGGGGCAACTGTAGAAACGACCTGCCCCAAGCGGAAAGGAAGCCACCGAGGTGACCGGCCCGGGGTCCCCGAAGGCCGGTGGGGTGTGGAGGAGCCCCCCTCCTCTGGGGGCAGAGGCGTGGGGAGGCCTGGGGCGGGAGGCCGGGCGGGGCCGCGGGGAGCCCGCCCGAGGGCGGCGGGCTGCCAGGCCCTTGGCCAGTAGGACGCCACCGGGAAGGGGCCGCGCCGCGAGCCCCGAGGGCACGTCCAAAGCCGCCCGCCCGGCGGGGACGCGGGCTCCCGGGGAAGGTGCGGAGGAGCGAGCGCGGCGCTGACAGCTGCGCAGGCAGCAATTCGCGCGGCGCGGCCCCCGGGGGCTGCGGGCGCGGCGCAGGCCCTGCCGCCCAGGGACCCGGCTCGCTCCTCCCCGCTGTCCGGAGCCAGAGGCCCCGCACACCGTTACCTTGTCGCAGTAGAGCCCCACCAGCTGCTTCATCCGCCAGTGTGGGGCGGTGAAGACATCCACTTCTTCGGGGAACGGCGCCATCGCCACTGCCTCCGCCTCAGCAGCAGCGGCCGCCGCCTCTCCATAGACACCCTCGCCGCGGGGCAGAGGCGGCGCGCCCCCCTGCGCATGCGCCCGCCCCGTCGGCGCGCGCGCCCGGGCTGCCGGACCAGCCCGGACGCGGGGGCGCGCGAGCCGCCGCCATGCGGTCCCCACGGCCCACGTGACCGGCGCGCGGCAGAGGCTTGCGCTTTCACCTCCCACATCCAGTTTTCTCGTTCCTCGTCCTCCTCATGCGCCGGAAAAAGAAGCCAGTTCTTTTCCCTGTTTGCTTCCTTGTTATGTTTCACAACATAAAACATTATCCGCGGGGAGGGGGTGTCGTTTTAGGGGCGCTGTCAGCGTGTCTCGCGGCCGCTACGCCAACCAGGCCTTGAAGCCGAGGCGGCCGAGAGCGCTGCCTGAGCGCCGCCGCAGGCCGGGCTTCCCTGTTCGCCTGGGCGACTTCGCCGTGGGTCCCCCCGAGCCGCTTTCGCCTCCCAGCCATTCTCCGTGCCAGAGGTGGACGCGGGCCCGAGCGCCGACCTCCTCGCCCGCTGGTCAGGCGCCCCGGCGACTGTGGGAACCAGGACTGGGCGATCCAAGAGCTTGCAACGCGCAGGGAACACGGGGACGCGTGACAGGACCAGACAATGGCGGCCCCCGGGCTCGGGGCGGGCGCGGAGCCTGGTGCTGAGGGCTGGGCGGGAACCACGCATCTCCTCGCGGGCGGGCGAGGGGGAAGGGCCGCGTGGAATTCTGGAGACTCCAAGGAGGGGAAGATGGCTCCTGGGGATGGGCAGGCGGGAAAAATGTACCCCCAGCACAGGGACGCCGGGTCAGGAGTCTCAGAAAGGCCGTAGGTGCTGGGGAGGATGAGTAATCACAGAAAAATAGTGCGGGAAAAGAACCTCGGTACACAACCCTCCATTTTAAGTCGAGCAGACTTAAACAAGGTCACTGCCAAGAGAAAGGTTAGTGTGTCTCTTCCTCACAGGTCATCTGGTCCCTGCCCCAGCCTCCAGACACCTAGGAAGATACTGTTATGGGCTCTGATGATCTGGATCAAGCCTGGACTGGTTGGTTGGAGGATTAATGGACACACAGAAATGAGAGAGAACAGGGAAGACTGAGAACCCGGGAAGGGTTATATTATTTGCTTAATAACGATAAACTCCAGAGGAGCAAAAACCATATAGATTCTGTTCACCCCTTATATCCCTAATATCTATCACATTTCCATGAAAACATAGAGGTTCAATAAATTTTCAATGATGGAGTAGGAGGTAAGAAGAACGCACTGGTATATTTCTAATCTTACTATGTGCCATTTATTGGCAGCTGTATGAGCAGCGTTTAAAAGCACAGATTGGAGATGAAGTTGGACTCCTGGTTTGCCAGACACTACATGTATGACCTCGTGCAAGCTTCGTGACTTCTCTGTGCCTCAGTTTCCTCATACATAAAATGGGGTTAATACTTCTAGGAACTAAGTGCTTGTGTCCCCCCTCAAATTCATATGTTGAAACCTTACCCCCCCCATGTGATGTTATTAGGAGGTTGGCCTTTGGGAGATCATTAGGATCATGAGGTCATGAAAGTAAAACCCTAATAATGGATTGGTGCCTTTATAAGAATCCCAAAAGAATGTGCCTCCCTTCCACTCTTTCCCATGTGAGGACATAAGGAGAAATCAACAGTCTGGCCCTCACCATGCTGACACTCTGATCTTGGACTTCTAACCTCTACGACCATGACAAATACATTTCAGCTGTTTATAAGCCACCTAGTCTATGGTGTTTTGTTTTAAGTCTGAGTGAAGGCCAATACCTACCTCACAGGATTGTTACAAGGATTAAGATAGTTCATACATTTGGATTATTTATAATAGTACCTAGCACCTAGTGAGTACTGTCTGTAAACTGTCATTATTAAATAACTCTGTGAGGTCGTCCTGTAGGAGAATCAAGTCTTAAAGGCATTCTGGTAATTGCCTGGCATCCCACAAATTAGTGAGTAATCAGGCCATATGAATCTAGGTCTGGTAACACCCTCCCAGGTGCAGTGTTAGTTGTGTGGGATTCAGATGATGGTTTATACACAGTCTGCCCTAGAAACAGGAATAATAGTATTCCTGTTAAGTACTAGAATAGAGATAAAATTTTGATATCTGTCTTTCTCTCTCACCCTCTTTCCCTTTTTCCTTTATTTTTAAACTGCTGTTTCACTGTGGCTTTGCCTCTATAACTTTAAATATCCCCCAGAGGATGTTTCCTTGTTTCCCCTCTATTTCTTTACTTCATTCTGATCTGCCACTCCAGCTGTCTTGGAATGGCGATCTAGACCTCAGAACCAGCTATACAGAGCAATGAGCTCCAAGAGAACATGCACATCGTTTTAGCCTCAGTGGTTGAACAATGCCTATCATACTTAAACTTAGCACTCAGTATTTGTTGAAAAAAGAAAGAAGGAATAAGGGGGGAGGGCATAGCTCAGTGGTAAAATGCATGCTTAGCATGCATGAGGTCCTGGGTTCAATCCCCAGTACCCCCGTGAAAATAAGTAAATAAATAAACCTAATTACCTCCCCCCAAAATAAATTTTTAAGTAAAAAAAAAAAAGAAGGAATTAAGGACATTCGTGGCATTCTGTAATTTCCTCATTTTAACTAACTTTTAATACACCATGTTTTATTTCCCAATAGCTATTTGTGTCCATGTCGTTCACCAGTGTCCCTTAAGTAGATGTTTAACAACAACAACAACAAAAACTCCATCCACACACAGTTTCATTGTGACCAAGAATTTGAAACTGTGTGGTCAGCTGAACAGTAGTAACAGCCACTTTGGACTCTGGCCATTTCAGGGAATTTGAGATGACAAAATGATAGGAATAAAGTAATAAAAAAAAAAAAAGTCCTGGGGGTCATTCTTCCCTTCAGAAGAAGCTATTAACGTTTGCTCCATATACTGAGGAAGGTAATAATTAATCACCTGATCTATCCAGAATAAGTGATTGATTTACATTAAACTTTAGCCCCAGAAAGGCGACACTGATGGGTGTAGTATCGTCTTTATGGGTGCCCGCAACTACAGCAGGTGAGGAGCTGTTACCAAGGCCAAGGTTGTCATTTTAATCGTGCCTTTATGATTTCTTCTGGTGTATAACAGCAAAGGAATTCTGACAGACATCTAGCTGTGGGTAACAAGGAGACTGGTTAAGGCATACGAACAGAACAGTGAAAAATCCACATTGCATAGTGCCTGGTGGGCCGGCAATTCCTTCTTTCCTGCTCTCATTCTCTGTGAAAAACAGCGTGCTAGCAGGGTAGAAACAAAATGCCAGATCATTCCCTGGGGATCTAAATATATGATGACACTAGGCCTCTTTACTGGTATCTCCCAACCCTAGTTTTGAGGGCCGTGGAAAGTGGTATTGGTCAGGGAAAGTCAGTTCCGAGACATTTATATTTAACTCTCTTTAGCTGAGTACGTGACAGCTCTTCTCCCTGTCATTGTTAGCTGTGAAAGCAAGCAGTGAAAAGATGTTGCTATCCCCAACAGCTGGTGTCCCGGTCCTGACTCAGTACCAGAGCTGATCCTTACCGTCAGCCAAAACAGCCAATCAGCAAGTGCGGCGGCAGGCTAGGTGGATTTAGGAGTAAAGCTTTTAGCAGGGATGATGGCCTTATTAAAAGAAAAGATAGCCGCTGAACTGAAATTTGATGCCAGATGCTACGTTTCTTTTTTTCATTTTCCTTTCGGATACTTTATACCCACATGGACCTAAGAAAATGAAATATATATAGGCCTGCATTTTGCCCCATACTTTTTACTTTCTTTCTTTTAATTTAAACAATGAATTCTACTTCCCCATTGGTTTTTACTATATAATTATAGAAGCGTCGCTGTGTGTGTTAGTTTGCTGGGGCTGTCATAACAAAATATCACAGACGTAAAGAACAAGATCTCATTTCTCACAGTTCTGGAAGTCCAACACCAAGGTGTCAGCAGATTTGATTTCTTCTAACGCCTCTCTTCTTGGCTTACAGATGGCCACCTTCTTGCAGTGTCCTCACATGGCCTTTTCTCTGTGCCTGTGTGTGTCTGGTGTCTATGTCCTAATCTCCTTTTGGGATAAGGACACCAGTAAGACTGTATTAAGGTCCACCCTAACCACCTCATTTAACTTAATCACATCTTTAAAGATCCCATCTCCAAATACAGTCACATTCTCATATACTAAGGGTTAGGCCTTCAACGTATGAATTTGAACAGAACACAATTCAGGCCATAACACTATGGAAAGAAAAGCTTGTAACAAAAGATACAATAAAATATTTTGCACGCTGGGACAAAATTAATTGGAAACAACTAGATGTCCCTCACTAGGCTGCTGGATATTAGACAAATAAATTATAGTACATTCATTCAATGGACAAATATGCATCTGTTTAAAGATGTAAGATAGATCTATGCTTGCTGATATGGAATGAAACCAACATTTTCTAAGCTAAAAAAAATAATGTAGAGAACACTTGTTAAATATATTCTCCTTTGTGTTAAAAAAAAAGAAAGAAAAGATATAGTGTATGTTTCTAGAATAACACAGCAGAAATTAGTGACCAGGGGTTCTAGGATGGGAAACAGTTAAATGCCTCTTAAATACATATCTTTTGGCACAGTTCTAGTATTTTACTATGTTCACCTATTGCTCTTACAGTTATAAAAATTTGTTAATGATAATGCATTTTAAAAGAATTTAGGCAATAACTTTTAAGACTTTAAAAATGCTAAAATGACTGTATATAATCAGTAGCAAGAGTGTTAATTGCAAGTAGAGCCATTTTATGTTTATTCCAAAACTGTATTCTGCCTTGTGCATCTGCTCTGCCTCTGTGCTCTCTGCTGCACTGCTCCACTGCTCTTGGGTCCACATCCATTTTTCCAGTGGGACCAGAAGCATCTTTAAGGGTAGGGACAGTGTTCTGAATGCCCTTGGGGAAATGGGTATGATATAAAGTTAACCAAAAAAAAAAAAATGGGACCAAAATTGCAGTACAGTATAATCCACACCAAATTTATAAAAATGCACAAAAAGGGTTGGAGATAAATGACACAAAGTCTTAGTAAGTCTCCTCTTAGTGACAAAAATTATAGTGATTCCTCCCTCCTTTATATTTTTCTATTCTTTCCAGTGTTTTGAATGAGCATATTTTACTTTTAATGTCAGAGTACGAAAATGAATATATTACAAACAATCTGATGGCAACTATATTTTATAGCTACATTTAAAAGGGGCTAAAAGTAAATATATCAAAATATTGATGGTGGCTGTCTTTTGGTGGTGGGACTGTGGCTGCTTTGGGGGAAAGGGAAGCTACTTTTTTCTTTAAATTTTAACAAAATTTTTTCCTAAATTTTGTATTTGAAAAATAAAGTTAGGCTTTTTTTTTTTTTTTTTAAGATTTCAGTTTAATCAACAGCAGCCGCTATTACAGCCGTAATTCCAGAGCTATGTCCAGTCTCTCAGAAGCCCCACCCGACTGCACAGTTACATAATGAGAGTCCTAGGTGCTTCCTGTACCTGTACCTAGAGACCTTTGCCCTCATCTCCTGCCACGTGGTCCCATCCTTCTGACATGGGGCTTTCCCAGCTTGTCCCTAGGAAGCCTCCAGTGAGTTCTCACTGGGTTTCATTCCTTACACCACCAAGCCCCTATGGCACTTCCTGCAGGACACACACACAGGAACCTCTTCACCTCGGCGAGGCCTCTCTAGCCAGCCAACAGTGCGGCCAGATCTTTTTAAAGTCCAAATAGTTGCTAGGAAGTTGGGAGGGGTTCTGCCACATGGGGTATTCTCCTGTTCGGTGGCTCTTTGTGCTCACAGTGAATCTCAGTGTCTGTTCCCAGAACTTCAAGTTTGCATTTTTGGAGCACATTCCTGACTTAAAGATTAAGGCATCAGGTTGGAACACAGGTACTACTTACTGTGCCCTTTTTTTTCAAGGTGTGGAGCTCTCTCCCCTAGAGGTGGTGACTCATTGATGCCTCATGCATAAGATAAAGAAATGCTTGGACTTGTGGGTAGGATAACAGAAGAGCTAATAAGAGAAAGAGGCATAAAAGAAAAAGGGACAGATATGACAGAAATAAAAAGACAAGGAACAGCACAGTCTGGGAAGGATTAAAGGAAAGGAAAAAGATACAGGTAGAAGTAGACAGAAGAAAACAATAATTAAGATGTGTTGATGTCTTACCAGGCACTGTAAATGCTTGACATGAGTTATATGTAATCCTCACAATAGCTACATGTGGGAGGTTTTACTATTCTTCCTACCTGATGGGAAAAGAAAAATAATGTTTAGAATTATTGACTTGCCCAAGATCACAAAGCTAGTCAGTGGAAAATCAGGGATATAAATCTGTCTTCCTCATCCTAGAACATGTACTTAACCTTACATTAAAAGACGGTTCTCTGTCATCAGTTTATCTCAGCAAACTAAATGCATAATATGTGTTATTAACCTCTGAAAAGGAGCCAGAGGTGACAAAGAAGAGTGTAGGCTATACCACAAACTACGTAAGTGTCCAAATAGAGAGGAGTTCAGTCCCCTAGATTACCTTTTGAAAAGAAGTAGTTTAGATAATGCTAAGACCACAGTTTGCGCCATTAGAAATATGGAGCTATGATGTGCGTAGTGGTCCATGTTTTGTGGGAGCCCATGATTGGGTTAACAAATTGTAACAGACCCCAGCCGCTTGTCTCCTTAAAGAAGAGCAAATGTGCTTAGTAACTGCCTTGCTTGCATAGTTGAGGTTTTAGATAGCACTCTGCTTGTTACAAAGCAACAACCCAGGCCCTCGGCTATAAACGCTGGGCGTGCCTGCTGTTAGATAGTCTTCTATCCCCAAAACAAGGAAGTGGCTGGTCTGGTGGTCTGCTTTAACATAGCTCTAAGAATGTATCTTGTTCCCTTCTTCTCATGACTTCCCTAGGGATAAACTGTAGGCCCCCAAAGGAGTCTTGGGCTGGAATGGTAAACAAGTTATAAAAAGCTGCAAACTCAGAGGTGAGAAGGCTGGTTAGCCAATGATGGGTAAGATCCCCAGAGGGGGGCAACCTAAGACAGGCACAGCCGCCTGAGTCCAAGAAAAATGTTGTTAAGCAGCTGCTTCTCATACATTCCGCCCTGATAAACTGTAAGACTCACTGGTGCCAACACGAACATGATTTACCAAAACATAAAGGGTCTTCTGACCTTGAGCCAGACTCTACAATCTCGATCCTACCCTGTCTTTCCCTAAATTCTTGCATTCCATCACACAACTGTTAGTAATTTCTCCTTTGATTGTACACAGTAAATGTGGGAGCATTTGAGAGGTTCGTGAAGTTGGCTCCCAACTCCCTCTCGCTCTCTTGACTTTTTCCACAGAATCTCGAGTAATTCATTCCATCTCGGTGGGACTTATGCCGGCCAGAACCCACAACTGGTGACAAACCCACAATGTTTCTTTGCAAACATTTCAGACAGGTAAGAGCCTTCCATTTCCTAAACATACCTGTGCATCACTTACCTGTTCTTAGTAAATATTGCCAAGTCAACACCAACTCCAATCAAAGGCTCTATTATGAGCTGACTTGCAGGATGTGCAGTATATATGGCCTGAAGGAAAGATGGTGACTACAATCACGGACAACTTGACTAAGCTGTTTGCAACAAGTAGCGAGGGAAAGTATCACACGGTTTCTGGAATGGGAAGGAACGATAAGCTTCCTGTAAACTGTCGAGTTTACATTCATCATAATGATGAAATCTGGCAAGTGATTGCTTAATCTGTGCCTACGGAGAGGGGAAAAAGTATTTAGGGAAGTATCAGCTGTGTTTTCTTCCTACTCCTGACATTAAAAAAAAAAAAAAACTCATAAACCCATGGATACACAGTACAAAAAAGTATCCCCAGGTACATAAGGCAACTCCCAGGAATTTTTTAAATGCTAAGAGATATGTAGGCAGAAAGAAACAAGACTGTCATTTAAACTTCTGATTCCCATTAATTGACTAATTAGTCAAAATTAATTGTCCCACTAATTGACTAAAACTGGGTTTGTGGGGAACAACTTGGTTAATATATAAAACATTGACCTGAGTTCTAATTCCATCTCTGCCGCTATCTACCAATGTGGGGGACCTTGGGCAAGTTACTTGCCCTTTCTGAGACTTCAGTTTTCTCATCTGTGCAGAAGTGAGTGTTAAGGGGTGATAAATAATACATATTAATTAGTCTATGACACACATAGAAAGGACTCTCCCAGGTAAGTGCTTCTCTGTTATGGGAAATCAGTCAGCAACAACCCAGTTCAAGAGTTAACTGACCTTCAGCCAATCATTATTTTCTTTGTTTAACTAGTCTTACTGTGATTCTTTCCACTCATTTTTCCTAAAATGCCCCTACCAGAATGATTCTTTGAATTACTATAGATTTTTCCCCTTAGGTGCAAGATTGTAATGAAACATTGGCATATGCTTGTAATTGAACTGTTTGAAAAGTACTCCCTAACAGCAGAGAGATAGTAAGTCAAAGTGGGTAGGAGTGTGGACCCAGTTTCCTCATCTATCGTATAGGATAGTGAGTCTCTCCCTCCCAGGATAGCCTGAGAATTACATGCTGTACAGAACTTCGTAGAGAGCCTGGCAGAGGAAACACTAAATATTAGCTGCTACCTTTACCTATAAAGTGAAGAGGTTGGACAAGGCGCTCTCTTTGCTCTCCTCCAGTTCTCAGTTTCTGAGACCCTAGATATAGCACCTTGAAAGATGTTTCTTTAGGTTAATTCTACAAATTAATTTAACTGAAGAAAGGAAGACTCAGAGTTAGACTTGGCTGTTAAATGACAGAAAACACAAAACGACAGTGGCTGAAACAAGATAAAGATTTTTTTTCTCTGTCTCATGGTATTAGTTATCTATTGCTGCATAACAAATTACCCCAAAACTTCCTGGCTTAAGATGACACCAATTGTTTCACAGTTTCTGAGGATCGACAATTCCAGAGTGGCTTAGCTGGGTCATTCTAGCTCAGCTTCTTTGCAGTTAAGCTGGCAGTTAAGCTGGTAGTCTAGCCACATAAAATAAAATAGAAGTCACAATGACTCTGCAAGTTTAACAATGAATACATAAGAGATGGCTGTGAAATATTTACCAACTGTAAATGTCCAACTTGAGTCAGCTTTAAGATGGGTCAAAATAAAAGGAATGCTATTATTCATGAAGAATTACAGATTTACACATGTTTAATTTTGCCTGTCTCAATATAAACATTCTTGAGAAATCTCTCTTTTTTTTTTTTACATACAGCATAATACTTCTATGATCTTCCTCTCCAAATGTAAGGGTGAATTATGCATTGATGATAGCTATCAGCCATCAAAAGACTAACTGTATACCAAGTGCCACGTTATCTGACAACATAATGAAGTATGTTCTGTCAACCCAAGTTGACAGATGAGGGAACCAAAGCTCAGAGAAGCACAAGTAAGATTTGAAGTCAGATCTCTCATTTTCACTGCACTGCCATGCTCTTTCTGGCTTGTACAGCATCGCACTTCACTTTCTGTCAAACACAAGTCCTGCTATATAGCCTTGCTGAACTCTTCATTGGTGAAAAGGGGTGCAGAGAGTCTGCAATAATATAGGGCAGAACAGGATGCAGACCCACACTGCTTCAAGGTTCTTTGCTACGTGCTGGCAAGCGTTCACCTAGATTAACGACAGAAGATCTGAAATAATAATTAAGAGCCAATAAACTGCATGGTACTGACAATGCAAGTACAATAAGACTTCAGCCTGAGAGCTCAGATGCCAGGGGTACCTGAACTTGACCATCCCTTACAGTGTTCCTCAAAATGTGTCTTTCTGGAAACTGATTAGAATCTTAACAAGTCCTTTAAAAGGTTTTATTTCTGAGACTCACTTTGGAAATTCGATTCAGTACATTTGGGGCAAGGTCTCGGACTCTACATGTGATTCTTTTATTATAACTAAAGTTTAAGAAATACTATTCCAGTTACTAACTATGCATCCATGATTAAAACTATTTTTCAAACTTGAGGGGGTGGGTATAGCTCTGTGGTGAGGGTATGCCTAGCATGCATGAGGTCTGGGGTTCAATCGCCAGTACCTCCATTAAATAAATAAATAAACCTAATTACCCCCCCCAAAAAAACCTCTCAAACTTGATAGGTGGTTGTAGAGTTCATGGAACTCATGATATCATTTGCAAAATACAATGACACGATACGCTAAGTTTAATATAGCTAACTTCAGAAGATAGAGTACTATAGAAATAATATAGACTTCAAAAATAAACAGACCGGAGCTCAAATCTCTCCTCTGCTGTTTAATAGTTACCAAATTATGGGTAAGTTCCTGAACATATCTGAACCTTAGTCTCCGCTGCTTTGAAATATTGATTATAATACCTTGATGGGTTATTGTGGAGATTGAAGCTAATATACATACAATGCTTGGCATATGGTAGCCATTCACTTGATGACAGGTTTTCTTTTGTTTTGTTTTGTTTTTTTTGGGGGGGGGGAGGTAATTAGGTTTATTTATTTATTTATTTTTTAATGGAGGTACTGGGGATTCAACCCAGGACCCCATGCATGCTAAGTCTGCCCTCTACCACTTGAGCTATACTCTCCCCCCAGTGACAGGTTATTTTATTGTTAAACATCTAACACGATATAAAATAAAATACTGTATCTTAATAGGCTCTGTTAAGTATTAAGAGATATTAGGGGCCAAAGGTTTCAAAGTGGTTTGAGCCGTCATAGTGGTTCAGCACACCAGTCACGTTGTCTCGGCTCAAATCCCGGCTGGTCTGCTTTCTCACTTACTCCCAGCAGAGTAAGTCAGAACTTCCTATGCCTTCTGGGAATGAGGTCTTTGTTAACACTGTTAAGCCACAAGCCTGTGCTATTCTGTTGAATAAACTGTGAAGTGGAAATAATACTACTACCTCTCTGACAGGATTATGCGAGGATGAAATGGGATTATGCAGGTAAAGAGTTTATGACAGTGCCTGGCAAGTGACCAAAGTGCTTTAAAAAAAAAGAGAGAGAAAGCAAAGAAAAGAAAAAACAGCTCACTTCTATTATTATTCAACAAATGCTTCCTGTATGTCAGAAACTCCAGATTCAGTATCTCCAAAAGTGATCTCACTGTCTTCTCTGTCCTCTGCGTTTGCCAAGCCTCTGTGTTCTCATCGCCCTGACTTTTATCACTGTTCACCTAGTTACTCTAGCTAGAATTACAACAGCAAACAAACCTGAGTATACGTCACTGTTCTAGGGACTTTTGGTATTAAATTCTATGCATTCACAGAATGACTACGTGGAGTACAGTTACTATTATCATCCTTACTTTACGGAGGTGAAAACTGAGATGGAGAGGATCTTTAATTCGCCCAAGGTCATCCTGTTTGTAGCGGAGCCAAGGTTCTCGTGCAGGCATTTCAGTCCCGGAAACTGTATCTTTACAGTACGTGATGCAGCCTCTGGAGGCCTTGGAGTTATTTTAAAAGCTTTCACTCTCCATCACTTCAATATCTGATAAAATGCACAGTCCTCTCAAATGTCTCAAATCCGTCCCTTTCTCAGCTCACACTGATATGGACCTAGTTTAGGCCCTACTTACCTGCTGCTGGAACTACCAGTCTCCCTGATTTTAGGTTCTCATCCGATCCTTCTGCCAAACCAACTAGTCAGAAATGTTTCTAAAACATAGATCTGATAACTAATTCTCCCTTAATTAAAAGCATTTAATGGTGCCCCAATTTCTACAGAAGAGGATGCAGATACTCTTATGCGTCATTCAGTGAGGCATCTGGTACAGTACCTCACTTACAATAGTGAATACATTGCATTTTGCTTTTATCAATATGACCGTGTCTTTTTCCCCATGAAAATGGGTCCTTTTTGAACGTAGGGTCACTGTTTTCTTCATCTTTATATAACCCATATCTCCCCAGGCCCCAGCAGCCTGCAGATACAAATGATTAATATCAAACAATATCATTAATATGTGAATCTAAATGATTCATTGCTTCACCAGCCATTGCACAATCTGTAGCTTCAGGAGAAACCACCCACCATTACTGAGCAGTACTTCTGAGTCCTCAGGGATGGCTTTCACAGGCTCAGTAACAAATCCACTCCTTGTAGAGCCATGCTGCCACCCCAGGTGACAAGTGAGCCACTGTGTCTCTTCCATTCTTCCCCTGGGCCATGTATTCTCAGATGGTCATTGTGAGCTTAGGTGCCAAGTAAAGAATGGCTTTCTTCTTTGTGACTGTCAAAGGGGTCCCAAAGGAGGGTTGCTTCAGCATCATGAGTTCAGTGAAGCAGCTTTCAACTGTATTCACTCAGAGAACCTCTAGCCCCCTGGGCATCAGATACGCTCTTGGGGGTCTAAGCCAGGGCAAATGTGAGGTACAGCCATACCATCATATTCAGAATCCCTCCTTCACTCCAACAATGGTTTTAATATTTATCCAGCTTCTTTTTACCTCAAGATGATCTGCCTTGCATAAGTTACCACAGCAAATTTGGTGAAACTTTTATGGGGCCACCCTACTACTATGCTGAAAGTATCTAAAATGATCTGCATCCCAGAGTACCCGTAGGAATATGCTCAAGGAATATGCTCCAAGCTACATTTGTCTTACCCCTTCCTGCTCTCCTCACCAGCTCCACTGCTGGAGATTCGTGCACACTAGAGCCTCAATCAGTGTTTTTTAATCTGTAATAACAGTTGAAATTTGATGCCACTTGAGCAGAGCTAGAGTTTATCTGAGGAAGGAACACAAACTTACCATGCGACTACCTGGCTTTCAGCCAAACGACACAGAAGCTCTGATATTTAAGGAAAACAAAAAACGAAAACAAAAGCAATGAGCTCTCAGCTGAGATGGATTTAGCCGTTGCTGGGACTCTGATGACCACAGTATACATGCACCTATGTTCTCCAAAGGAAGCCTCCAAAACAATTTGGGTCACAAGTGTATTACTCAAGACTACATGCCACACCCTTCGGCTGAAGCAAGAGGAGGCTGATTCACTCTCCTTGTGGCCATTTGCAAACAGAATTGCATCAAGTTCCTATTGACACACTCTTTCAAAAAGACCATTTGAGTTATCTTATTCCTGTAATGTAAGTCTTTTAGGTTGATTTGACTTTTCAGATTTTAAGTAATGAGGTTGTTGTTGTTGTTGTTGTTCTGATGACATTGCAACCTGTTAGGCAATATGATATTAATGGAGAAAATTCACCCAATTGCTAACTAGATCGGGGGTTTAAATATTGGTAGTATTTTCAGCTCACTGGTATTAAATTAACTTCAAAAGAAATTAATGGATATTGAATACTTTCTGGTTTAATGTGAACATTATAAACCATATTAGTACTATTACAAATTGCAACTCTTAATAGTAAAAATCTCATCCCACTCTTTTTTTTTTTCTGTGAGGTAATTGGGATTAAACCCAGGACGTCATGCACACTAAGCATGTGCTCTTCCAGTGAGCTATTACCCTCCTCCCGTCATTCCACGCTTAATGATTAGAATCATGGTGTATAGAGCAAAGGGCACCTGAATGATGTCAGTACTTCACTTCTGTTCTTTGGCTCTTTCACTAAACAATCACATGACCGTGGGCAAGCCCTATAACCTTTATGACAATCTACGGGAAAACAGGTAGAAGGGTTATCACTCGGCATGTTGTACAGGCATTCAGTATGTGTTAGAGTGGAAGTTTTAACATGTATTAAACAGTTTATATTCTTTGTGAATTGTATATTAAGTATTTGACCTTCCTATTTGACATGTAGATATGGAAAGACTTACCATTACATTCAAATGAGACTAAGCAAAGTTTCGTACAGCCTCTAAATGCAAAATCAAATGGCATAATACAGTGCTTTTTAAAACAGGTCACAAGCTAATTATGGGTTGAAACCAGCAAGTCTTTTTAGTAGAATATGCCAGAGCAACTTAAAGTCCAAACAAGGACTATGCCTACTGCCACAAATACCATGATCAACCTTGGCCACTGTTAGGAGAAATGATAAATGGAGAGGAGGTGATAAATAAAACATGAATTGGCTAAGATATTTTGATTGCTGTCTTCTCATTTGATTTCTTGGTGTAAGATGGTCAGCTTAACTGTCACCTCACTGGAAAAGCTAATAACTGTACAAATAAATGTTTGGTTAATGTAATGTAATTCAATTAGTTGTGAAGGAATTTCATCTGCTAGTGACAGAAGTTATCAAGATTTGCAGTTACAAATGTTCAATCTATTTGTCAGAAAACATCTGGAGTGATCTCTTAAATTTATAATTTATAACATTTTAATCAAACTAATACAAATTACATAAAACTCTATTTTTAAAATAAAAATAAAGATGATGAAGTGAGAACTGTTTAACTGCTAGATCTGGGTTGTAAAATAGTGACAATATGGAGAAAAATGTTCATTTTAAACAGCAAAATTTGACTTCAAACCATGTTCTAAAAAGAAAAGCAAGAAAATACTTAAAGTTTATCATGAAGATAATTAAATATGTGGGTTTATCAAATTACCAATGATATTTTTAAAACAAAAATTTTAAATATTCAAAGTTAAAAAGCTACTTGGAAACAACTTGCTGAACTTATTGATAAAGAAAGGGGGAAAATATATTCAAGTTCCCAATGTAATTTCTTAGTCATTTCACCACTGTTGGTGATAAAACCTAACCTTACTATCATCATTTAGGCATATTGAGAGACACAAGAGAAAATGACTTACATATTTTCCTCCAGCATGTTTAGATATGGTGTATATAACTTTAAATCTCATCTAATTGATTAAAAGCTATGCAGAGTGATAGCACAGTGGCTCATTTATTTTTTATTACTGGAGAAAATTTAGAAGCAATACTTCTCATAAATCTGCAGAGATTGCAAAATCCAATTTGATGAAAACAAGCTGCATAACACTTTTAGTTTGTTGGATATATACGTAGTAAGATCAGCACAGGATACATTATGTTGTTTAAATATAACATCACACAAAACTAAATTAAATATGTTTATAGTCGATAATATATTGCTGGTTAATACAGGTGTAAAAGAAGTTTTATGATGGATAATGTCAAGCACACGTAAGAATAGAGACAATAATATAATGAACACCCCAATTCATCCAATACCTGGTTTCAATAATTATCAGCTAACACACAATATAACAAAATTCTGTCAACCAAACTCATTCTACTGAATTTATTGAGGTACTGAAAAACACAAAGTTATTTTTATTAAATATTGAATACTACTTGGTCATCTGTTTTTTCCAGTTGAAAAGAAATTACTATTTGGAAAACATTTCCAAAGACAGTAGCTAAGTAATAACATGACACAGTGAAATGATATTTTCAGCATTCTCAATGAACTGTCTCTACAACTACAGGGATTTATTTCAACAGTCAAGCATATCTGAGGGTTCCAAAAGGCATTACTGTCATGGCGGTTATCCCCTAGCTATTACACATTACCCACGTTTTTACAACATATGGAAGACATTTTAAAAGAAATACATTGTTATATCTAACCTTTCTAATGCAAACTTTTGTAAAAACTTTATGGAGGCATAACTGATATACAACAAACCACACACATTTAAAATGTAAAATCTGATGTTTTGACAAAGGCATAAACACAAGAAACTATCACCTGAATCAAAAAAAATATCTCCACCATCCCCAAGTCTCATGGTGCCTTTGGGTTAGCCCTCCCTCTTGCTCTCCTCAACCCCATCCCTGCCTCTCTACCCCAGGCAATTACTGATCTTTCTGTCTCTATGTCTTTAGTTTGCATTTTCTAGAATTTTATATAAATATAATCACATGGAATATAGCTTTTGTCTGATTTCTTTCCCTCAGCATAACTAGTTTTGAAACTCATCCATGTTATGATGAGTATCAATATTGCATTCCTTTTTATTGCTGAGTAGTATTCCATTGTATGTTTTCTACTGTATACCAGTTTACTCACTTGTTGATGGACACTTTGGTTATTTCTAATTTTGTTTATTACAAAATGACAGAACTACTAAAACATTTGTGTAAAAGTCTATGTATGGACAAATATTTCCTTTTCTCTGCGGTAAATACCTAAGAGTAGAATGGCTAGATCATATTGTAGATGCATATTTAACTTCAGAAGAAATTGCCAAAGTATTTTCCAAAGTGGTTGTACCGTTTCACATTCTTTACCCCTGGCAATATTATTTGTTGTGAAATCTACTTTGTCTAATAACAGTAGTCACTCCAGCTTTCTTCTGGTTGGTGTTACCATCACATATCTTCACATCCTTTTATTGTTCACCTATTTGTGTCTTATAAGCAGTGTATAATTGGGTCTTGCTTTTTTATCCAATCCAATAGTCTCTGCATTTTAACTGCGATATAGAGCCAGCGGTTCCCAACTGAAAGTGATTTTGTCCCCCAAGAAACATTTGACAATATCTGGAGATATTTTTTAAATAACCTTTTAAAAATGTAAAAGCTATTCTTAGATTGCAGGCAACACACCAGCAAGGTTGCAGACCATAGTTAGTTTGTCAGTCTCTACTGTATTTCCTTCTGCCTGAAAGACTGGACTTGCTTTAACATATCTTATATTACAGATCTCTTCTAATGATGAATTCTTTCAGCTTTTGTCTGAAAAATCACTTTGCCTATACAAATGAAATGTATAGATATAGTATAAATCCTATTTCAAAGAAACAAGTGTGAAGCAGGAAAGGTATTTTCTCCAGGCACAGAATTTTAGATTGACAGAGTTCTTTCCAGTACATTAAATAACTGATTACTCAATTGAACTATTTACTAAAAGATACCTGATGTCTTTCTCATCTCAGAAACAGTGCCTTTTTTCCTTTGGTCTCTAAGATTTTATCTTTTTTTCCCCTAAGATTTTATCTTTATCATTGGTATTAAGCAATTGGGTTATGATATGCCTTGCTATAGTTTTTTTCATGCTTCTTGTGCTTGGGGTTCATTGATCTTCTTAGATCTATGGGCTTATAATCTCCATATTAAAAAAAAAACTTTTTAGCTATTTCCTTAAATAAATTCTTCAGATTTCTCCTCTCACCCTTTAGTCTCCTTACAGGCATATTAGACAGTTACGCACAGCTCACTCGTGGTCTTTTTCTGTGCTTAATTTTGGATAGTTTCTATTGACATGTCTTCAAATTCATCTTTTCTTCTGCAATGTCAAATCTTCCATTAATCCCATCCAGTGTTTTATATTTTACATAGTGTAGTTTTCATCTCGAGAAGTTTGGTGTTTTTCTATCTTCCATGTCTCTACTTAACTTTTTGTTAAAATATGGAATAGGTACAATATAATGGCTGCAACTGTTAACATCTGGATCGGTTTTAGTTGATTTGTCTCCTTTTTATGGGTCCTCTTTTCCCACTTATTTGCATCTTTGGTAATTTTTGATCGGATGCCAAACATTGAAAGATTCACCTTTCTAGGTACTGGATATTTTTGTAACCCTGTATATCTTTGTTCTGGCACAGTTACTTGGAAACAATTTGATATTTTCAGGTCTTGCTTTAAATACAAAGACAGAAGAGTGTTCAACCTAGGGCCAATTATTTCCAGCTGAGGCAAGACCCTTCTATGCACTCTACCCAATGCTTTGTGAATGTTTTTCCAGTATGTCTTATGGGAACAGCCATTATTCCCAGCCCTTTTTGAGTTTATCACGAATACTTTCAAGTGGTCCTTTCCTCGGCCTCAGGTAATTTCCTCACCTACATGCAGTGATCAGTATGCACCTGAAAACTCAAGGGAGTTTTTTTTTTTATTATTTGAGCATAGTTGATTTACAATGTTGTGTTAATTTCAAGTGTACAGCAAAGTGGTTCAGTTATACATGTGTATCTGGTTTTTTTCAGGTGCTTTTCCATTATAGGTTATTACAAGATACTGAATATAATTCTCTGTGCTAGACAGTAGGCCTTGTTGGTTATTTTATATACTTCAAATTCCTAATTTATCCCTCCTCCTCTTTCCCCTTTGGTAAGCATAAGTTTATTCTCTATGTCTGTGAGTCTATTTCTGTCTTGTAAATAAGTCCATTCGTATCTTTTGTTGTTGTTGTTGTTGTTGTTGTTTGGGGGGAGGAAATTAGGTTTAGTATTATTACTTTATTATTTAACAGAGGTACTGGGGATTGAAACCATAACCTCATGTCTGCTAAGCATACACTCTACCACTGAGCTATACCTTTCCTCTTTTAGATTCCATACATAAGCAATATCATATATTTGTTAAATGGAGATTCTTTCCAGATTTCTAGCCTTCACTTTCTGTGCAGCTCTCTCCTTTCTAGTACTCTGTGCTGCAAATTCTAGCCATCTTGGTTTCACCAGACTCTCAGCTCTAGCTCAAACCAGGGATCCTACCAGGCTCTTCCTGTGTACCCCATGGAAATTCTCTCAAGGCACCAAGCTGGAGCAATCATAGAACTCACTTTGTTTGTGTACTCTCACTCAGGGTTCATATCCTTTATTGTCTCTTCTTCATTGCCCAATGTCCAGTGTCTTTAAAAACATTGTTTCATATATTTTGTCCATTTTTTATTGTTTCAAGCCTGCTCAAACTTTTAACCATTATATCCCAGAAAAAAAATTGATGCATTCAAGAAAAATATCTGGTTATACGCACTTGTTTTCCAAAACTCTGAATCAAAAGCTGAGTTTATAGGCTTGGTAATTAAAGAATATGAAATATTACAATTTACTTTTCATAAACACTAAAGAACAATTATGAGACATTAAACTTATCATCCTTTTGGATGAAAGAAGACAGTCCATTGAAAAACAGAATTAATGTTGTTTCACTCATTAGTGCTTTTAATACTTAATCCAATCCAATTAAAAACATAAAATGTTCCTAATTTTTTATTTGTATTGTATTTATTTGGGATTATTTCTCTATGCTGCATTTAAATATTAATGAGATTGTATGTAATCATAACTTTTTTCCCCTGCAACACAAAGGTATCATTTTATGACATTTTTATTTTAGTCATAAAATCTTTTCTATCAGCTCATTTCTATTGTATTAGAAAATGATCAAGGTAATGGCATTACATGATAAACTAATTTGTCATAGACCTACAATCATTGTTTTTAAACTTCCCGTCAGTTCACTGGGAGTCACTGAAAAAGGAAGCAGTGAGCTTGTGACTACAAACCCCTTCTACACGTCAAAAAGATGAAGCATCTCAAGTTATTTCAGTGAAGTGTAACCAGGCTTGTAGGAGATTTTTTCACATCACTGATTTCACAGCATCTGTTCAGTTATGTAAGCTGTAAAGGAATGTAACTTTCCTCTAGCTTTCACTTCCTATATTTTGTTACATAATTCGTTTTCTTTAAATTAGTATTAACTTACAGCTAGTATTTATGAGACAAGTAAAAACTAAGCTGGGAAACAAAGCACACCAGCACTAAAAGAAATGAGGTGAACAATTCCACAAGTAGAAATTATTTAGGACCAAATAACCAACTATTGTTGGAGCCTATAAGGGTTTTCTTGCATTCTTTCTACCCTGTATTTCCCAGGCTTCAGGCTTAGGTGCTGTCTAAGCCCCTGTGACTATTGCTCTCAGACTTGAGTTTTAGCTATCATACTGGACTACAAACACCAGAACCACTCAAGGGAGTTGAAAGTTTACTTATACACTCTATCTTACCTTCTCATTCACAAAAATTCTAGTTGGAACAGGCAGAAATGCCATCCTGATCACCTCTGACATTTTTCTGACCCATGAAAACCTCCAAATGAAGGCAGATGAGGCAAAATTTTAAAAGGAGTAGAAGATGAAAAAAAGCCCTACTTCTAGTAAGTTAGCTGTATGGCTTTTGGCAAATATTTAACTCTCTAGGACTTAGTTTCCCCATATGTAAAAACAGAGAGATTAGAGACGAAAAGACTACAGAGGAACACATGTATATTCCTTAATTCATACATATTAGACCACTGTTTCAAAAATATTGAGGACTTTCACCACCTGTTATAAATGCAATAAAATGTTTATAAGCCACCACATAAATATTTTGCCCCACTCCCTGGGAAAAAAAGTCAAACTTTAATCTGGTCAATCATCTACCTTTAAGTGGCAGTTTATGGGAAATATACATGATAGACCAGGTTGAGTGACAGTATGAGGATGAAAACAGCCAGATCTAGGATACGGGAAATTCAACTAGACAAATGACCCAGTCTCCACAACAAATAAATGTCAAAGAAAAAGAGGGGAAGAGAGCCTGCTATATAATAAAAGCCATAAGAAATATCAAATGAAATGAGATATTGTTTAAATCACAATTCAAAGAAACAAGCATGAAAAGTAATTTTTTGAGAAAATTAGAAAAATCTGAACACTGAATATTAGGTGATATGTTATAATAGCTAAGATATGCTTTAAAATAATTCTGGCTGAGAGAGGGGTGGGATGTGTGAAGTGTGTTCATGTGGGCTTGGTGGGGAGATAAGGGAAGGAAGAAAAACAAAACTGGCCAAATATTGATAATGGTTGAAGCTAGGTGTTGGGTTATTGGGTTCATTTTATTATTCTCTTTGAAAATTTTCATAGTAGTAAAAAACAGTATGACTTTCAAATCTATTAACTTTATGTATGTTAATCTGATTTATCTCTAGGTCTTGTTGAAGAAATGGAATTCTCTGAGCTAAGCACAAAATCTTAAGAAAACAAAAAGACAAAAAAGTAGTTGTTAAAGGCCCAATATAATTATCTAACAGTGATAATTATAGAAAGTGATACATTCTATATCTATTAAGAAAATAAACCACTGAAACCAATAAAATTAATACACTCAATAAGCCTCAACGATTATCAACACATGGCCCTTTTTTTTTTTCACCTAAAACCACATCCAAAATACCCCCAAAACCCTGGTCCCATATTAGAAATGCCTTTTTAAAAGGCTTATTAGTTTAATTTTGAGTTGCCCTAAAAAAAGAATTTTTTTAGTCTTTGGACCAAAAACCATTTCCTGTGCTTAAATACACTTAGCTCTATTCCCCACATTTGACAGGTTCCAGATCATACACATATTGTTAAATAATTTTATATATATATATCATTTAAAACACAAAAAAATCCAGTTACTACCAGATATTAAGATTTATTACAAAACCATAGTAATGTGATGCTGGTCTAGAGGTAAACAAAAATCATAATTATAACCGAATAAAACAGAAAGAGAACCAAAGCACATGCAGACTTGCAGTAGGTCAGAGTACATACTGCTGATCAGCTGGCTGTAGGGGGAGAGTATTCAATAAACAGGACTAGTACAACTGTTATTAATATGCAGAAAAATGAAAGTACATATCATACTGCCTCAAATCAAACATTAAAAATATCAATTCCAGGTACCTTAAGGATTCAAATGTAAAAGTTAAACATTCAGATGAGAGACTATATTCTTTTACTTTGGAGATTGGGAAGAATTTCTTAAATAAGACATAAAAGAAGACATTAAAGGATAAATCTTACTTTCACTAAAATGAATTCCTAACCATCAGTAAGAGAAAAACAAGTAACATAACAGAGAAGTGGACAAAGATATAACAGGCATTTTATTGATATAAAAATTAGAAGATATTCAACTCTCCTTCTTATCAGGAAAATGCAATTAATATGACAATAAGATTTTATCCTCTCCCAATAGATGGGAAAAAGTCAAGTCTGACAGTATCAGATTTGGGCAAGGATGCTGAACAAGAATTCTCACACATGCCAGTGGGATTGTAAATTGGTCCAAGTACTTTAGGAAAACGTTGGTCTTACTAATTAAACTGAAATTGTGCATAATTTACCATCTAGCAATTCTAACTGTATCAGTTTGCTAAGGTTGCCATAACAAAAACACTATAGACTGGGTGGCTTAGACAACAGAAATTTATGTTCTCAGTTTTGGAGGTGGTAAGTCCAAGATCAAGGTGTTGGCAGGTTTGTTTTCTTCCAAAGCCCATCTTCTTGCAGTATCTTCACTGGACTTTCCTCTCTTCATGCACATATCCAGCATCTCTCTATATGTCCTAATCGCCTTTTGTTTAAGGACACCAGTCAGACTAGATGAGGGCCACCCCAAAGGTCTCATTTTAACTTAACTACCTCTTTAAAGACCGTATCTCCAAAAGCAGTCACATTCTGAGTTACTGGGGTTACGGCTTCAACATATGAATTTTGGGGAAACATAATTCAGTTCATAACACTACCCCTAGACATATTAGCCAGAGAAAATTTTGCACATGTTTGAGAATGCTGACAACACTTTAATTCATAATAATAAAAAATATAATGGATAATTCAAGTGTGTTGTATTTCTAAAACAAAATATTACAAGGTAGTGAAAAGGAATGAATTATAGCTATGTGCATAAGTTTGGATTACTCTTAGAAACAGTGTTAAATGGGAAGAAAATTAGTTACAAAAGAATACATGCAAAATAACTATATTTATAATAAGGTGGAGAAAAAGCAAAGATACAGTGCATATTTTTGAGATACATCTAGGTAGACTTATAATAAGTAAAGTAAAGAAAAGTAAGGTAATGAATAGCATAAAATTCAGGATAGAGGTGCCCTCTGGAAAGGAAGGAGGGGGAACACATCTAGAATGAGATACAGGAGACTTAAAAAGGTGTGTTAGTATTCTATTTCTTAATTAGATGTTGGATATATCTGTTAATTTTATTATTCTCCTTTGTTATAATAAAAAATATATTTGATCTCTGTCCTTGGTACAGAGCTCCTAAAATCTGGAATTTCCTGAGGGACAGGAGTCTCTTTTGTCATTTCTGCGTCCCTTTCAACCACACCTGACTTTATGCTAATGAGGTGACTCATGGGGGTTGGGAGACCCTAGATAGCTTCTGTATAGAAGCTGGTCACCAGAAAAACCAACCAAGTGATTGTAGGACTGGAACATTCAAGCCCATCCTCCAATTTCTAGGCAATTATGCCTACTCAATGAAATCCCATAAAAAATCCTGAAACAACCAGGCTCAAGAAGCTTTCAGGATGGTGAACAAACCAATGTGCTGGGAAGGTGGCACACCCAGGCCAAGAAGCTCCACACTCCTTGTCCCCCATACTTTGCCCTATGCATCCCTTCCTTTTGGCTGTTCTCAATTGTATCCTTTATGATAAAACTGGAACATATATACACACACAATGGAATACTACTAACCCATAAAAAATAATGAAATAATGCCATGTACAGTAACATGGATGGCCCTAGAGATTATCATACTAAGTGAAGGAAGTAAGCCAGAAAGAGAAAGACAAATACCATATATCACTTATATGTTGAATCTAAAATACGATACAAATGAAATTATTTACAAAACAGAAACAGACTTACAGACATAAGACAAACAAACAAACTTATGGTTACCAAGGAGGAAAGGGGGTGGCGAAGGAGTAAATCAGGAGTTTGGGATTAGCAGATACAAAATATATATAAAAAATAAGCAATAAGTTCCTACTGCATAGCACAGGGAACTATATTCAATATCCTATAATAAACCATAATGGAAAAGAATATGAAAAAGAATTCATATATGTATAACTGAATTATTCTGCTGTACACCAGACACACAGCATTGTAAATCAACTATACTTCAATTTAAAAAAAAACTGAAATAGTCAATACAGCACTTTCCTGAGTTCTGCCAGTCATCCTAGAGAATTATCTAGAGGAGGGAGAAAGCAGTCATGGGAATCCCTGAGTTTGCAGTCAGCTGAACAGAAATGCAGATAGCTTAGGGATACCTAAAACTTGTGGCTGGTATCTAAAGTGGAGACAGTCTTGCCTTTGACCTGTGGGTCTGCTCTAACTCTGGGTAGTTGAATTACAGGACATCCAGCTGGTGTCGGAGTTTTGCAGTTGGAACTACATATCTTTAAACGGGGTGTGTGTGCACATCATATAGAGTCTTTTACTGTAAATTTAATAAGGAAAAATTCAACTACTGTGCACTTAGAGTCAAAGAAACAAAAACTATGAGGTAAAAAATAGCTACACAAACCTTTAAGCATGGGGGGTAGTAACTAACCATGGGTCTTCAGTATTGAACGAGCCAGGATTGCCTGTATTGAATTTTATCTTTTAGTCTAATAAGGATGATTTCATTAATTTTATAAACAAAACATTATCAATCTGAGTATTTTCTGGCATATTTTCCAAGAACCTACTTAGGATCTTTCACACTTAAAATCGAATTTCATTGTTATTTGTCTCAGTCCTTAAAAAAAAAAAAAACCTGATCAAACTATTCTCAGGTGGTATTATAATGACAACCATTTGATTTCCCCAAGGTCAAAATTCAAGACTTTAATAATAACTCATAAAGAAGCTACAATTCATGCAAAAAGAGAAGCTATAATGCTAATTTCATATATACTTGTACAAAATATACATTTAATACAGTCTCAATATGTTTGTCTGAAATTGTTACCAAATAATAAGAATGCAATAATTTTTGAACTAAAAATATGGTCTTTTAACTTCTTTCCTAAGTAGAGCACTCATTTAAATATATTTACCTGAAACTAGTTTAAGTTTTTTATATTAAAGCTAGCATTATCTAATAAATCAGCTTTTAATCATAATCATATTTTATCCTACAGAAAAAGGTATTATTTATAAGGTCACTTTAATATGACAAGTATATGTGTGTATATGATAATTTAATTTATTTTTATCATATATAAATATATATGTACATACTTAGAATCCTAGCTATTTTTTCCCTAAATTATACAAGTCCTTAAGGCTTTCAATCAGTAAATTTTTAAATGATACACCCATTCATTGTGAATGTTAATAAAAACTGAAAAACTTCTGGAATACTTTCAAGAAGAAAGTAAAATAATTAAAATAACTTGAAATGTCACTGTCTTTTTCTTCCTTCTGTTTGGATGAGTAATAAACTCCTGCAAATTCTATTTCTTATTCTGCCACAGGTTCGTATTGACAGATCATCATAGCATATTTAAGGCATAAACAAATATGCCCATTAAAAAAATGTTTTATCGACAACCAGAAATATAAAGCAAATCTTTCCAAACTACATTGATAAAAAACTTTATTCCCAGCAGTGACCTAAGACTCTCAGTAATATTAATAATTGTTCACTAAACTAAAATCTCTACTCTTTAATAACTCTTAATTGTCCATCCAGAAGAATTGCTGAGGAAAATATACTTAAGTAATCATTCACACACACCTCTCCTGTTTTTGAGTTACTTCTGTCTTCAAGGCAGCATAGATTTTAATCACAAAAGATGCTTTTGATTCTTCTCTAACTTCTTGAATCTATTTAGAAAAATGTGTCAAAAGTTACAGTTCAGTTACCCCAGCAGCACCAACAAGAAGGCCTGGAAACAGGGCAAGAGGAAAGCCTAGAAGGATGAGATGGTGGGCGCCAACTTATTCCTGACCCTGAGCACTGCTGCCCTCAACCTGCAGGAGGTGGAGAGTAAGAAGAATGGCTTCAAATGCTTCATCAAGAAAATGTAGGGCAGCGCACTGCAGCTCAACCACAAGGCCATCGAGTTCCCATGCAAGCAGGCAACCGGCTTCTAGAAGTATTAGGTGGGCCAGTCCTTCCGTTGCCTCAGCCAAGCCTTTGAGTTGGACCAGCAGGCCTTTTTGCCTGGCCTGAATCAGGCCATCACCTTCATGAGAGGATGCCTATCATCGGCAACCTCTTCTCGGAGCAGCCCAGGCAGGACCTGGACCCAGTCATGCACCTGTTAGCACTGTATCAGGGGCACCTGGCCAATTTCCCTGACATCATCCATGTTCAGAAGGAAGCTCTTACCAAGGTAAAGGAGACTAGGGGTCACGTGGAAGAAGGGAAGCTGGAGGTCCAAAAGGCTGACAGCATTCAAGATCTCTGTAACACTATTTCTTTTGCCACTTTGGCTGAAGTTTACCACTTGAGTCAAATTCAAGTAAGAGACTTTAAATCACAGATGCAGCATTCCTTACAACAACAAATAATACTTTTCCAAAAAGTGATGCAGAAGTCAGAGGAGGCTCTTCACAAATATGATAGTATTTAATGACTGGATGTTGGATTGTGGACTTTTTTCAGTTCAAGGATAATTTCTACAGCAGAATAAAAACTGCTATTAAAGAGCTATTGCCAACTATCAGCAGTTTACAAGGGGTTTTCTGTTCAACCGAAACTCAGCTGAATATGTAATTCTGTAGGAAACAGTTAATGTGGTTATATAATAGAAACAGTTCGTTGTAACTAAATTATACTATGTATGCCTACACTACCATTGTAACTTTTGGAATAATGATCATAATATTTGCCTTATTGCTTTTTGATGTATTGGCATTTTAGTGCATACTTTGCAGACCTCAAAACCTATGAAAGGTCTCGAAGAAGCTAGCTGGATAAAAGGCTGCTGTGGGTGCCTTTTTACTCTCATAGGTTGGGATTACCTAAATTCAGCCTATTCTCTGTTTACAGACTCCAACTAGAGCAGCTATGTGACTTTGTGCCTTTGGACTCTTGGTTTTTCATTTCTCCATCCTGCCCCCACTCCTTTTTTAAAAAGTAACCACAACTTCTCTTTTGAAAGAGTGAAAGGCCAGTGCACAGAATGACAAACCGCCGGGAACCTCCTACTGGCGCTGGGGGCGGGCTGGGAGGGTTGGCTGTCATCAGCTCGCCCAGCGAGTTTTGTCTCCTGATAAATGCTGGTGAGCATGGCAGAGGGAGACTCATGCCCATCTTTGAATATGGTGTCTGTTAAGGAAGAAAATGGTGCCACTCTGTTCCCTTAGATGCTACAGTAGCATAACCTTTTCACTCAAGTGTCCTGGCAACTTGGCCCAGAGAGTAACTGAACATGTTCTATAACCCAGAGAAGAAGTCTAATCAGTCAGGGACACAAGCACAGAGTCAGTGGTGACACACGCTCGATTTTAGTTCTTGGGACGGTTTTCTTTATCTTTCTTTCTTTTCTTTTCCTTTCTTTTCTTTTTTTAACTGGAAGATTTTCTTTTAATATTCAGTGTGATTTTTTTTAACGGATTTACACTGTTAACTGATTGAGACTCCACTGTGATTCACTCATTTACTTAATCAAAAACTTTTCAGGCATGTCTGTAAAATTCAGTGTTACACCTGATGAAAAGTGGTATTGGTTAACCTAAGGAGAGACCAGAAATAATTTCTACTATTCTAAATGCTGACAGAAAAAAAAGTAATTTTTTTAAAGTATTGGTAAGCCCCCAGGACATTTAACCTTAAAAATTATTTTAAATATATTCTTTTATTATTATAAGGGAAATACAAATGGCTGATAAATACCAAAAAAATTCAAAAGCAGCTTAATTTATAAAGCACAATGAAATTCTGGTTTGAAACACCAAAATCTCAATGTTTTTATAGTTGCTGAGCTCAATAGCGTGATTCTTGAGGTTACAGATTTAAAAACTGTCACTGAAAGGTTAGAGTACCTACTGTTTTTGATAGAGTCAAACTTATGCCGCCTCAGAAATCCATGGGTATTGAAATGGTAACACGGAAGTAAAGAGGTCAGTTTGAAATGCTGGTGAGTCACACTGATTAAAGAAAAGGGTCAATTTGCAGGTAGTCATACAAAGAGAAGGTTATTGAAGTAATTACTCAACAGCATATTTACTTTAAAAAGTAATCTCACATGAGTTGAATTTTTAAGATCAAACTATAATAATTTTGATCAAAGTTTTATACCTTAGGTAACTCAGCCAGATTTAACATCATGTGGCCTTGTCTCTACTATTGACATGTGGAACTGTAATCAAATACATTGTGCTCTAAAAAGTAAATTTCTCCTGTTGATTGCAAAATACAGTTCTATAAACAACACCCATGTATATATATATATACATATATATAGAGAGAAATGTTAATTTTATTGCATAAGTTTGGATATTATAATTATAGCATTTAAGTTTGAGTCTATTGGACAAATAAGCACTATGCTTTTCACATGATTTGAAAATCAGTTTTATATGCCTCATGTTTTGATGATGATTTGACTTAAGGAAAAACACTAAACTTGTGTGATAGTAGCATGGAAATTATGTGAGGTGTCTTGTATGATAATGATTTGGCTAGGTGGACATAGCCTAAATTATAAAAACTAAAGATTAAAGAACAAAGAAGTGTAAGTTCATGCTGCCTATTTAGAAGAGAATTTTCATTTTTTTATAACTGTATAACGTTATAAAGCCATTGATTCATAAAGGGGCTAAGTTAATTCTGTGGGGTAGGACACCAGAATTATTAGCGTTAATTTTCATCTAAGATCTTTATTTCTCTAATGTTCTTGGTCCTATTGAAACATTTCAGTATACAAACACACTGCAATGTTAATACCCAAGAGAAAAGCCATCATAATGTGTATGCTGGTCATAATGATCAGAATGGCACAATTTTTAAAAATAAACTGTCATGTCCTTTTTTAAAAAAAGAAAAAAATACAGTTTTTAAAAAGTGGTCTCAATTCAATACTGCCTTTTATAATTGAGCCTTCCTATACACAGCAATTTCTTTTCAATATATATGCTATCATTCTAACTCCTATTCCCAAATCATTAAGGATTTTACTTATAATTTTTCTCATCTATCAAAAAATCCCCCCAATTATTTTCTAGTTCTTTCCAATTCCCCTTAAAAAAAAAAAACCTCTCATACTCTGCTGATGGAAGCACAGAATAAACCACTCTTTAAAGGCCACTGTCAATATTTATCACATTTACAAAAACATTTCCTCTTTAATCCAGCAATTCTCTTCAGAGATTCTGACAGTTACCCCTGCAAATGTAAGAAATGACATACATTCATTAAAGCATTGTTCCTAGCATCCAAAGACTGGAAATAACACAAGTGTCCATCTATAGGGGACTGGCTAAAAATTGGACTATATCCACAACATGGAATATATGACAGCTGGAGAAAAAAAAAGAATGTGGATGTTTAATTAAATGGTGATAAGGAAGAATATCCAGAATATACTGTAAAGTGAAAAAAGTAAAGTGCAGAACAATGCAGAGAATACTGAAGGAGGAATGAAGGGAAATAAGAACGTATATTTGCATTTGCTTGTATCTGGTTGAAGACCAAAAGGATGAACAAGAAACTAATCAAAAATGTTTACATGTAGAAGACTATGAGGAACAGTTACTGGATGGGGAGTGATCATCCCAGTGCATTTCTTTTTATGTCGTTTGAGCCATGTAAAACAAGTATTTACTAATAAAAAAAATAATTTTAAAAAATCCAGTAGGAGAAGCAAAAAATAAATTTAAGTGACCATTTCCTTTTTTAGTTTTTTTTTTGAGGGGGTGGTAGTAATTAGGTTTATTTATTTATTTATTTTTAGTGGAGGTACTGAGGACTTAACCCAGGACCTCATGCATGCTAAGCATGCACTCGACCACCGAGCCATACCCTCCCCACCATAAAATGGTTTTTAAAAATCTTTTTGTAATCTGCAAGTAAAAAAGGCAGTAGTTTGAATACTGACAGTCATGTGAAGTCTTAGAGTTGAAATGAAAACTTCTCTATTTAACTTTTTCTATTTCTTATACTAAATTATAATAAAAGGCAATAAATACAGGTTATCCCTTATCTGAAAGCAGAATGTTTCTATGAAACCTTTCGTAAGCCAAAATGGCATGAAATGAAGAAGCAATTACCGTTAATTTATATGGATAAATTTTGAGCATTCCCAGATCCAAAAATTAACCTACCAAATCATACCAAATAACACATAAAACCTAAAATAATACTAACGTATGATAAAAGCAAGAATGATATGATAAATACACAGCCTATATAAAGTAGAAATAGTGTACATAAGGTGCAGTTTTGTTAGAGCAAGCAGGTAGCTAGTATGAGCAGAGAAAGGGGGACAAGGGCCAAATGGCAGAAAACCATTTAAAACAGGATCCTCTGGACTGATAACAAACCATACATTCTGGGTTGACAAGTGTCCTGGAGGCAGAGGGTGGGACAAGACAGGAATCCCTACCATTTGAATGTAACCTTTTGATCATTATGACCGCTGTCCAAATGTAACTTTTGCTTATGATACCCCCATGCAAATGTAAACTTTTGTTCATTATGGCCTCATCCAACTTCCTGATCAAGACTAAATAAGGACAAAAAAATACCTCCTCCCCACTTGAGATCAGGAAAGATGACCCTAAACCCCTCCCTGACAATAAACATTCTGCCCATTCATTTTACACCCATATAACCAGCTTGCCAAGGAAACTCAGAGCAGCTCCCCACCTGGGTCTGCCTGCTCTTTCCTTGAGAGCATACTTGTCTATCCCTTGATACATTCTTGCTTTGCTTTCTTGACCTCTGAGTCTTGTTTCTGAATTCTTTCTGCGGCAAGACAAGAACCTTGGTCGACAACAGTTTCACTTACCAGAATCGAGAGGACAGTGAGCACACTGGAAGGCTGAGACCTGGTGATGTGATGTGTTAGGCTGAGTTGCAGGAGGTTGTGGTAATGGGAGGTATGGAGACAGGGCTGTAGAATAGAGATCTATTAACATCTCATCATCATGTGAATCCATCACCACAGGCAAGTCACTAAGGTCTACAGGTTCTTCTGTCTGCTTGCCTCAGTGTTGAAGGCTGAGGTTTGACATTTGCGGTGGCTGATGTGGAAGGCTTGAAATTTGACAGCATGCTTGACTGCTTAGCCTCATGTATTTTTTCTATCATACAGTTCTTCACAGGCACTCAAAACATCCTGCAAACCTGCCCTAAACTTAAGTGTCCTTTCAAAATTAAAGTCATACTTTTCTGCAACCAGTGCAGTATTGTCAATTGTAGTGAAACTCTGTCTCATGCAAGTGAGTTGCGTTCAGTTCCTGGAGGTCTTCACTTTTGAGCTGTTCACTACTATGTTCAGTTTCAATTAATATTTGATTAGTATCCTTTCCTCTTGCAATTGCATCAGCTCTTCATCTGTCAGTTCTTGGTTATGGGATGCCAAAACCTCTTCAACATCACCTATATTTGCTTATACAAATAACCACCTTCTGTAATTATTTTCTTCAGTTCTTCTGGCAGCTTTTTGGCAGCTTCAGTATCAACTGAAGCACTCTCTCCAGTAACCTTTAAGCTATGAAGCTGCTCTTGCCTCAAAAACTGATCAAACCACCCATGACTACCTTTAAATTCCACTTTCAAAACATTTTCATCACCACAGTCCAGTGCTTTCTGTTTCAGCTCGTTAGACTGACCAATTTCTGCTTAAGTATAAGATAACTTGAATACTATGCTTTGTACACCCATCAATCCACTTAAGCAATAAACTTTCCACTTTATCCGTAGCTGAATGCCAACCAAGAGACCACTTTGCTACTAGCAGAAGGCAGTAATAACTTTGGCAGCTTTCAAGAGTCTTTCTCTCTGTACGGAAATAGTGGTCCCAAGCAAGTTAAACTCACAAAATGTCCATTTCCTTCACCCTGATCAAAACATTTAAAAATTACATCATTTTATGTTAAGCTTTTCTGATACTTTGGACACATCATGCCATCAGATGCACAAAATGAATCAAGATGAAACACGATGGAACTCACAGACCCAGTTCCAGGCTTTGGGAGCTTGGTGCTTAGATGCTGAGCGTGGTTCCAAGGAAGGAACTTGGTGGTGCCACTCTGGCTGCGCATGGCCTCTGACCGCTCCCTGCAAAACAACCACTGAACACTGTGCCAAGTATTTTTGCTTTCCGTCTTTTTTGGTAAAAGTGAAAATTCTCTTCAGATTTCCTTCTGTTATCAAAAACAGATACTAATACACATGTGTTCTAAAAGCGAAGTGGCGTAAAGTGAAATTTTGAAAAGAGAATACCTGTATATCGACCTGAAAAATAGTTGGTTTGTAAGAAAAATGAACTTCTTTGCACTGACTTAGTTTGTTACTAAGAAATGTGTTTTGTTAAACTCATTACAGGACAGGAATGAAAACATATATTTAATATATTTCTTAAATTTATTTAATGAAATGCATATTTTTGTTAAAAATGGGTGAATTGCTAACCTAAGGAGACAAGAGCCTACTGCGATTATTAAATACAATTTGGTTCTCCAAGTAAGTAAACAAGGTAAAATGATACTAGATGTCAAAAATCTCTATAAACCTCTTAGAAAGGTGACACAGTTAGAGCGGGCTCCCGGGTGCACGAGCGGGGCCGGGAAGGGGCGGCAGCGCAGGCCCGGGGCCGCGCTCACCGAGAGGTAGGTGCGGCTCAGCCCGGTTCGGGTGCGGCTGCTGCGCCAGCTGGAAGGCCTCCTTAATCAACAGCAGCTTCTTTTCCGCCCCCATGGCGCCAGGACACATGCGGGACGAACCCTGTCGGCGCTCAGCTGCGGCGGGCCGGGCCGACCACGCTCAGGGTCTCCACAGCCTCCCCTCAGCGGGCAGCGGAGGGCGTCGTTACCGCCAGAGCGTTCAAATAACTCCCGCGGGAGAAGGAAACACCGCGAGATGGCCGCGGGGGCAGGGGCGGCTCCCGGCTTCGCGCATGCGCAGAGGGCTGAGTCGGCCCTTTCCCGGCTGGCCGTGGGATTTCCGTGGGTGCTGGGGTTAGGCCTGAAGTGGTGTTGTGTAGGGAATGGGGGGTGGGGGGAACTGAACCGCCGGTCCGCAGGCCAGGGGCGAGGTTTGTGGCGCTGGGCTGGAGGTGAGAAGGAAGAAAGGCAACTTCTGGTGGGAGTGGACCAAAGTCCGCTAAAGGGAGGCATTCCGGGGTTCGCTGGAGGGAGGCACGTTTCGGTTCTGCTCAGGGAACTAAAGGATGTCTCCCCGGAGAAGGGGCTGTGATCCAGGATCTGAGGGGAGATATAGTCTGTGTCAGCTGAAAGGGTCAGGCTGAGGTTCTTAGGCCTATTTAGGTCGCTAGAGGGCTTGAGGAAACAGTCAGGAATCTCCTGGGAAGAGGGTTACATTCTAATCTACCTAAATCTCATTCCTGCAAGTTCCAAACCTGAAGGCCTAAGTACTAATGACAAGGAAACAAAGGAGAGAGCGAGAGATAGAAGGTAATTTTAAGTTACTGGTTATGAGACAGATTTGCAGGACCTTCAGAAAGGAATCAAGCCTTAACCATCCCTTTAAAAAAATGAATATTTTAGACAGACAAAAGGTAGAAATAAAAATAGAACTAGCATTTGTGTATTCACCTAACAGGAGAAATAGTTATATAATTGAAGTCCTTTGTCTTCTCCGCCCGATCCCATTCTGTTCCCCCTTGCCCAAGGTAACCACCTTCCCCAAGGTAACCACCTTCCCCTTCAAGCACCTTTGATTACATATGTAGTGCTGTTTTGCATAGTTTTGACAACCAGAGATGTGTATATTCTTTGGCAGCTTTCTTTAACTTAGTGTAAGATTTCTCAGGGTTATGTGACTCTAGTTCATTCATTGTAACAGCTGAACAGGTATTCCCTTATAGGAATATATATCACTGTTTATCCATTTTCTTGCTTTATGTCCCCAGTGCCTGACACATTGTAAATACACAAATGTTGGTTGAATGGATGAATGCTGTAGCATCTGAGATGCTACATGAAGAATGAGTAGGATGTCAAATGACTTAAGAAGACAAAAAGAGTATTTCAGGCAAAGAGAATACCAGTCAGAACAAAAGCAGAAAGTGCATGAGGTTTTTCAAGAACCTCCACAGTCTTAGAGCTTAAAATGTAGAATTGCATGGAGATAGAGGATGAAGGAGAAACTGAGAGAAATAGGATGAGGCTTGAATTTAAAGGCTATTATCTTGAGTAGATAACACTAGCCCAGAGCCATTAGAGGTTTTTCAGTTATAAGGAACTGATCAGAGCTGTATTTTTAGAAGATAATACTCATAGCACCATGGAGATATGTCTAAGAAGTAAAAATGAGGGAATGTGGCAGGGAATTAAAGACCACCTATCAAGCATAACTATGATCATTGCATTAAGCATGTAAGGCAATCATGCAGACTTGCTCAAGACCCTGAAACATTATCCCAGTCCATTCATGTCTAGAAAAGTACTTGTCACTTTTCTAGACAACTGTTTCACACCTTCTGTCAAGCTGGCCACATTTTTTACTCAGACTCCCAGTTAGCTGCTACCTTGCACCCTCTTTCAGCTAGAAAAGGGCTTCCCTGTGCTTTCATCCCCATGTCTACCAGATCTTTCCTAATACACTGTGTCCACTATTACTGTAGGTTAATTGTCTGATTTAGGAGAGGGAGACTAGGCCCTTTAAGAAAACTTTTTTTAATACAACAGTCTGAAGCATAGACAATTATAAACTCTCAAGAAAGATTGGATTGAAATGGGAATAGTAAAAATATAAAAGAACAGAATGATTTAAAGAATTGTTTTTGCCTAAAAGAATACATAGTATTTCATACCTATAGTAATATAAATAAGATACCATTTTTTATGTGAATTTCTTATTTTCAGGTAGATTTAAATGTTAGTCTTTATAAGCTAAACCTAAATATAGTTTACATTTATGTTTTTATAGGACCATTATTTCTACTGCTTAACATTATAAGCATTTTATTTTGAAATAGGACTTTGTTGATGATCGAATTTTAAAGAATATGTTTTACTAACCTTCGTCTTACATATAGCCAAATTGTTCAAATATAGTTTGGTTACTTATTTTTTACTGACTAATAAAAATAGAATGTTCATGGTACAGTTTACTACAGGTGTCATTCATTCTCTCTTATCTTTCAGATACATTTATTAACGTATGACAAACACTATTCTAGAAACATGTGGATAAAAAGATTCATTAATGGAAAGTCACTAACCTGAAATCATATCACTTGACTATATTAATGCCCCTTGGTATATAAGAAATTTTTAACTACAAGTGCTTGGTTACCTTAATTGAAATTCTCTCCTAAAGAAAGGCTAAGCTAGATGCACAGCTGATTAAAGAGCATTATTGCTCTGAAATGTGGTTATATATCCACAGCAGTCAACCTTAATGCATACATCTTAAGCAGCCGTGCACACATCTATAGATTTGTGAAGTTTGGGCCAGAAGGGCTCTGTCCCAGCAGAACCCACCTGGGTTATGGAATTACACATGTACTTACTCATGTTAATGTATGTATAGGCCCTGATTTACATTGAGTTTTAATTGAGAATATCTCTGTTTAAAGTTCCAAAACTTACGTTTAGACCAAAAACCTCAGGTTTGAACCTACTCCCAAACTCCTGTGACTTCCCAGTAAGGCACGTTTCAGAGACAAAGGTAATGAAAAGAGGGCAAACAAAAGACTTTGCAGCATGTTTTGTCTAACGCCATCTTTCTTTAGCTACACAGGTGAATATCCATAAAACATCTGGAGAGAGGAGGCATATAGGATAAAATTGTAGTGGTTTGAGATCTCTTGTGGGGGAAAAGCATTAAAAACAAATGAGCATCCTTAACTATGACAGGAAGAATCAATAAATGTTCTCTTTCACTTATTAAGAGCAGTTATATGTGAGTCAGATTGCTTCAAGTCTATTGTGAATTGCCCTCCAACTCTTCTGATTCATTGAAAAGATCTATGTGCAGTTGCTTTTCCAGCAAGTTAGTTCTGGTTTAATACATTGACACTGTCCACCATGCTCTGACATCCCAGAGGAATCTGCCATTAACTCTTTAGTCCTACTAACAACTTTGGCAGACAGGCCATAAGAAGACCTCCAAAGAAAAGCATTGCCTCTTTCTCAGACCAACTTGAAATACTTAGAACATGTCATCTTTTAAGGAAACATCTAATGAAGATTAAGTCAAAGGCACCAGACCCAGAATTCTCTCCCATATGCACACTTTTTAAAGTATAACCACGTACTATGTACAGTCGCTCTCTAGCAACTGATCATAGTTTAAGAATTTATGATAAGTTGATATTTTTAAGCCCCTCCTAAGGCAACCAACACCTAAAAATGACACCACCCTAATGAATAAACCCTGACCTCTGCCCCTATTTTTAGCTCTTCCTGATGACCAGCCCTTTATATTACTAGACAGAAAACTACGCCAAGAGATTGCTAGTCTAGAAACAGGGTGATGTATTTTGCTCTCTTGCATACTACAACTTAATCCTTCTCCCTGTAGTGGTAGTTTTCTCAGATGGCACCTGCTGGCACATCCCTGAATCTGCATTCCAGCAACATTGCTCTGGGATGCGCTTTAAAGCTTTTAGAGTTTCAAATAAAGTTTCTGCCCTTAAATTTAACATTTAACATTTGTCAATGCCAAACTAACCAGATAGGAAAATATTATCTTGACAGTTTCCCACATTATTCTTTCTCACTGAATTGTGCTAAATTGAATAATCCATCTCACCAGCCACCTTTATCCCTGACTATTCAGGTGTATACCCCCAGTTCTGACTTGGTTCTGTTTTCTGACAGTTCTTATCAGAGATACCAACAGGGTAACTCATTACCAGAGTAAGGCTGTCACAACTCGTAAAATCTAAGTGCAGTCCTTTTGGCATTATTTGAAGCCTGTCAGTGTGAATGAATTACATTAACAAAAGTTGGCACCGTTGCAAAAAAAAAAAAAAAAAAAAAAAAAAACAAAAAAAAACTCGAGCAACATCTATGCTATGTCTAGAAAGCATAATGTGTGTGCATGGTTTTGGCAAGCTCTAATAACAAAAAGATACACAAACTTTGCAAGGATCCTCGGTAAAAATGTAATGTACATACAATATAGCAATCAGGGGCCTTAGTATTTACCCAAAGGAGTTGAAAACTTTTGTCCACACAAAAACCTGCAACCAATGTTTATAGCAGCTTTATTCATAATTGCCAAAATTTGGAAGCAACCAAGGTGTCTTTCAATAGATGAATGGATAAACTGTGTTATAGTCAGACAATGAAATATTTTTCATTGCTAAAGAGAAATGAGCTATCAAGCCATGAAAATACATGGAGGAACCTTAAATGCATGTTACTAAGTAAAAGAATCCAATCTGAAAAATCTGTATACTATGTAATTCCAACAGTATGACATTCTGGAAAAGGCAAAACGAGCTGAGCTGATTTAAAAAAAAAAATCAATGACTGCCAGAGATTGGGGGGATGGAGGAAGGCAGGGATGACTAGGCAGAGCAAAGGATTTTTAGGGGAGTGAAAATACTCTGATACCATGATGATGGATACATGTCATTATACACTTGTCAAAACCCATAGAATGTACAACACCAAGAGTGAATCCTAATACAAATTTTGATTATGAGGTGTCAGTGTAGGTTTATCAGTTGTAACAAATGTACCACTTTGGTGGAAGGTGTTGATAACAGAGAAGACCATGCATATGTAGGGGCAGGATATATATGGGAAACCTCTACCTTTTGCTCAATTTTGCTATGAACCTAAGTTCTTTTAAAAAGTTTATTAAATTAAAAAATGCATTATACATGGCATACTGTAAGTCTCCTTCAAGTTTACAGTTAAGAGTAAAGCCCATATAAATATAATTAATGAAGTCTCAAGGAACAATCTCACCAAGGCTATGGCTTCCTCCCTCTGGCAACATCTTTCTTGTTTCAATGTCACTATGCCCTATGATGGCTCTTTCAAAGGCTGTCTTTATTATTAAAAGACTAGCCTCCACATAAATACAGTGGTGACAGGCTGATGAAAATTGATGGCACGCAGATAATTTGTAGCACAGTTTTGAGTACTGCCTGGTATTACCGAAACCCATACTTATTTATGTACTGTACTCTGTTCACTCATGGAGGATGGGTGATAGCTAGAATGAAAAATATTTAATATGTCCCCAAAACTGAGGGATTCCAATCTTCTTATCAAGTGATTGGGGGAATTTATGCGCCAGGCAAGTAATAAAAGTAATCTCAAGATATGGGTGTTTCAGCTTCAACACTGACTTCCTAGAAGAACCCATGGAAGGCAAAATTTGTTCTAAAAAATAACAGACCTTATGGGGAAAATAGGATTAGGGCCAAACTGTACAACTTTGTAACCAGAGCAATAACAAAATAAAAATGGTTTACCCAGGATTTGTTTTAATCAGGTGTGATAATACACACAGACACAGAAATGGCTCTCATGAAGCAGGTGGTTTTTATACTTACCCCTAGATACAGAAGGAAGAGCATGCCATTGCCACGCCACACAGCGGAGGACGGGGGGCACGCTGGGGAGCCCTAAGATTGGGCAGGAGGGAGAGGGAGCAGAAGGGGAACTGTGGAAAAGCCTGTATCTGGGTTTTCTGGGGAGAGAATTGGCCAGACCCAGCAAACAGGTTTCAGATTGGCTTTTTGAATAATTTTACTGGGCTTCGGGGCATGGGGGCTGTCCCTAGTTACCTGGTGCCTGGCCCCGGGGTGACCAGGGCAGGGGAATACCTGTGGTTTGAACACTGTGTTCCTGGGCTGTGTTTACTATCAGTCAAGTTGTTTGCCCTTAGGAATTAGCTAACCTTGGAAGGAACAGTCCCTCTCTGTTTAGTGAGAACTCAGATGCCAGAGCATCAAGAATACAGAAAACAAAGAAATACAGTTAGCGCAAGTAGTCCTAATAAAAGTATTCATCGTTAAGACCTTTAATTTCTAATAAACACTACGGTAAATGTAAGACCTGTCTCCTCTCACAAACGGCATGACTTGATGGAGAGGTTTGTAAGGAAGCGCTGTGTGTTATGCTGACAGGTTCAGAGAGCAGTGCAGTGAGTACTTCCACGAGGGGCATGGCCAAACTTGAGGAAGTACATAGAGCGAGTGAGCCGTGCTTCTCCGTGGTGTGCTGGATTTAGTTTTGTCAGCGTACTTTACAACTCCTGAAACTGACTTCTGGGTCTGACTGACATCATTTTTTCTATCTACCAATCTTGGCCGAGGGGGTTTTGCCGGGAGCCATTCCACCAATGTCGATGCCCCTTGACAAAGTTGGGGCAAAATGGTCGTGCGGATGGCAAAGCAGTCGCCACTCTGGAAAATACTAGCATTTCCTTCTGTTGTTCATAGTGCCTATAATTGGATTGGGGATATCTTTGGGATACATGGGCTTTTTGAAAACTGTACAGGATGATTCTCAACCTGGGGAAATAATAGGGGCTATGATGATGACTGTGCAGGGCACATTAAGTACTTGGGAACAAATCAAAAGATCAGCGCTCCCATGGTGTGTCATGCCTTAAGCCTTAAAGACAGTGTGTGCCGCCAGCTCTGTAAAAAACATAAGATAGATATCTATAGCTTTCCTTGTAGGTAATAAGAACAATAATCAGCCCACTGTTTGGGTTCCAGGCGCCAGTTGGCTGGGACCTTTGTGACCTTTTCTTTTTGTGCTTGTTTTTATGACATAGTCTTCAGTTAAATAGAATTGAAAATAGGTTGAAAGTTAATGATTAACTAGGTAGAGGGCTAGGAGGAAAATTTAAGAAATCATAAGGGTGATGACGTTCAACCAAGTCGAAAAAGGCCCATGACCACATCCGGGTATGGAAAATAGGTCAACAATGTAAACAATGAAGGTGTAAGAGTCAACTTGGCCACAATGTGAAATCACCTGTCTGATAAAATTGTATAAATACCACAAATAAAGAAAGCCTTGCAGAGCTGCCTGCATGGTGATCAAACTTTGACTGGCTCTGTCCCTCTTTCGCCAACGCCGTCCATCCCTGGGTGCTCCTGGACCTGCTGGAACGGGACTCCGGCAGGGTTTGGCTTAGAGAAACAGGCCTAAGCCTATATGACGTGGTGTTGAGGACGCTGCAGGCTTTTTGCTTCAGCACCCATGACCTTGGATATTGTAAAAGCCTCTAAAGCTGGCAATAATATTGCTCTGTGTTGTCATGCTTAATGTCATATCTCTAGTCTTATTCCCAGGTCAAGGATGCATTCCAAGAAAATTTAAAAAATATGTCACCAGCTCCAACCTTATAGCTGACCTAACCATGGAAAACCTCATTGGATCCTCTGTAGATCAGACTATAACTGGCACTCTTAAAAATACTCCCCATCAAAAAGTATCAGGGATGAAAATCTGAGATATATATACCTTCCACTTCAAGAAACTTCCTGTAGCAGCCAACAGTTTCGCAAGTCAGCTGGTTTCTTTGATCATCAAACAGACATAGTCAAGCTACCAACACAACAGAGGAAAACATGTCTGTATGAGTGTTCTTCACATTATGTGTGTGACCCATTTAGTAGGTCATGTGATCAATTTTGTGAGTCACGACGAACATTTTGTTGAGACAAAATAAAATATAAAATATCAGAATGAATATTCTCTGCATGAATCCTTTGCCAGAATTGTGCACATTGCAAGGAATACTAAGGTCAGTTCCACTATGAGGAAAGATTTGGTCGAGGTGATAGGATGCCCAAGAAATGTTTTTTTCAGTCATTTGTCCACTGATGTCTTGTTTGGTTTTCATAATAACAAGGTCAATGTGCAGTCTAGTTTTTTATCACCATGACTTGCAACCGGATGAAAGTCTGAGATGTTCAACTGAGATTCAGTTGTAAACTGCATTTTTTAGAAAGATGTTATCCAGGCTATAAATAAATAAATAAATAAATAAATAAATAAAATTTGAGTTAGTGGCAATTAAAACATTTTTTCAAAATTGCTTTTAAAATGGATCATTTCTTTTTTAAAAGAAAGAGGAGTAATGAAGCGAAATATACAGAAGCAAATTCAAGTTCAACTGTTGGGCCTGCAAGTGTGAATAGAGACCATACTGAGAAAAATATCGACTCTACTCTGCAAACATCAACTTTGTTTGAGCCACATTTCAGAAAGAAAAAAATAAGTGCAAAATGTTATAATGAAGATTATTTAAAGCATGGTTTTATCAAACGTGAAAAATCTTTTGAAAATGACAGACCTCAGGGTGTTATTTGTAATAACATTCTTGCAAATGAAAGCTTAAACCTTTGAAATTAAAAAGACACTTAGAAACCCAGCATGCTGAACTTCTTGATAAGCCTCTTGAATATTTTCAAAGAAAGAAAAAAGATGTGAAGTTGTCAACACCATTTCTTAGTTGTCCCACTGCTGTCAGTCAGAAAGCCTTATTATCATCATATTTAGTTGCATATCGGGTGGCAAAAGAGAAAATGTCTCACACAGCTGCTGAAAAAATTATTCTTCCAGCATGTCTGGATATGGTGCGTATAATTTTTGATGATAGATCAGCCAATAAATTAAAAACTATACCTAGTGACCACACAGTATCTCTTCGAATATGTACGATTGCAGAACATTTGGAAACAATGCTTATTACTCGGTTACAGTCTGGTATAGATTTTGCAGTCCAGCTTGATGAAAGCACTGATATTGGAAGCTGCACAACACTTTTAGTCTATGTCAGATACATGTGGGAAGATGATTTTATGGAGGATTTTTTGTGTTGTTTAAATTTAACCTCACATCTAAGTGGATTAGATATTTTTACAGAATTAGAAAAGTGCATTGTTGGTCAATATAAATTAAACTGGAGAAACTGCAAAGGAATTACAAGTGACGGAACAGCAAACGTAACTGGAAAACAGAGCAGAGTAATTAAGAAATTGCTAGAAGTCACTAATAATAGCACTGTGTGGAATCACTGTTTTATACATCGTGAAGCTTTAGCATCCAGAGAAATTCCACAGAATCTCATGGAAGTATTGAAAAATGCAGTGAAAGTTGTTAATTTTATTAAAGGAAGTTCACTGTATAGCCGACTTCTTGAAATATTTTGTTTCGAGATTGGAGCTAATCGTTCGCACTTGCTGTATCATGCCAAAGCTCGCTGGTTATCTCAAGGGAGAATACTAAGCAGGGTTTACGAACTCAGGAATGAGACCCACGTGTTTCTCATTGAAAATCAATCTCATTTGGCAATTACTTTTGAAGATGATATTTGGGTAATGAAACTGGCATATTTAACTGATATTTTTGGCATTCTGAATGAACTAAGTTTAAAACTGCAGGCAAAAACAGTGATATTTTCCACCATGTCGAACGTATCCAAGGATTCTGAAAGACATTACTGTTGTGGCAAGCAAGGCTTAAGAGCCATCATCCTAGCTACTACATGTTTCCAAGACTTTTGCAGCACATTGAAGAGAATATTATTAACGGACACATTTTGGAAGAAATAAAATTAGAGATGTTGTTGCATCTCACTTCTCTGTCTCAAACTTTTAATCATTTCTTCCCAGAAGAGAAATTTGAAACATTAAGAGAAAACTGTTGGGTAAAAGATCCATTTGCTTTCCAAAACCCAGAATCAATAATTGAGTTAAACTTGTTGCCTGAAGAAGAGAATGAATTATTGCAGCTCAGTCCTTCATATGCACTGAAGAATGATTATGAGACATCAAGTTTACCAGCTTTCTGGATTAAGATAAAGGAAGACTTTCCTTTGCTAAGTAGAAAGAGCATCTTGCTATTATTACCATTCACAACAACTAGTTTGTGTGAACTGGGGTTTTCAGTCTTAACCCAGTTAAAGACAAAGGAAAGGAATGGACTGAATGGCGCAGCCGACATGCGGGTAGCGTTATCCTCCTGTGTTCCAGACTGGGATGAACTTATCAAGAGGCAAGCACACCCATCACGTTACATAAATCTTACCTGGCTTTTGTTTTTGCATTTCTTATTTTCTGATATTTTCTGTGTTGTATTTAATTGTTAATACAGCATTGTATGTGATAACTTTTTGTTTTTGTTTTTGCTATATTTGAGTATGAATAAAATCATAATGTACTTTTATGTTCATTGAACAAAAATTTAATGAACTTCTATTAGAGCTCAGGAATTGTTCTAGAGACATTTAGGATACAAAGTGAAGGAAACAGATCATTCTCTAGTGGGGCTTATGTTCTGGCAAGGAGAGCGAGAGACAGTAAACATGATAGATAAGCTTTATAATATTTAGAAGGTAATAAGTGTTTTAGAGAGTAATAAGAAAGGAGGTTGGGGAACTATTTGGGGACCACATCGTGAAGGGCTCTAGACCATTATAAGGCCTGTGAGGTTTTGTCAGTGGAATGGAGAGCAATGGAAGGGTCCTGCAGAGGAGACACAGGATGTGAATTAGGTTTTTAAAAACTCACTCTGACTTCTGTTTTGAGAATAGATTGAACTAAATGTTACCTCTTTAAAGAGATCTCACCTAAGGACCGTAGTTTGGGTACATCCTTCATTATTCTTTTATTTCTTTGTTTTCTTGGTAATTTGTAACTTACTTTTTTAAATATTTCTTGGGGAAAGTAATTAGGTTTATTTATTCATTTATTTCAGTGGAGTTACTGGGGATTGAATCCAGGACCTTGTGCATGCTAAGCACGCACTCTACCACTGAGCTATATCCACCCCTCGGTAGTATGTAATTTATTATGTTTGTATTTCTTTCATTACTAGTTCTGTCAGTCTGCCACCCTGGGATGAACGCTCCAGAGAAGCAAAGATCATGTCCACCTTGCCTGATACATATTAAGTGGATATTCAGTTTACATTTGGTGAAGAACCAGTGAATCAATGATATCTTAACACCTGTAACATGAGGTCATATTCCCAGGAACAATTGTTAAATGTATGGCAAATTTCTTTTCTCTTTTTACATTTAAAATCTCTATAAGCATCCCAGAACAGCACTGATTGAGGTTGCTTCCTCACACTATTGCTGGAAATTAAGCAACTTATATGCTTAATTTGTCTTCCACAAACTATTTCAACGTCTGCCTCTCTTTACGTATTTCCTGACTCCACTGGGTAACGTTTCTTTTGGCGTGGTCTTTCTCTAAAATCATATAGGTTAGCCTTTCAGTGTTCAAGGTCAGCCTTGTAATGTTTGATTTTTCAGATTTTTTGTTTAAAGGTAGTAGATTCCCCTCACACACACACACACTTTTTGATTCTTAAAGTGTTGGAAGACAATTCTCCATGAATAGCTTACATTTCTGCCCAGTCTAGATCCTCTGAATGGAAGTATTTGCTTCCAAGTTAAGGACGTTCGTATAAGGAGACATCCCAGGATGGTAAACTAGACATTGTTCCTAAAAACATCCCAGGGAAGTAAAGATAAAGCAGTCTCCTTCCCTCACTGGAGATATTTGCTTGCATTCCAGGAGTAATGAGTGATCTCTCTGTAGGGAAGGATGAGAAGATGGACCAGCAGCCCCATAAATACAGAGTCCCCGGGGGCATGACCACTGCGTGCAGAGGTAATGTCTGTGGGAATTGGGGTGTGGGGGGACCAAATCACAAGGCTGATCTGGGTGACTTTTTCTTTTTCTTTTTCTTTTTTTTTTTTTTCTGCTATGAGTAATAAATTTTATCTCTGACCCAAAGGTCTTGTGTCTTTCTAACAGTATATGTCACTTCTGCAAAATCCTTTTTACCATGTATGGCAATGTAGTCACAGGTTCCAGGGATTGAGACTTGGCCATCTTCAGTGGGTACCATTATTCAGTCTATCACAGTCTACCCCCAGTCCTCAAAGACTCTTATACATCCCACATGAGAAATACCTTTGCCCATTCCAAGGCCCCACAAAATCGCAGCCATTACAGCACTAACTCAAGTCTAAAATCTCATCTGAGCCTCAACTCAAGGGTCTCAAATCTCATATCTAATCATCTAAATTACCCTATGGATGCAAAGACCCTGGGGCAAAGTCCTCTGTGAACCTGTGAAACTAGAAAGCATGTCTGTGCTCCTAAAATACAGCAGTGGGACAGGCATAGGGTAACAGCTCCATTCCCGTCCAAGAAGGGAGAAAATGAAAGAGTCACCAGCAAATCACTTTCAAAGCCTACCTAGGCAAATTCCATTGCATAATTCTCATGTGGCTCATGCCTCTGCCCTCTGGACCGCTGACTCCACTCTCTGGAGCTGCGGCTCCACCCTTGGGGTCATCCTTTTCCATAAAAAGTAGCACATGTCAGTAGTTTTTATCAGCCTGTTCTCTGCCTGTAGAATTTTGTGAGTCTGACAGCCTTTTCGTTTTTGTCCTCAGTCACATTTAGTCCAACTTGACAATGTCTTTGTTGGTATAGCATTCTCAAAACTCTGCGGATCACAGGGATTCACTCCATTAGAAAAGATGCTCCTCTACAGATCTTTGCTGAATAATCTCATCTCTGTTTTTGGTTCTGAGGTGGCTGACAGGACCCCTAAGTCACACGCCCCTTCAAAGAGCCCTCTGTATACTTGAATGCTCTAAACTGTTGTACTTCCCAAGTGCTAGCAGAAGTCTATCCACACTTAAAAATACTTAAGATAATAACTTTTATGTATACTTTACCACAATTAAAATTTTTTCTAATTAAGAAAATATTGTAACCACATCACTGACTTATTCTCCAGAGCATGCTTCCCTGACAGTGGATCTGTTAAATTAAGCATCTTCTGCAATCTGGGTAGGTTGACAATTTCCCAGATCATCAAATTCCAGTTCCTTTTTGTAACAGTTCTCTCCATTACATTTCACTTTTAGCAACAAGAATAAACCAGGTCACATCTTCAGTATTTGGCTTGGAAATCTCAACCAAATATCCAAGTTTATTACTTGTATGTCCTGTTTTCTATATAATTATGGGACACAATCTAAGCTTTCTACCATTATATAACAGAATCCCCTTTCCTCCAGTTTCCAAAAACGTTTCTCATTTCCTTCTGAACCCTCACTAACAATGCTTTTAAAATCCACTTTTCTACAAACAGTGTTTATGATTTCGGTATTAAGACCATACAGGTTTTCTCTATTAAGCTCTTCACTTCCCTCCAGGACCTCACCAGAAGCATCTTTAGCACCCATATTTCTACGAACAGTTTATTAAAGGCAATCTAGGATTTTTCTATCATGTTCCTCAAAATTCTTCCAGCTTCTCTTCAACCCATTACCCACTTCCAAACCACTTTAATATTTTTAATATTTCTTACAGTAGAGTTGTCATAGTTTGGAACCAGAAAAATGTCTTTCTTCTGATGGCTGAGCTCACCTCGCCTGTTCTTCAGTCTCGCTTCTTCTTTGGGGCACACTCCTTGCCGACTCTGGCCCAGATTAACCAAGAGTAACAGTCCTGTGCTAGTGATGTCCGAACCTCAGTCTGAAGGAAAAAGGGAGGCAGAAAGAGGGATACTTCCAGATACCGAAATTTGTGCTCATTTCCTATTGCTTTTGAAAATTTTTTCATTTTATTACTTTTGACGGAGGCCCTGGGGATGGAACCCAGGACCTCATGCATGCTGGTCGTGCGCTCTACCACTGAGCTATACCCCACCCACCCCCACTTTTGCTGCTGTAACAAACCACTACAAAATTATTGGCTTAAAACAACATGAAATTATTATCTTTTGAAGATCAGAAGTCCAATGATAGTCTCCCTGGACTAAAGTCAAGGTATCCACAGAGTTTGTTCCTTCTGGAGCCTCTAGGGAAGAATCTGTTTCCTTACTTTTTCCAGCTTGTAGAGTCTGCCTGCATTCCCTGTCTCCTGGTCCCTTCCTGTGTCTTCAAAGCCAGCAGCAAAGCACTTTCAAATATCTCTCTGCTCCCAACATCACACTGCATTCTCTGTATGATCACTTCTCTATGTGATTGCCTTCACATATGATTATATTGGGGCCCATCCAGACAACCCATTATAATCTCTTCATCTCAAATCCTTAACTTAATCACATTTGCAAAGTCCCTCTTACTGTGTAACATAATATATTCACAGGTTTCAGGGGACTAGGACACGGACAGCTTTGGGGCCAGGACTCAGCTTACCACAACAGAAAATAAACACAAGAAGCAAAGAAGATGATGCTAAGTATTTAAAATATTTATTGAGAGGACACTATGAAACCTGTTCTAAGACCTTCAAATTCACGATCCTTCTTGCTTCATCCCTTAACAACTCAAAATTCCAACCCACCAACAAGACAAAATTTGAACAAGGAAGTTCAGGAATTATTGAAAGCACTTGATGTTCAAGAGAAAAAAGTCCAAATCAGTATTGTGTCCAAGGTTAAGACTGGGCCCTAGTTGTTTTTTTTTTTTTTGTTTTGTTTTGTTTTGTTTTTTTGTCAAGTGTCAGCCTGCACCCTATTTACCAGTCAAATTAAAATTTTACCTTTTTCAGGAGATGCCCCAGGCTTTCCCATTATTCTGCCTTTGCTTAGGCAGTTGGTTCCTTCTGAAATCTCTTTCCTGCCAACTCTGTATGTCAGCATCCTATTTCTTCTTCTAGAACCTCGTATATGGGGAGTGATAAACTGTGTATCTCTTCTATTTAGCTTCTTTCACTCAGTGTGTGTATTTTTTAGATTCTTCAGTATATCTGTAGCTTGTTCTTTGGATTGCTTAGTAGTATTTCATTGTAGACCATATCATAGTTCGTTTATTCTTCTCATGTTGGGCGTTTGCATTGTTTAGGGGCTATTGCGAATTAAACTGCTCTGAACATTTCGTGGATAAAGCTTTGGGTAAACACATTTTCATTTTTTCTTTGGTAAATACTTAGTAGTGGAATATCTCCTTTGGTGAATTATCTGCTCAACTGTTTTGCCCATTTTAAAATTTGGGTTTTTCTTATTTTGGAGTTGTTGAGTTCTTTCTATTTTCTGGACACAAGCTTTAAAGCAGTAATCAGCATTTACATTATTATGACTTGTGAATATTATTCATGGCTGGCTTAGAGTATTCCATGGTTACATTTTTTTTTCTTGTAAACTTCCTGCTTAACTTAGAGATAATAATTGTCTTCCTCTCCCTGACCTCCACCTTATTTGTTTGATTGGTATTCTACCTACATTTATGATTATGGTCAAATTCTCTACAAGACATACAAATCTCTCAATGCATTCAAAAGCATCAATCAATACTTCAGGTGGTATGGGTGTGACATCTTTCACTCTCTTTTTTGTTTCTTGGAAACATCCTTTCTAGAGCTGTCAGCACAATGAATGAAAACTACTCACCCTTATGTTCATCTCTGAAATTTCATACTCTTGAGGTTTGTCCTAAAAACTTCCAGAGAGAAGAAACAGGTCAAATAAACAAGATCACAAAAATGCCTTTAGATTTTTCAACAGTATCATAGTAATCAGAAAACAATGGAGCCCTGCCTTCAAATTTTTGAGAGAAAATGATTTTCAACTTAAAATTCTCTCCAACCAAACTCTCAATTGAATGTGAGGGTAGAATAATGATGTTTTGTGTTATTATGTAAATCTCAAAAAATTTAGCCCCTATGGCATCTTCTCAAGAAGATATTGGAAGATGTGCTCCATAAAACAAGAAAGAGGAAGACATGGGATCTAGGAAACAGGGCATCAGCCCAGGGGAGACAAGAAGGGGCGTTTTCCTGGGCTCCTGCAAGACAGCTATGCAGCAAGTCAAGAGAGCAGTAAGCTCAGACTGTGACAGTAAATTGGACACAAAAGAGTGTTTCCAAGAAACCAAAGAGAGAGAGAGAGGAATCACACACACCACACCTCCTGAAATATTGACTGATGCTTTAAATGCACTGAGAGATTTATATGTCTTGCAGAGAATTTGACCATAATTATAAGTGTACATATAATCCCAAGCAAACAAACAAATAAGCCAGGGATGGAGGTGAGGGAAAGGGAGAAAATTGTTACCTCTAAGGTAAGCGCGAAATTCGCAAGGAAGGAAACATAATCACAGAATACTCTAAGCTCATCCATGAATAATATGCACAAGTCATAATAATGTAAATGCTGATTATTGATTTAAAGCTTTTGATAAAACCACTTGGACAACAAAGAATACAGAAGGATGTCTTTTGAGGATGTGTGGGGTTAAAGAAAAAGTTTTCTTTTCCATAGTGGGAAGTCAAATAATATTATCCAAGATGCAAACATCAAGAAACAGCATATAGGCAATATTATTTGGAAATGTGGAAGTAAATACCAGGGGGGGAAAACCTGTTGAAAGAATTTAAAAGGCTTATTTCTGGAAAATGAACTTGAATTAGGGAGGGGCTGGACAGGAAAGTGCAGGTTTTGGTTATAAACTTTAAAATGGGGGGGGGGATTAAAATTAAAATTAAATATTATAGAACCCTCCGAACCTACTTTCACTGGCCTCCTACACTTGTCACATGTCTGCCAGGCAATCAGGTCACAGCTATCATTACTGTGGACGTTGAGGACTTGGCCCTCCACGTGGAGTTCTGTTAATCTTAGCTCTCTAAACTGATTGTCTCTAGGATTTTGCATCCATCTAGAAGGGAGACTGTGACGTCTGACAAGTGACTTCGGGTCCCTGAATGTACTCACCTGTAGTGGGGGCGATAAGCCGAGCTTGGAAGGATGTGTGAAAAGGAAATGAAAATTATGCTTGTAGAGTGCTTGGTACATAGTAACAGCTCGATATATATTAGCTTATGTGGTCATTATTTCCTGAAAACAAACACCGTCCACTCATCATTGGCCAGTGAGAAAGAGGGCGTCTCTCTGAGTGGTCGCAGTTTGAAGCCAGAAAAATCTTCCTTTTGGTGACTGAGCTCGCCCGCCCCCCCCCCCCTTCTCCAACTTCACTTCTTCTTTGGGGCTCCCTCCTCGTGGACTCCGGCCAAGATTAGCCAAGGGCAATAGTCCTGTCCCCGGTGATGTCCCAAGTCGGTCCTAGAGCTGAAGCAGAAGCGGGGGCAGGAAGTGAGCGCAGCCGGCTTTAGGGCGAGGCGGGGGGAGCCACCTTAGTGCGAGGGGAGGAGGCGAGTCCAGGAGGCACTCCAAAAGTGCCTGCGATGGCTGCCCGGGGGCGCTCGCCGGCCGGGCTGCAGCTGCCCGCGCTGCTGCTCCTCCTGCTGCTGCTGCTGCTGCCGCGGGCCGCGGGCGCTGGGGCCGCGCGGTGGAGCGGCCAGGGCACCGTCCCGCACCTGCAGAGCATCTTCCTGGGCCGCTGCGCCGAGTACTCCGCGCTGGGGAGCCCGGAGCTGCGGTGAGCGCGGCGGGCGAGGGGCCGGGGAGAGGAAGGGGAGAGGGAGCAGGGACGGGGAATCTACTGGGGAGGGGTGAACTGTGTGGGGTCTGGATGTGAGGGGTGTGTGTGTGTGTGTGTGTAACTGAACAGGAGGTTGTTGGGGGTAGCTGAGGATTGGTAGCCGTGAGTTTGGATGACCGCCAGCGTAAGCTTAACCAGAACCGTCACACCCAGAAACATGGTCTCCAGCTGGAATTCTTCGAGTCCAGGTACTCTGGGAATTAAAATTTCAGATCTTCTAATTTAGACGACTTTTAAAGTTTGAGTCTCTCTTGCCAGCACTGTGCTTCTTACTAATTTTTGTTCCTTCTTTGGCCCCACTTGTTCTGTTCTCATAAACTCCTTTCTTGTGCCAATTGTTTTTATTGTGCCTCATTTCACACAAATAAGAGCAGAGAACAATACGAGGAACTCACTGCCCAATATGAGAAATGACAAGTTACAAATGGGGTGGGGAAGTTTTTTGGAACACTAGACTGGACTTCAGGGGTGGCGGAGAGCCCTGAAAGTCATACTTTCTGCCTTAGCAGGAGGTGGAACAGCCTTTCTCAACCCTCGCTGCTCACTCCTGATTTTACAAAGTCCTGCATCACCTGCTCTCACCTGGCCCCCAGCCCCACAATGGACCTGTGTGTGAATGGAGAGGCACCCCGAGCCCGTGCATTTTCTGCTGTCTCTGTAAGCCTGTTATGAAATATGTGTAGCACTTGCTGAAGGACACGTCCACTGTCAGCCTTCTAAATGCATTACCAAAGTTGTTTTTCTTCCTCTTGGGAATTAGGGAATGCCTGAGTCATGACAATTTCCTGTCTTTTTTGTATGCCTAGTTCTGTAGAGCTGATAGTTGGGGAAATTGCTCATGAAAAACTCTTGGAGAGAGAAACAGAAATGTATTACATTGAAATGTGGTCTTTTTTTTTTTTGAACTTGTACTTTTCTGCAGGGACAAGAACTGCACAGCTATCTGGGAGGCATTTAAAGTGGTGCTGGATAAGAATCCCTGTTCCGTGGTTCCCTCAGACTACGACCTTTTTTTGAACCTCTCTTGGCACTCGATTCCCAGAGACAAGGTAAGGCTGCCTCCACCAGCTCTGTCTCCATAGAGACAGGCAGTGCCTCTGCCAACCAAGCCTCGAGCACCCAACTCACCATGTGCTCTGAGCTCTCTGGTGGGAAGGCATTTTTGTCTTCCACAGTGACCCTGGGTCTACTGCCTGTCATGGACAGAAGGAACTTTCCTAAATCAAAAAGTCAGTGCAGGAACCAGAAGTACATCAGGGCATCACCACACCTTTCCCACGGGACCCCTGCACCCGGTCAGTTTGGAATAATCTGCATCCTAACTGGCCCCAAAGACCTGAGCCTTGAGTCCTTCAGAAAACCCTCCATCTCACTATTCTTCCAGGAGACCAGTCCCTCGTTTTAATGGGCTTTGAGATTATATCCATTCAAACATGTGGTTTACATGTATATATTCTGTCTGTACTCTAAGACCTACTTTGGTAAAAGCAATTGAGAGAATGATGTAAAATGCTTTAGAACAGTACCTTGAGGCTTAAACAGTATTTAGATACTGTTTTTATTTCTCTGACATAAATTCCTTCTTTTTAATGAAGGACATCTATTTTTGACAAAAGTTCTTACCTTGATTTTTTCATTGTAAAGTCAAGTAACACTGATGTTTACAAATGAAAACATCTCAACATGGGTTGTTTTCATTTGTTAAGGCAGGTAGATGGAGCTGGGAGGTTCAAACATACCATAGACTGAAAACGTGATTTTTAAGTCTATGTTGCCTTTGGAACCTTGCAGCCTCTCTGTCAGTTAAAAGGGGGGCCATTATTTTTTGTTCTCTCTTCTCATAGACTTTGGTTGATAAACTCAGTAAATACTGAGCTGCTTCCATGTACCAGGTGTTGTTCTCAGGGTTTCAGGGAGAAAAACACCCTCTGCCCTCGGGGAGTATCCAGTCTGGGCAGAGACTGCTGGTTGGAACACTGAGGATCTGACTGCACGATTTGTATTACTATTATGTGAAAACATGGTAACTTTAGAATGGAAACTATAAAGTATAATGTAAAAGTCATGTATTTTTGAGGCATTTTACCTTTTAGGAATTCCTTTTGTGATTATATATTATCCTAACCACAGCTGTGAGAGAGATAGGGCTCATACTCTCCATTTTCCACATGTGGAAACTGAGGCACAAGGAGATGACATGCTTTGTTCAAGATCACACAATTAGTGTGTGACAGACCCAGGATCCCAACCCAGGTCCCTTGATTTCTTTTTAAAAAATCTATCTATAATTTTTTTAACTACTGGAAAAAAATCTATGTCTGTGTGTATCTATCCATCCATCCATCCATCTATCTATCTGTCTATCCATCTCTCTATATTTTTTTACGACTGGGAAAATATTTCACTAATATTTGCATGATACCCTTGGAATAAAGGAAAGAGAGTTAGTGGCGCTCTCCGAATGGGTAAATAAAGGCACAGAAAAAGAAAGTTTGGTGGTTTTGAAGCAAGTCACAGTCGAATGAGAAATGATTTGCCAGACTTGTCTTGATGATACTGTGTCCGAAGAAATCTGTATTGATTTTAGTTTATACTTTCACTTTGTGTTTGTTTTTCCTTAGTCCCTGTTCTGGGAAAACAACCACCTCCTTGTTACCAGCTACGCGGAGAATGGCCGTCGCTTTATGCCGCTGTGCAATGTTCTGTACGGCAGGGTTGGAGATTTCTTGAGCTGGTGTCGACAGGAAAATACCTCTGGTAAGAATTCTGCACGAATCACAAGAAAAGTCAGAGTTCCTATTTACTATGCATTTGCCATTTGTGCTAAATGCTTTCATATGAATTTATCTTATCTGATCCCCCCGAAATCCTCTCAGGTAAGTGATCATAATGATAACTATCATCTGCATAATAACATACAATAATAATAATAACAACAATACTAGATGGAGAGCACCTATCTTTTGCCAGGTACTGTTCTAAGCACTTTACATCTATTAGCTCATTTAATCCCTGCAGCAGCCCTGTGGGATGGGTCCTATCCTGATTCCTATTTTGACAAATGAGGAAACTGAGGCACAGCAAGGCTGAGAAGCTTGCTCGAGAGTGCACAGCACATAAGCAGCAGAGCCGGACAGCCTGACTCCAGGGATCGTCCTCCCAGTTCTGCACAGCTCTGCCTCACTATCCTCATTTTCCAGAGGGGGAAACTGAGGCTTTGGGGGGGTGAAATGATTGGAAGAACTAGGGCCAGGATTCACCCCTCTTCTGACTGATTCTGAAGCCACTCCAGGCTGCCAGCAGATGAATTGAATTTTTGACATTAAAATCATAGTGAAAGTTAAAATCTCAAGGGCTGGCCTGATGGTAGATTTTATGCTACGAGCTGGCGATTCAGTGGTCTCGATCCTCAGGGAGCTTATGGCCTTGGGAGGGGCATTTGGTCTGGAGACATGTGCTCTGAGGCAGGCAAGACTGGGAGCTAAGAGTAGCAGAGGGAGACACGGGTACAGACCAGAGCTGGGGGAGCATCCCAGTGGCTCTTGGCTCCTGGTGAGTCTTGAGCAATGCACAGGACCAAGGCCGGCAAGGAAAGGGGGTGGAGGAGGTGTTCCCTTCGTGAAGACTGGAGATTCTTCATCCCTGGGTACTGGAGTCATGTTAAAAGTTAACCTGAAAAATACCATATGATATCACTTATATGTGGAATCTAAAAAAAATGACAAAAATGAACTTATTTACAAAACAGGAAGACTCAGACACAGAAAACAAACTTACGGTTATGGGGGGCATTGGAGGGATAAATCGGAGTTCAAGATTTGCAGATACAAACTGTATATAAAATAGATAAACAACAATGACATGCTGTATAACACAGGGAACTATATTCAGTACCTTGTAATAACCTATAATGAAAAAGAATATGAAAAGGAATATATCTATGTATAACTGATTCACAGCGCTGTACACTAGAAACTAACACAACATTGTAAGCCGACTATACTTCATTTAAACAAACAAAAAACCCCACAAAATACTCTGGTACTAAAACTGTGGAGTGTAATAAAAAAAAAAAAAAACAAGTTAACCTAAGCTCAGTTCTGTTTCTTTCTCCTCCATTCATTCATTTATCTACCTAAAATTCAGAGTGCCTGCTACATGCCTGTCTTCCCTCTTCTAGGCAATGGGAACACAGATGAGAATAAAACAGGAAAATAACACCTCATCCTTACATTATAGAGTTGGGGTGGGAGTCAGGGCAGAGAGAAAACAACAAACAGGCAAGTAAAATACATAGTCTGCCATAAGATGATAAAGGACACAGAGAAACACAAAACAGGGAAAAGAGGGTAGGAAGGGCTGGAGTGGTGAGAAGTAGTGAGGAAAGCGTTGCAGTTTTACATGGGCCCAGGGAAGGCCTCACTGAGAAGCTGATATTTGAGCCAAGACCTGAAGGAGACAAGGAAGAGCATTTCCTGACAGAGGGAACAGCAAGTGCAAAGGCCCAGAGGTGGGTGTGTGTCTGGCATATTTAAGAAACAGAAAGACAGGCAGTAAGTGAAGAGGCAGTTGGTAGACTATGAGGCTAGAGGGATAAAGGAGGGCCAGCCAGCACAGGACGCTGTGAGGACTCTGGCTCTCACTCTGAGTGGGGTGGGAAGCATGGCCGAGTACAGATCAAATGGACACAGCTGTTTTTCCACTGGACTATGACTAGGAAGCTTCAGTTTGATCATCCTGCAGAGGGTGGGAGAGAATGGAGGAGAGATGTGATGGGAAGATCATGAAGGTAGGGAGACTGTGGCCAGTACAACATAAATATTTATCTTGGTCCCCTGATTCCTGGCACACAGGTCCTGACTCTGAGGAGTGATGAGTGTGTTTTGTACGGCAGTGAGAGGACCGGTGGTTGGGGGTCCCTGGATACCTTCCAATGAGGGGCTGGTCACTGAAAAGACAGAGGCCTGATTAGAGAGCTGGTACTTGCAGCCCCATCCTCTGTCCTCAGGGAAGGGGAGAGGGGCTGGACACTGAGTTAATCACCAGCAGCCAAAGTGATTTAACCAATCATACCTATCTTATGAAATCTCAAAAAAAAGGCCTCTGTGATGGGGTTCAGAGAGTCTCTGGGTTGGTGAGCACATCAGATGCTGGGAGGGTGGATGGCGGGGTGCCCAGAGGAGTAAGGAAGCTCTATGCATTTCCCTTCGGAAAGTTCACATTTATGTGGAATCTGAAAAAATGACACAATGAACTTATTTACAAAACAGAAATAGACTCATAGACATAGAACACAAACCTATGGTTACCAAAGCAGGGAGTGGAGGAGTGATAAATTAGGAGTTTGAGATTAACATATATACATACTACTGCGTATAAAATAGATAAACAACAAGGACCTACTGTATAGGGAGCTATACTCAGTATCTTGTAATAACCTATAATGGAAAAGAAGCTGAAAAAGAATATAGATTTGGTATAGCTGAATCTGCACGCCTGAAACAAACACATTGTAAATCAACTACACTTCAATTAAAAAAAAAGAACACCATAAAAAAAATTCAAAGTTTGACCTGTTTGGTTCTCCCTGGAATGACTAGTCAATTAGCAATTTCTCCCTTTTTTTAATAGACTAAATGGGGACAAATTCCATTATATATCCACTGAATTTTGTCTTTACAATTTTTTAAAATGTAATACATTTTAGCATTTTATATATTTTAAATGTTATAAAATTTCTGTTTTCTGGTTAAGGACTGTTACTTTTGTGGTCTGTTTTTCTTGAATTTACTTCCAAGATCTGGGCTAACTGAAGAAGGCGTTTGTCCCCAAAAAGCCTAAATAAATAAATAAACAAATTAATTAATTAATAACTTACTTGCTAGAGAGACAGTAGAGAAATACCCAGCTGCTTAGTTCTCCCCTTGCTCACCTTTGAGTTGAGCAAATGACAGATGTCTTGGTATCAGGGGTTGGGCGTTCCCTGGCCAGGCTCCTTGTGAAGCAGGTGAGCAGAACCATGAATGTTAAGTCTGTGCACATTATGCAGAATGAGGATCAATATATTTTGCAGAGTCAACAAATATTTCAAGTTAAGTCTTCCCTGGTATAATATTTTGAAATGAAACGTGTTTGCCTCTTTTCCCCGTAGGACTCGACTACCAATCCTGCCCTACAGCAGAAGATTGTGAAAATAATCCTGTGGATTCTTACTGGAAAAGGGCATCCGTCCAGGTAACCCTGGGATGGGTGGCTGGGTGGCCGAGCAGGCGTGGGACGTGTGAACACGGGTTCAGAGGCTGGGCCATCCGGTCATGACTTAACTCCTCTGAATCTCACTTCCTACCTCAGCAACATTCTGATTCACCCTCTCAGCTCCATGAGGGTGTGAGGATTTAAGGAGCTGAAATGCTCAATTCAGTGGCTGGTACAGAGAAAACGTTCTGAATGTCAGCTCCAGGTGAGGTCACTGAACAGTCATTATTATTACTGTCACGTCATGGTTGTTGTTAGCATTTCAAATCAGTGATTTTGACTTTGATGTGAAATGGGGTAACCCCTGCTTTACCGGAGACCCTGGGACACCTGAGACCTAGATGTGGGGGTGAGAAACATCCCGTAGATGGCTATTAGTGGGAGAGGAGGTGATAGGAGACTGGAGATAAACAGGAGACATGGAAATGGTCCCCTAAAGGTAGGTCTGTTCTTCAGAGGACATTGTCACCAGAGTTGATGATAGCTGTCCGTAGCTATAAAATGCCAGTGACTACTGCTTAAATTTCTGTCACCAGTGTCAAACCAAAGATTACAAATAAAGAGGGTGAAGTCCTTAGCCTGGGGTGGACACAGAGCAATCGACTATTAAGTGTTGTCTGTATTGACCAGGAGGCCGGTGGACACCAGGGCCTTCCACCCACCACCGCCAAGCCCTTTCCGGGCTCTCTGTGTCTCTTTTGGTCCCATTTCCTGTTCTGGACCCCAGGTGGCCACTGAGTCTACTGTTAATCAGGGTGAAGGGGACTTTCATCAAATCCTCCACCATAGCCGCAGTTTGGAACTAAGCAGCGGTCCGCACCAAAGACATTCTTATTTCTCTTATCTCCTGCCCGCTCTGGGGCCGGGTTGCAGGGGAAGGAGGGCTCCATCTGCGCCTGCTTCCCAGAGCTTCTGTCTGGAGTGCAGGCTGCCTGAGCCCCTCACTGAGGAACGGGAGGCTGCAGATACATCAACGGAGTATAGGGTCCCAACGACAACTCAGGGGTGATGTCAACAGTATACGTCAAAACCCGGATACTCTACCCAGCGAATCTGCCCGACTTCAAAGCGGCTCCAAGCCATCATCCATACTTCCTCCAGCTCTAGAGTGGGAATCCAATAATCCTGCCCATGTTTTATGAACCCTTAGAATCTGCTGGGTAGTCTGAGCACGAGGATAGGCGGTGAGAATAGTGATGAGGGCAGGGTCTGAACCACCGCAGAGACGTATTCAACAAACGTTAAATGTCATTTAAATGACTTGATCTTTACAACAATCCTGTGAGGTAGGGACTCTTGCGATCCTTGTTTCACAGATAGGAAAAATGAGGACAGAGAGGCCAGGAAACTTAACCAGACTTATCACAGAGCTGGTAAGCGCAGCAGCCGGACACCAGATTTTCAGCCACAACATTGAACAGCCGCCTTCTATCTGCGTGCATTTTTTTTTAATTAAAACTTTTTTCTTATCAAACATGTAACAGCTGCTCATGACAGAAAATGACAAATTGTAGAAAATGTAAAAAAGAAAATGAATCATCTGTATTCCTGCTACCTAAGGGGACCCTCTTCAGCAGAGCGGTCATTGGATCTTGGCATTTGCAGATTTAACCGTGACTGTTCGCGTATCTGGAAGCAGTCTGAGAGGAGCATGGCGTGGAGCAGGTTGCCGCTTTGCTGTGGCTGGTGCTGGGTTTCTCTCTGCTAAAGAACAAGCCCAGAATTTCAAGTGCTCCGTGACGCCCCTTCCTCTGCCCCTGCCTTCAGTCTAGAATAAACATTTTATCAGGGAAATTACATGTTCCAGGAGTGTTCTGAACTGGAGATTTGGAAACTTCTCGGAACCTCTCTCTCTCCCTTGGAGATTTCAGGGGTTGACTCATAGTCCCAGACTTCTGTCCCTGAATTTTTAACAAGGTAGAGTTCATGCTCTGTCCACCTAGTCTTGCATTTTGCTTTGACTATAAGCACCTTCTATGCTATTGCAAATCTTATGGCGACTTTTATCAATGGCTGGCTAGTAGTTCAGACATGTGACTGCCATGATGTGCTTACCCTTCCCTGTTGTTGACTGCTTCTTAGATTGGTTACAAACCGTGCTGCACTATCCACCTTTGTGCACATCTTTGTACACCAGATGGTCCTTAGTGCTGTTTACCAAGTATTCCTTGCTCATCTTCTGAACACGTGATTTATACACATTCTGTCTCATGAAGTTACTTCTGTGTGACTTGCACGGGCCAGTAAGCTGTGAGAAGGAAGGACTGTGTGACTTCTGGGTGGAAGCCTTTAAGGACTGGTTTGTGATTTGCCACTGTCTTCTCCCTTCGCTGATAACCAGTGACTCTGCAGATGTGGAGACTTCATTGGCTTGGGTCCCGGAAGGAGGACACGGGGAGCCACATCCAAGCCTCAAACCCCAAACCTGTGAGAAACATATAGGGAGTGCAAGAAGTAAATCTTCGCTGTTTAAAGCCACTGTGATTTTGAGGTTGCTTGTGATGGCAGCATAAGTTAGTTTTCTCCAGCTGATACAATGCTGGAATCTGATACTCATTTGCATTTTTTTCTTAGGGTAGATTCCCAGACATGGAATTACTAAGTTTATGAGTTTTTGACATTTCAAAGCAATTTGCTTTCCAGGATATACCAGTTGGCATCCCTTCTAGCTCCACAAAATACCAAATTTATCACATCCTCTCCAGTATGGAGAATTGTCAGTTGAAAAGACAATTGACCATTCCCTAGCTGAAAAAGAACGTCTTATTGTACTTGGTGTTTTGGTTTTTTTTGTTTTTTGTTTTTTGTTTTTGCAGTATGCAAAGGATAGTTCTGGGGTGATCTACGTCATGCTGAATGGTTCAGAGCCAAGAGGAGCCTATCCTGTAAAAGGGTAAGAATGAGCACTGACATAGACTACAAAGATGTCAAAATGGTTTTTAGTTGTTTTGAATGGAGACTTAAGAGAATCATCCTAACCCCAGCCTAATGTTTGTTTTGTATGTTCAGATAGAGCAAAGCATTTGAATGACCTGGAGATCAGAGCCATATCTATACATTTATACCCCTAACAGCTAATGAATGCATGAATGCAATATAAAAATGAAAGTTAAAAAGTAACCCTCAAAAGCTTTAAAATGTAAATCAACTAACAATGTGATGGGAACAGTATCATATTGCTTTAAGACTTTAGGAAATGTCTTTCCTGTTTCTCAGTTTTTTTGCAGATTTTGAAATTCCCCACTTACAGAAGGACAAAATCACACGAATTGAGATCTGGGTCATGCATGACATCGGGGGACCCATCATGTAAGTTACGGTGCTACTGGCGATGGTCATTGTGCAAACATGCTTTTCTTGGATGTGATATGATCGAGTCTGATTTACATGTTCATTTCGAGGGGAACAACGGTCGCCTATGCTTCTAATTTGGTGGGCAGAGAAAGGCAAAGGCTTGACTTTCTGGAAATACCACTAGCCAGTCCTGAGCCCAGAGGAAAGCTCCTTTATCCAGATAGTCCTCTCAGCCTTTCTGAGCGACCTGGGCAGCTCTGGAGAGGAGAGGTCCTTATGCATCTGTGTGGGTCAAAGCCAGTTTCTCTGCCTGGTCATTTGAAGCTCCAAAACCTCACCAGGAGTTCTCAAAATTGACTCATGGGCTATGTAATGAAGCGGTTCTCCTCAGAGAACAACCAGTTTCACAACTGGGTCTCAGATAGCTGGCCGAGGAAACTTTTACAATCCTTGATTTTTCTGGGTAACCACTAACTTAAGTGGTTCTAAACATGCAAGCTTAAACTCATCCTTCTCATCAACAAAGGGCACTGCTGCAAAACTAAAGCTAAAAAACTTAAATCCAGCTGGTTCAGAGACAAGCCAACGAGATCAAGGCTGGTTAAAGCTGTGCAGCCATGATGGTGCTTCAGAGGTGCTGGGGCCTCGTTCCTCAGAGCACCGAAGCTCAGTGGAGGACAGTATTGGGTAGATGTATTATTAAAAGCATGTTCTGGGAGGATCTTAGCAAATTCCCTGTTTCAGACCCCCAGGACTCCCTAAGACTCACCATATAATGAGTGATATTTTTTCCAGTCTCTTGGGTAATAGATTAAATTTACAAACGACTTATTACATAATCATACCAGAATCTGCTTTTCTCTTCCCATACGTATTGTTGCGTGAAGAACAATGTGCATTATTTTTCTTGTTTCTGGGAGAAGTTTCTTTTCATCTAGAAATTACGCTTGCCTGCTGTTCTAATGTATCTGTCAGAGGAAGCTTGTCCTCTGAGTCTACTTTTAATGAGATAAGGACATTGCAATGCTGTGTCATCTCAGCCCATCATTTCTGTGGCAGGAGAGATGATAAAAGGGGCCAGAACCCCAAGTTGTACACATTTGGGCCATAGGATGGAGATGTGGGTCATGAACTAAGAAAGTGGGTGTCCTAAACTGCTCAGATTTTAGGGGAAAAAATCATGGACAGAGAGCTAAGAACAATGCAGCTCATAACTGTGTTTAGTGCTGCTTCGGCGGCCTTTATTTTAAAACAAAACAAAACAAAAAAGCAGAATAACTCATTGACTGAACACTGTGTCTCGGTGTCTTAAAACCTCCATGTCTCTGCTCACCAAAAAAATTCAGTAGTGAGCTTGGCCCAGAGAAGGGCATCGTCCCAGATTTGGCAAGGTTCCCAAACCCCCAAACATGATGTCACTCAACACCTTGCCCTCTTCATTCCTGTAATGCCTGGAATTCCACTTTTGTGAAAACCTCCTCCAATGGCTCATTTTCCCCGTACACTCCCTGTTAATTTTACAGTGAGGGGGCTGTTTACCTCCCCAGTCCAGGGAAACTGAGCCTGGGCCTTGCCTGTGATCTGAATCCATGCCTGCTCTCCCCAGCAGGCAGCGTTGTATCCACCTCTGTTTGCCTTGATAAATCTCCCTGCTTCATTATGACCATCAGGAGGGTGATCATGATGACAATGTGGGGAGAGGAACATCTTCTACTCTGTTGGGGGTGGTCAGCATGGGGTTCAGCTTGACAGGGCCTATTAAGAGCCTTAAAATGCATTCAAAACCTTGGTGCCAGAAAACCTACTTGTAGGAATTTAATGCCAAGGAAACAATTAAGCACGGGTATGAAAATGAAGCTTCAACAAAGTTTGCTGTCATGTCAATGACGTTGAAATGTAGGAATGAACCTTGGTCTTTAACAAGAGGGGCTGCTTTTATGAATTATGTTCTGATTATGTAAAGGAGACCAGGCAGGAATCAAAAATAATGGCAGAGAGGTATATATCTGTATACACAGACATGGGCAAACACAGATTACAAAAGGCATCAGACAGCAGAACAGCATTGTTATATTTTAAAAATCTCATGAGAATAAATGTATTTAAAAAGTCTAGAATGATGTCCACCAAAATGTTAGCAGCAGTCATCTCTAGTGGTGTGCGAATTGGGGCTCTTTCCCCCTTTTGTTCATATGCATTTTCTAATATTTTTTGGTTTGCATGTTTCTGTTTCCATTTATAGCTTAACTTAATACACCGTGGGCTAAACCAGTTGGCAGGCAGCACTGGGCGGTCGGTGCACAGCACGGGGCTGTGTTGGGGGGTGGGGCTGTGATGCACCGTGTGGCGCACCGCGCATGCGCCGGCCCAGACCCTCCCAGTGAGTGACTCGCATACCTGGGACGGGTTTGAAGGCCCAGAACATCCCCTCCTGGGGAGCCGAGCGTTGACTGCTGGCGGCGCTTTTGAGTCTAAAGAACTTCCCGCATAGTTCTCCAGAGAAGAGACTATCTCTGGAGCACACAGTCAAAGTAATTTTCGCTTAACGCAGAAACAGCTTCCTCCATCCGCTTCTCCTTTTATTTTATTTTTTATATATGTATTTCTGTGTTTCAGAGAATCCTGTGGAGAAGGCAGTGTGAAAACCCTGGAGGAGAGACTGGAGAGGCTGGGTTTTCAGTACAGCTGTATCAATGATTACCAGTAGGTGGCATATGATAATCTGTGCATATATTCAAAGCAGGGGCGGTGATTTTGGAGGGCAGAGGGCAGTTGAAAGGGTTTTTCAGGGATCAGCTCCAAAGGCCTTGAACTGTGCCTTTTGGGTAGTCACTGGGTTTGGAGACCTGGAGTGCCTTCTGGCTGGAGTTCTGCCTGGCCCCCACCCACTTCTGTCCGGAGTCTTAGGGGACAGACAGCAGCTGTTTGTCATTTGTGTGTGTCTAGTTTCCTCCTTGCTTGCTTACAGCTTGGTGAGTCACCTGAGAACGGAGACTGTGCTTCCAGTATCTTTGGATGCTACACTGTCCACCATAGGTGCTAAGGTGGAGTTTGAGATACAGACAGATGCATCGTGCCTGTGGACCCATAGGAAAATCGTCACAGCTGCCATTTAAGGAGCACATTATGGGCCAGGCACTTTATGTACTTACAATCAGATATTGTTTGTAGGCGTTCCTGATTCTTGGAAATGTAAATAAGTTTGGCTCAAACCCTGGGACAGTTCAAAGCCCTCCCCGGGGCTGGGAATCCCTCGCCTAGCAACTACCTGCTTCTCTCTGTGTCGGCCCCTAGGTCTGCAGGCCTGTTTACTCCCTCAGGGTCTGGAGTCCAGTCCGGCAAGGACTTCCATTTGTGGGGTATGGCCTGGTGCAAATTACATATGCAGTCTTGTCCAGCACCTGTGACCGTCCCACAGGCTCTGCTGCCTTCTGCCTTCTCAGAAGTTCCGGGATCCTGATAACCCTCCCACCTGAGCCAAGCCCCGAAAGTGTGGGTCTCCCCTACTCAGGCCTCCCCAGGAGAACCAGCCCCTCTGAGCTGTTCTCTTTTTCCACAGCTTGAAGCTGTACCATTTCACTCATCTGTTCCTGCTAATGCTCTCAGGACACTCTAGGTGTTGTTATCACCCTCTTAAAAACAAAGCAGAGCACATTTTCTTATTTGGAAATATAACCTACGTACACAGAAATGCAGAAACCATAAGTGTACAGTTGCGTGACTGTGCATACACCCGTGCCCAGCGTGCAGATCGAGAAACGGCACAGCCAGCAACCTGGTCTCCCCTGGCCTCTCTTTCAGGCTCCCCGCCTCACACACTCTCCAGATGTGTAGGATCATAGTTTCATTTTGTCTGTTTTTAAGATTTATATAAACATCCCCTTTTTATGATTGGATAAATTAAGGGTCAGAGAGGTTAAGCAAGTTTCCCAAGGTCACCAGCCAGTGACAGAGCTGAGTTTTGAATCCAGCATTGGGTGGCCCTGAAACTTGCTCTTTTCTTTCTCCTACAGGACTCTTTTCTTAATCCAAGCACCAGATCTTAGTAAATTAGATAAAGGGTAGTTCTTATTCGAAAACAGCTCAGTGATAGAGAAAATTGTGGCTGTAAGTTATGAGCACAGTTATGATTGATTTGCTTTGGCCCAGAAACTCCCCAAGGAGGGTGTATTTTTATAAGGTGTCAGGCCAAGTGTGGGGCCCAGCCAGAGCCCAGGGTCTCCTTTCCGGCTCACAACTGTCCTCAGGGTCTCAGCCTGCTTTTCTGGCTCTGGTTGCCTCCACCAAAGCTGGCTTCAGGGCTCCTCCCTCGCACGCCCAGCTCAGTCCTCCGGTCCCGTTTCTGTGCTGCCCGTGGGCTCTCTCTGTGTTCAGGTGGGCTTCTGTGTTGCTCTGGATCCCAGAAGAGGTGACAACAGGCTTACACGGGAGAGCCACAAAGGGTGACAAATCCAGCTGCGAGCTGGATGTGAGTGAGAACCCCCTGCCTCTCAAAATCCAGGTGACACTGACCTCTGTCCTGTGGCAGTCACAAGTTCTCCCCACGATTCTTACACATTTTGGCGAGGTCTTTATTCCAGAGCCTCTCTTGTCTCCTGGTTGCTTTCTGCTTAGCGCTGTGTTGAAGCAGACTCAGTGAAACTCTGGTTTTTGTTTTTTTTTTTTTGAGGTGGGGGGACATAACAGAGCAATAACAAACTGCTCTAGTGAAAAAAAACAAAAACAAAAAAAACTGAGTAGCGTAGGCTGGACTGGAAAGTTGGCAGACGAGTCCCAGGAAGGCATCACGATAACAAGCCATAGACCGTACAACGTGTTTCCTGTTCTTCCAAAGTCCCCTCCGGTCGCCCTGCCACCAGACAGCCTCTCTTGGCCTGCCGCCCACCGACCTGGCCCCTGTCCCCACTGCTGCTTTCCCTTCTCTCCTGGCTGCCTGGAACCCCACAGCTTCTTGGTCTACTGTGCAGATCAACTTAGCTTTCTCTGCTAAAGTGTGGCCACCAGCCATCACTCATGTGCCGACGTCCAACCTTCTGCCCAAAGTTCTTATCAAGAGGTTTTTCCAAGCAAAATCGTACATCTTTACAGAAGTGGTCCCACGCTTGGGCTCTGGCATGGAGGTTCAGGTTCAGCTCCCTGGCTCGCTACTGTAAGGACTTGGGCTGGTCCTTCAGGGCAGCTTTCTCAGCTGTACACTGGAGACACAGTAGTACCCGCTCCATCTGGTGGTTGTGGAGATTGAATGCCATAATCTGTGTGAAATACCTAATTAGACTTCTTGGTACATAGTAAGTGCTCAGTAAATGCTGGCTAATATTTTGGGGGTAAAAAACCAAAACTGTGTGTTCTTTGAGGTCAGAAACTTTGTATCCGCAGTACCTTCCAGGCACTCTGTAAATGTTTTATGAATGAAAGTCATTTAAATAATCTCTTAAACATTACTTACTTTCTTTTTTTTTATTGAAGTATAGCCTGTTTACAGCGTTGTGTTAATGTCTGGTGTAAATCATAGTGATTCAGATGTATGTATGTGTGTGTGTATATATGTATATATTCCTTTTCATATTCATTTTCTAGATCAGTGAAGCTGTTACAGTGCGTGGATCACAGCACTCACCCGGACTGTGCCTTAAATTCGTAAGTAAAGGTTTTAACCCAGCTTCCCTGCTTCCCTAAGGTAGCCAGTCCTTACTATTTACAGAACACTGGTGAATTGCAATATGATTTTGCGCCCACCCCCTAAAATGCCCAGCTGCAGAGTCAGGTTGGTACTTCTGCACTGCACTTCCCTCCGGCTCTGAGCTGCTAGGTTGGCACAGCTGTGCTGAACATCTGTGCAGCTAAGCTGAACCCCTGCCTGTACTGCAGAGCAGAGGCTGCACTAGCTTCAGCACAGAGTCTGGGAGTGGAGCGGCAAGAGGACCTTCGAACATTGATTTATGTTGACCTTAAAACTAAGTTAATTTTTACTAGCAAAAATGGGTTTATTTGGGAAGAGCAGGGAATTGCAATTCGAGACAAACAAGCTATAGCAAAAGCCATAGGCAAGTCCAACAGACAAAGGAGAGGAACGTTATTTTATAGAGAAAAAGGAGGAGGTTGGGAAGGGGTGTTTTGAATGAACGTCCTTCAGAGAAAAACGGGAGTTCAGGGCGACGACGACGGTTTCCCATTGCCTGAGTTGCTGGGGTGGTCAGTTTCTCAGGGAATATGCCACGTACATGTCTCCTGCTGTGGCCTGTAACAGATGATTCATTCCTGTTGATGCTTCTTCTGCTGGGGTCTGCAAGGACCCAGTTCTTCCTGTAACTGATGTGAGTGGTCCTGCGTGAGGGCTCCCCCTTCTGGCCTCCTGACTCCATTTTAGTGGTGAGGTTTCCTTTGATCAATTTCACATTTCTTAATCTTAATATATTTTTAAGTCATGTTAACGTTTTTGAAAAGGTAGTGCATGGACATGGGGTGAAATTCAAAGTTATAAAAGGGTAGAGAAAGTGAAAAAAATCTTTCTTCCTCTATTTCTAGTCACCCGATTTCCTTACCCAGAGACAACCACGATTTCTAGTTTCTTGTGTATCCTTCTAGAATATTCTGTGTCTGTTACACACGCACACACACACACACACAGAGGCATATTTCTCTTATACCATTCGTATAAGTGGTAGTCTGCATAGGATTCTGCAACGCTCTTCTTTCACATAATGGTGTTTTGGTGCTGTGTCTCTGGAATTCTGTTATAGGTACATATGATTTATTTAACTCATTGCCCATAGGTGGACATTTGGATTGTTTCCAGTATTTAGCTACCATCAACAGTGAATGAGATGATTTCTTCTCCCTCTACTCCCATTTCCTCAAAGTAATTTCTTTCAGCATTCTGGTCCATCTCCTCCCATACGTCCTCAGTGCACTCACAGACACAGGTGTAAGTTTGTTCATCCATTTATTTTTGGTTTGGTCTTATTTTCATTTATCCCTTTGCCTTTGTTTTTGTACAAAAAGCAGTCACTGTAGACAGACTCTTCTGCTGTGGGCTTTTTTCACTGAGCAGTATAAGGATGTCATCCTTCTCAGTCTGTTCACACTTTCTGACTCGGTCTTTTTTGTGGCTGCGGAGTATCCCGTCGGAGAGCCACTTGCCATTTATTTAACCGTTTTCTAGCCGCAGGCTGACTTAGCTGTAGGTTGTGGTTGCAGTTGTTTTGTTATTATAGACTATGCTGAACTGCAGTCCTTGATTCCATACCGTGAGCCCTTGGGCAAGGATTTGTGTGGGATGGATTACCGGAAGGGGAGTTGCTGGGTCAGAGGATGTGTGTAGTTTGAGTCTTGATATGTCTCAGAAAGGCTGCCCCTTGGATGCGCTCCCGCCAGTGATGTGGGCTGGGGGCTCCCTCCGCCCCTCCTGCAGCCACCCTGGGCACTGTCTGCAGCTGTATCTGAATCTGCATCTGTGCCTGAGCTTGCACCTGTATCTGTGCCTAATTTTAGTCAGTCTTATGGATAAAACATGATGCTTTATTGCTCTTTTGATTTGCATTGGCAGGAAGATCTCTGATGCTGCTGCCTGAGTTCTCGTCCCTTCCTGTCCTATCTGCTAAAATCGTATGTACCCTTGAGGGCCCAGTGCCTCTTGTCCCTTCGTCTGCAAGGCTTTCCTGATTCCACAGGCGGATCTAAGAGTCCCCTGTTCTGTGCTCCGTGGACTTTGTCCACAGCCTGACTATAGTGCTCCCCTCTTCCCAGCCACGTTGCAACTCATTCGTCACCATCTGTCTCCAACATTCGACTCGGCGGTTGCATCAGTCTCCTCTTTACTTGTTTCATCGCAGTGGCACATAGTGGGCGCTCCATAAATGTCTGTGGGAGACAGAGGGGGAAGGAGGGGCTGCTCATCGACCCCGCCTAGTTTTGCTTCCCTTCTTCATTTAGTGATAGAAGCCTTGAGTGTTAGTTGGGCTCATGGCTGCCAGGAATAGCCAGAGTGCTCCCTCACCTCCCTTTCCTCTGTGGCCGAGTGATGTGTGTGACTTGAAAGGGAGGCACGTTCGTTCCCTCTCCTGTTGGCTGTTGTCAGGTGAGCCACCCTCCCTGGGCATGACAGGGCAACACCACAGGGGGAGCTGCATGCCCCCTACCCTGGAGCCACCAGCTCAGCCCAGACAGTTACTGAGAGAGAAATAAACACGTCTTGTCTAGACGACTGGGACTTGGGCTCATTACGACAGCAACCAGACCTGTGTCCGAACTGACGTGGGCAGTTTCTGCTACCCTCACTTCAGAGGTGAAGAAACTGGCCCAGAGAAACTGATAGAGGCCTTGCCCAAGACCACCCGGCCTGTGAGGGGGTCTGAGGCGAGTCTATGAGGTTTCCAGATTCCACAGCGGCAACCGTTAAGGCTCTTCTGACTGGAAATTAAGACGACAGATCCACCGTCACTGGGCTGTGTCTCAGGGTGGCTGGTGAGGTTAAGTCCTCTCTCATGCTCTGTACTTCACTCCCTGTGAATTAGGCAAGCGTTGTTTGTTTGTTTGTTTGTTTTGAGTCTTCTCACAGAAAATGAAGTAAGTCTATGGACCTGGGCCTTTACTTTTCTCACCTGAAAAATCAAACCCACCCTCCTGTCCCTGCTGCTCAGAACCCTTCAAATTCCCGGCTACCACGTCCAAACTTCTGGCCTGGCCTTCTGGGTTTTTCATCCTCCTTCTAAACACACCACCCACTGCACCTCACCAGGAACTTTCCCTTCAGGCCAGCTTTGATCCGCTTCCCTGAAGACACCCTGTGCTTTCCTGCCCACAGTCCTGTGGACCCTGACCCTTTGCCAAGTTCTTCTCCACTTTCATTGCCCTGGAAGGAATTTTACTAATCTCTTTTTAACAACTTAGCAAAGAATATTGGTAGATAATTTACAAAAGACGGACCACCAGTGGCAAATATAGAACATTATTTCACTGCTCTAATAAGAGTGACATACAAATTTAATAAGGTACGATTTCCACCTCAACTTCTTTGACATACCGCGGCAAAAAAACAGCTGAAAAAGATTTTAAAGATGTTAGTCAGTGCTTGCTGGCGTGGTAAACTGGGAAAATGCTTTGAGAGAACACTTTGACAACATGTACCAAGAATTATAAAATTATTCATAATCTTTGATCTAAGTCAGACCCCAGGGTACTCCTGGTACCCTATTCTAAAGAAATGATTTAAAATGTAGATGCAGTCTACATGGTCACAGGTGTTTCCCCAAAGTGTTCTTTTTAGTATTGAATCAGAAGTGCAGACACTGGGAGCTGGACCTAAATATTCAAGGAAAACTAAATGGTTACATGGAAGGGTTACGCTTATGACATGGGATAGAGTGGAGCCGCTAAAAACAATGGTAAATGGTATATGGCAGTTATATCTCCATAAAGCTGAGGGAGGGGAAATAATCATGCATCAATAGGACAAAATTCTCACAATCACAGTGAAAAATATGTAGAAAACAACTTTATATACTTACAGGTTACAATATTGGCCAAAAATTCTGATAATCTACAGAATTGATGAGGATATGAGGAAACATACTCATGCCACTCACACAAGGATGTGCTGTGTCAGTCAAGGCCAAGGCAAGACATCAGATCTCTCATCTTGGCTCAAATCCTCTGTCCAGAATGTGTCCCCTGACTGTGTCCTGGCCCTAGGCCACAGAAGTGGGACACCAAATTTCACTTGCTTAGCAATAGGGGGTAAAGGGCTTTTACTCAAAGGTTTAGAATCCAATAAAAAACAGTTTTTATATAAATCCAACTCACATTATGAATAGTTTTCTGATAAGTTTCAGGACGATCCTTTTTTGTTGTCGTTATTTAATTCATTTGCAACCTTTCAGAGAATTTAGCATGTAAGACTAGCTTTTGGATTAGCCCTGTGATTCCATTATAAGTGTATCTATTAAATAACTTATTTTTAGACTTAAGATTTTTAGTGGAAAGTTATCAAGAGAATTTTGCCAAGTTTTAAATCAGGAATGTTTAAGAGAATTAAGATGAAATGTTATACATTTATTAGGTTTACTAGAATCAAGTATTTGAGAAGGTTTTGCTTATCTGAAGTCATTTAAAATATAAAGAAAATGTAATATTTAAAAACTTAAGTTTAAAACAATGTAACCTAAAATAACTTGAGTTTAAAATATTCAGGGAATTTGAGTAATTGTGAAGCCCCCTCAAAAGTTATTATCAAAGTTCATTAGGCTTCATTATCATACTGCTCATACATCAAATGGAAAGTATGGGAAAATCAAGCTTTTGAACTTATAAATTTAATATCTGAAATTAATTTTTAAAACCAAAGTAACTGCGTGCTGTACACCAGAAATTGACACAACATTGTAAACTGACCATCCCTCAATAAAAAAGAAGAAACCAAAGTAACTGCGAATAACTATTTTTCTCTGCATAAACGCTGTCCTCAAGCACAACCTCACATGGACATGAAAAGTTGAAGTTAAAATGTGAGAAGTCAGTGCATAGAACGGGGACCCAGACATGTAAAGCAGAAGAAAACAAGACTATGTTTGTACTTGTGCATGATAATGGATGTAAATGATAGAAATAGTTCTGAGAAGATAACTCCAAATTGCTAACAGTGAGAACTAGAAAAAGATGAAGGGAGACTCATTATTACTGGGTTTAGTTCTACATAGTTTTCTTTTCTTAAAAAAAAGTACAATTATCTTCATATTAATTAGTGAATTATTTAAAAGCAAAAACAATTTTGAATGAACTAGGTCTGGGAACATTAACTGAATCAGAAGCGCAAGTACAGGAAATGTCCAGCAGGAGGAGCCCTAGTACAAATTTGTGGGCTGCTCGAGGTTTCTTTAGCAAAAAAAAAAAAAAAAAAAAAGAGGTGACCAGAACTCATAAGGAGTAAGGAACTTTCAAGGACCTGAGCCACTAGTCGGGAGTCATGGGATTAAAAACATCAGATTATTTCATAATTTTAAAAAATCACCTTTTAATTGGTTTCCAAGAATTCAGTAGTTTCTGTTCTTAAAAATCTGATGATCAGACCATTTGCTATGACCAGAGTCCCTACTCTGGCCAGGTCCTCGCTCAGTGTCTATGACTAGTGTTTCCTCACCAGTTACACTCTGATGATGCAGTGTCCATCAGGGAGGAACTTGGCCAAGTTTTTGGTACATCCATCCAATCAGAATTCATCCATGAGGAAGAATGAATAAATTCTGTGTGTACCAATAGGGAAGTATGTCCAAGATAGGGTGCTGGGTGAAAAAACAAGTGGTAGATTCCATTTGTGCTCAGATAAGAGGATATGTGAGTACGCATGTGTGTGCGCCTGTGTGTGGGAGTGTGTACACATTCCTGGGAGGACAACTCAGACTACCAAGAATGATTCTCTGTGAAAAGTGCAAATAGGGAGGCCAAGAAGCTTTTCCTTTTCACTTTGTAACTTTCTGTGAGATTTAAATTTTTCTGCCGTGTGCATGGGTATTTTCAAAAGTAGGTGCCATCCCGCAATACTGACATTTTTTCTGTTTCCTTTTTAATTTGCAGGGCAGCAGCCTCTACTCAAAAAGAAGTCCCATCCCCTTATGGATTACAAAGTGCCAGCTTTGTCTTTCCTCTCTTAGTGGCTTCAGTTTCAGTGGCTCAAATGTAACTAGAAACTCAGCTTTGCTGCCCTGAGATGCCCGTGGCCCTGAACCCTGCCCTTGTGCAATCATCCTTGTTCTGTGCACAGCAGGCAATTCCATTGTCTCAGGAAGCTTCCTGCTGGGAAAACAGTGTCCTAAAGTGTGTCTTTTATAATGATATGCATGCTCAGGATTTCAGAAAAAGGAAATTAATCTAGTTCTGTTTAACTGGTTAAAACTGCTGCGTTAGAATTAAAGCTGGTTATTATTTTCTTGTTTTTCATAATGCTACAATGCATTGAGACCCAGAAAGTTTGTTTTACAGTCAAATATTATAAGAGAATTCTAGTAGAACTGTATATATATTTTTATATTTTCCTATACCACTGCAGGGCATACTGTTTGTTGATAGCTTCACATATGTGTATACTATATAAATGTACACATATATGTTTCATAGGCAAAGAATTTTGTATAAAGATGTTCAATTATTGGTTATTCGTAATGGGGGGTCTAAAAATTCTAGTCATAGAGAACTCTTCGCATATGGTTTGGTATAGCTGTAGTATGAAATGTCATTCAAACAGTAAATTATCAACCCAAACGTCCTTCAACTGGTGAATGGATGAGTTAATCTTAGTATATCCACATAGTGGAATATTATTGCGCAATCAGAAGTTACCAGCTATGGATGAATGCCACATCATGGATGAGACTCAGATGCGTGGTGCCAAGTGAAATAAGCTGGACCCAAAGGCCACATACTGTGTGATTCTATTCATGACGTTCAGAACTGATCAGTGTCGGTGTCGGAGCAGGGGGAGGGGCTGACTAAGAAGGGGCAGTGGGAGGGCATTTGGGGGAAGTGGCAGAACTGCTCTGGGTGTTGATTATGGTGTGATGGTAACAGGAACCTATGTGTGTGTCGACGCTCAGAAAAAGGTCATTTCACTGAATGTAAAGGAAAAATTTTCAAAGAACATTTCCTGGCGTAGAACCCAGTCGACAATAAGTGTAAGACATAGGACATGCAGCTGTGTACCGTATGATCCAATTGTCTAAGCTGTGATACAGAGGTAACGTAGTATAGACGTGTGTTTGTATGATACACACGTATTATACATGAAGGAAAGGAAAGGAAATCAACCCAAAGGCAAAGCAGCTATCTCTGGGGAATGGTCTAATCAGTGATTCCTAGTTTGGCTTTTGACTTTTTGTATTGTTCGAATTTTCTCTGATGAGTGTGAGAAATAAACACACACATAAACACGCATCCATCGTCTATGGGTGGTAGTTGGACCCAACGCAAGATGTTTCCAGAAGAGAAAAACAAAACCAAAACTTGTCACAGGCACTCCTCTGTCCTCACTCCTTTCTCACCTAAAGCACGCTCGGGTGGCTCAGACCTGAGAACTTGCAGACTGTGGTGTCCCTGCAGCCAGTAAGGGGGCAGTAGGAGCGTTTGCACTTTCTGGAGTTTCCTATACATCTCCAGGGAGAAAAAGAATTACCCATCGAGGGCAGAGCCGTTCCTGAAATGTGCCGCTCTGAGTGCAGGGCTCCTTCCTCCTCCTGGCAGCGCCTCTACTCCAGTTTTTGTAAACACCACTTGTCATGCCTTCCAGCTCCATGCCCAGCAGACACTCAGGCACCTGGTGGAACAGTGGGTTCCTTCCTCCAAGCCAGGACACTCTGGGGACCATGACATGGGTGCTGGCTACACAAGGAGTGAGTGGGGCTGGGAACCAGGTCAAGCTCAGAATGGGCTAAGTAAACAGACTATGGGAAGAAAGACTAGAGGAACAAAATCCAAGAGGACCTGGCATGTGGTAGGATGTTCACTGATGTGGCCTCTGGTATGAATTATAAGAGTGGTATCAGCTTCTTAGAGAGGCTGTAACCAGCTGGGCATCATCCAGCCGAGCAGCTTGCCGTGACCCAGACGTGTCCTACTTTCTCATTCCACGGGGCCTTCAGTGTGCTGCTCTCTCTGCACTGATTTTCCTTCCTGCTCTGCCGTCCACTTGTCAGATTTCAAGGCCCACCTTAAGCATCACCTAGTAGTGGAGCAAAATTTTCCACCCCAAATTATCTCTTTGGCATACGGGTTCTTCCAAGCTGAAAACAATCAAGGCCCCAAAGACTCAACAAGAAACTTTGACCTTCCCCTCAACTGCCTAAAAGAATTCAGATAGAGGGCCTGTTCCCCAGAAGAGAGCTCTCACCAGGGACATCTGCAAAGAACGTGGGCTCAGTGCGGTGGGGGGGACTCGGCAGGGCTAAGTGACCAGAGCCCACTCTGTGTCCCACTGTCTCTGCAGGGCCCAGCAAACACTTCTTGACCAAACATTTGCTTTTCTGTCTTCGTGTGAAATTGCATTTTTCCTCATTGACATCCCCTACCGTGACCCCCAGCATCCTCTTTTGTCTTCCACTGAGGGTGGCATTTGAGGTGAAGGCTTCGGTCATTTTGATGAGTTAGTTCATCAGGGTCTCTGCTATGTGTGCATGTTATTATTAAACTTGTGTTTAATTTCCTCCTGTTAATCTGTTTCATGTCAGTTTCATTCTCAGACCAGCCAGGAGCACCTAGAAGGCTAGAGGAAAATTTCTTTCTCCCCAGCGACCTCCCAAGTCCCCTGGTACCTCTGCCCAGGGCCTTGGTTGTTCACTGCCCCTGTGCTGCCCCCACCCCATAAATTTCCCCATTGTGGTCCATCACCACTGTCTTGTCGTCCTGGGACTGTGGCTTCTCTGAAGACTCGCCCATCGTTTGCTCCAGGGGCCAGCCAGGTGTGGATAGAGTGGATATTCCACATGTGGTTTTAATGAGAGAATCAACATGTGAATAAAATGGAATTCAGAGAAGAAAACACAGGATGGGTGATTCTTTAATTTTCTTTCAATGTAAATTTTGTTGGAGGAGGTCAGGGTTGATACAAGAGAAGAGGAAAAGCATCACATGTCATACTTTTCTGTATTTATGCTCCACTTCAATAAAACACTTGAAAGGCGTGATTTATTCTAGTGTGGGCGAGAGGAGCAGGGAGGGAGGGAGGGAGGGTGACAAGTGGCCTAAGAGCTTGGGGTTCCTAGAAAGGAAGAGAAAGGCCCCAGCTGACTTCCAATTCACAGTTTGTCCCAGGGCCAGCCAGCTCCTCAGGCTAATACCCTGGAAGCCCCAGCCAAGGGCATCTCTTAGGCCAGGCTTGCAGAACATAGTGTCCACTGCCTTTCAGTTGCCTGGGTTACCAGTGGATTTACACAGTCACTCACAGCACACCGGCCTGGGACTTAATTAGATGCTGCCACTTTGAGCTCTGTGGAAAAGAAAGTGCTTTATTTAAAAGAAAATAAAAATTGCTTTTTTTCTGAGTATAAAAGTAATAACTTAAAAGACTCTAAACAAAACAAAAAAAATAAGGAAAAAGGCAATAAATATCTTTTGTTATATTACATGCAAATTAGCCAACTTTTCTCCATGTATAGTCAAACGCGTACTCATGCTTTTGAATACACGAGGCTGTGTTTGAGGTTAAGAACACAACAGAGAGCAGAATCATTAAACCACAAGTTCTAGGATTTTTACACGTTAAAATGCTGATTTCTAACAGTTTCTGATCCATTTCCTTTCTAGCCTAAGTTCTGCAATGCTGCCAGAGCCAGCATCTAAAGCAAGGGTTCTAATTGCATGACCCCTGGTTCAAACTCAAAAGTGCAAAATAAAATTTATATTTTAAAACCCAGCAGTTGAGATCATTCCATTTGCCGCCAAACTGCCTTGCTCACCTCGTGTCCCCAGAGACCCTCCGTGCCTTCCAGATGCCTTCTCTCAGTTCCCCATTCTCAACAAAACATTCCATGTCCGGTCCCTTTGCTCAGCTTCTCCTTGAAGCCTCGCTTTGTTCCAGTTTCAGATGCATCTGTTTTTATGTCTCTCTGGAGGATAGTGACCTCCGTTGTCTTTGTGTCTGTCACAATGCTCCACCCTGAACAACCGTGGCCCAGTGAGCATTTGATACATGAAGGACTCAGTATTAAATCTGCATTTAAGATTGAGTGAGATGATCAGGTTTGGGGAATAGAAAGAAAAAAATGCACACTACTCCTGAGCTTCCCCCTTGCTCCCCACACAGAGCATTTCACATCTGACACTTCTGGTTACCAGATACGTGAGTTTCTTCCCATAATAGGCAATTCTCCGACACCAGCAGAGTGTCCTACAATTCAACACAACCCAGACGCTGTCTTTCCTGGAGACAGCATCAGCTCCCACAGGTTAAGGGCTCAGTCCTACAAGGCTGTCCCCACCAAAGCCCCTTCAGATGCCAGTCATCAGTCCAGGGTGTCACTGGGACCAGTATTGATCAGAGGTTCCCATCATCTCCTCTTTGTGTTTGATTAATTTGCCAAGTGGCTCACAGGACTCAGGAAACCTGTTTACTCACTGGATTACCATTTAATACAAAGGGTGTAACTCAGGAACAGCCAGATGGAAAAGATGCAGGGGACAAGGTACAGGGAGAGGGCCCAGAGCTTCCACGCCCTTTCCAAGCACCACTCCCGGTACCTCCAGCTCTGCAGCAATCTGGATGCTGTCCTTTGGGTTTTTTAGTGGGTTCCTTACAGAGGCATGGTTGATTGAATCATTGGCCACTAATGACTAAACTCAAACTCCTGCCCCTCTCCCCTCCCTGGAGGTGGGGGTGGGGGAGGTGAAATGGAAAGTTCCAATCCTCTAGTCATGAGGTTCCCTTGGAAACCAGCCCTCTTTCTGACCTATGGGCTTTCTGAAAGTCACTCATTAACATCACAAAAGACAACTTGACTGCTCTCCTCACATTGGAAATTCCAAGGGTTTTAAGAGCTCTGTGCCAGGTACAGGGATGAAGACCAAACATACATTTCTTATTTTGAACTGCAGTATCAGAGGGGAGCATTGTGGTTAAGGGCAGGTTCTGTTAAGTCTGGCCCGTCTGCCTTCGTCACTTACTAGTTGTGTGGCCCTGGGCAGACCACGCTGTCTCTGAGTTGCATCGCCTTGTTGTAAATAGGGATTACGAGCACTCAGAATGGAGTAAGTCCAGGTGGTAAAGGACCCACGACAGTGCCGGGCAGGTGGGAAGTGAGGCCTGCGTAAGTATTTGTTGCTGGTATTGTTACTACTATTGGAGTTTTTGATTATTATCTAACCTCTGTCTACTACCACAGTACTTTCTAGTGCAGGTCAAGGGGTGACTGTGCAGCAGGCATTGTGCCGAGCGCTTTCACGCACACCTTTTTTAGTTCTCACCTGCCCCGTGAGGTTAGTTTGATTGCATCCTGTTTTGCAGAGGAGAAACCAGAGAGGTTGAGAGCTTTCATTATGCGGCTGAGATCACACAAGTTCAGCACCTCTGAGAGTTCCTCCTGGTCGGGGCGGCGAGGGCGGTAGCCAGCCTCCGCAGAAGCACTGACACACCTGTTTCTTCATGATCTGACATAGGCAGCGCCAGCACCACGTCTGGTACTTGGTGGGTACTCGCTGTGTATCTGCTGAGGGACTGAACATGACAGACATTTGACCACAAATGAAATGCTCGTCAAAGGCCCCAGACCACGACAGAGAGAACTGGGCAGGCACATGGGGGACCCGAGCTCTGGCCTTTCTCCTGTTCTGTGTCTCCAAGGTAGCCACCCTAAAAGTTGGTCATTTTCCCTCTAGCAGGACGTACGTGATAACAAGGGACTTTCAGAAACTGAAGAGGAAATGGTAGAAGCCAAGACAGTGAAGGTTAACCTAAAACAACAAAACAGGCAATTATTTTACCTGTGAAATGGGTTTATTTGGGAGCAGTCGAGTTGCAATTCAGGTCATGCCGCTATGGCAACAGCATGCAAGTCCAGTAAAGCAAAGGAGAGGAAACTCTTTTATAGAGGAGAAGCAGAAGCTGGGAGATTCCATTAGAAACAAAAAGTCTGTTGGAGGAAACTGGGACTTTGAAGTAGGGTGGCTTTCCATTGGCTGAGTTGCGACAGTCTCCCATTGGCTGAACTGTCTGTCGCCAGGCAAGGAGAAAAATGTCCTTCCTCCTGCTGGCGGTAGTAAAGTGGTGACTCTTCCTGCAGGAGATGTGAGTACGTCTCTTCCTGTTGACACCTGTACTGACTTAGAGTGGTTCCTGTGTGAGAGCTTCCCCTCCGGACTTCCCGACTCCATTTTAGCGAGGTTCCCTTTAATTAATTTTCACAAGATACTGACAGCTTAGCAAGTCTGAAGACACAAATGCCTTTGACTCCCACAGAAAGGAGGCCAAAATCTCCATGGGTCCTGGCTGAGTTCGGTCCATGTCAATGCCCCCCTCAAACTTCAGAAGCAGCAGGACAAAATAGAAGCCCAACTTGAAAAGGAATTTCAAATCTTTGGGAAAAAGTATAAAGTCTATGAGCCCTTCCTTGTGAAGGCATCCAGTCTGTCTGGTGTATGTATTAACGTAGTGGAGCGGCGTGCGCAAAGATCAGAGACTGAGGAGATGTTAAACAGGGAGGACCTGGGTTCTGAGGCATCTGATGATGCTGGTAAATGAAAAAGGAGAAAAAGAGTTAGAAAAAAATCCTAAAAACATTCCTGAATATTGATCAATTTAAAAAATATATTGGAAGGCCCAGGACTTTGATCAAAAAACATGGCGACCCTCTTCTGATGGTCTTCAGACATGTGGAATGGGAATGATCACATCTTGGGCGGCTGATTGGTTGCATGTCTGACATTCCCCTTGAACACAAATGTTAGACACTGAACTGTGTTCCTCCCCAGTTCATATTTTGTTATGGCTGCCTTAGTAAACCAATCCAGCAATGAAGATGTCAAAAGTAAGGTGTAGAGGGAGACATGTGATGAAGTGAAAACCAGCTACCTTGATTTCTTCTTCCATGAGATAATAAAATTTGTGGTTTGCAAGGGTGGTAAGTAGATGTGGGTGAATAAATAGGGTCACTTAGAGAAGTATTCATGGCACTGCTCCATGTAGGACAGTCCAAAACAGAGCTGGACCAGTCCTGAATGCTATTCTTCCATTTATTTTGTTTTTCCAAAATTCTTCAGTGCCTGAAAGTGGAACTCATGAAAATGAAACTTCACTGAAGACTTTGCAGTTGCTGGAACTTAATTAACAGGCTTCTGAAGCACAGGGCTCAACTTTACACTTCACAGGAGACTTCTGGCGCCAAGGAAAAGGGCGAACTCAAGCTCTGCCCTGGAGAACAGGGTTCAGCTATTGTTGAGACTGGGAAGCTGCCTTTTTAAGACCTAGCCAGGGTTCTGAATATCCACATTAATAACCAGTGAGGCAGGTGGCAGAGTCTGAGCTGCGCTAATTTCAACACAATTCTTCATTATTTATAATCTTATGTTTTTGTGTTTTCTTGGTAGAGTCTATCTCAAAATATGTCCCAATAATAAGAAATGTGTATATATCAAATCACTTAGAATTTTAGGAATATATTTTGCCCCCAAAGATGTGTGTGTCTGTGTGTATATGTATGTGTGTGTGTTTGTATGTTTTCCCCCAAAGTTGTGTATGTCTGTATGTGTATGTGTGTGTGTCTGTGTTTTTGTTTGTATGTGTGACAGGGGTGGGGGAAGCTATAATTAACACCATTATTAAGAATACGTATCAATGGCCCACAGGGGCCACATTTGACCCATCACTTGCTTTTGTACAACCCAAAAGCCACGAGGGGGGTTTATACTTTTAAATAGTTGGAAAAAAAGCAAAAGAAGAACAGTATTTCATGATGTGGAAATTACATGAAATTCAAAGTTCAGTTTCCATAAAGAAAGCTTGGTTGGAACCTTGCCAAGCTCATTCATTTGTGTGTCATCTTTGGCTGTTTCTGAGCTGCAGCAGCAGAACTGAGTAGTTACCTCAGTGCTTGTACTGTTCGCAAAATTGAAAGTACTTACTATTGAGCGTGTTACAGAAAATGCTCACTGACCTGAGGAAGTCAGTAGCCCCCGTCCCAGTTGCCACACTGGGAGAGTCATGTCAATCCAGTTGGGGCATGATGGCTCCACTGTCTTCTTCCTTCACTGATACATGATACAAACAAATAGTAGTACATTTTCTTCTAGCATCCTCAGCTCTGCTGTCACAGAGACAACCAGTTTCTCAGGTGGAAGGAGGAGAGGCTCTAAAAGAGAGCCCCCAGGCTTTTGCTGAGCTGTTTTCCTCTGAGAACTTGAAAATTAAGGAATCCCTTTTATTACTCAGGCCAGAATAAGTTGACTGACTTAATGACTTACAAGTTGTTCTGACTTTCCTAAAAGCAGGCCCCACGACAGAAAATAAGTCCAGGTGTTTGACTTGAGAGATGATCTCAAGAGTTGCTGGTGAGGGAGTGGGAAGTGAGGCAGGAAGGCAGGAAGCCAATCTGGGGTTGTCGAGTGAGGCATCTGGAGTTTAATCTTGGAGGCAGTGTAGAACATACTTCAGAGTTTTTGCACCTGAGACAGGAGGAGGTTGAGATATTTTTCTACCCATTGGTTATGGTGACACTGGAGGGATGGGGGCAGGGCGCAACCATTAAAAGAATGACATAACCATTAAGGACACGACAAAAACTGGTTAGAACCTACTAAGCCCAAGATGGTGGAAGATTAGAATTCCAGTAAGAACTTGAGCCTCATTATTCTTTCATTGTAATAAATTAGCATACTCATGACATGCCTGCAGGTTCCATGACACTTGGGAGACTGACCATAAAAGGCCAAAAACTGGATGGTTGCCAAATTCCTGGAAATCCCAGCCCTTTCCCTAAAGTAGTTGGAATAATCCTCCCATTGTTAACGCCTATGAAATTACCCAGCTCATAAAAACTAACAGCCCCACACCCTGGGGCATCTATCTCTGGCCTTCTGAGATGGCTCCACTCTGTAGAGTATGTATCTCTCTAAATAAATCTACCTTTACTCAACTGTGACTCACTCTTGAATTGTTTCCTGTGCAAAGCTAAGAACCCCCTCTTGGCAGGGTGTACCCCAAGGACTCACCTGAGACCTGGGACACGACCATCCTCTCAGGCTCCCCATTTTTCTGTAACAGTGGGTTGAGGGCTGCTCCCATGAGGACACCTGGCCTGCACTGTAGTGGCGGCCGAGTAAAGACGTAGAGATGGGATGGTGACGGCAGCTGTGCAGCAGCACTTGCCCTGTGTCCCCAAGCCTGTGCTTGTGTCACCTGCACAAATATTAACTCTCTGGCTTGCGGTCTGTGACAGAAATTGCCAATAGTAAATAACATCAGTAAATTATCACAAAACAAAGTGCACACATGGACATAACAACAAAGCACATCAGGGAGCTACTGGAATTTTTCAAAGAATTTAGAATCTCTGGTTTTGAAAATGGCTGCAGCACTCCAAAGCAGATACCCACAGACTTAGAGATAAAATGAAATTTAAAATTTGCTGCAATGGACAGAAAAGAAGTGGTATGTTCATGTGAAGTTTCAGATGAGCCAGTATTAACAAGGAACCATTTTAAAATTAATTTTTTTCTTTTTAAGAAACTGTGAAAGAATGAATAAAGAAGACTTTTGAATTATGTGAAAATCATGAAGCTACTTCTGGCTTGATGCACAACCTCTACAAGTTACGGAAAATATCAGAGGAAATGTCAAAATGCCATAAAACCAAACTCAGACTTACCAGACTGACTTGTGAGAAGAGTTTAATCTTTTTAGAAAAATTACTCTGCAAATTATCAGTTCTACATGTACTAAAACTTACTCTATGAAATAAACTGTCATTATTTATTCCATTGCTGTCAAAGCCTATAAAAGACATTTTAGCTCCAGTAACAGAGATATCAGCAGAAAATCCTTTTCAAAACTTAGAATTATTTGTGATCTTGAATTTGCAAAGAGTGAGTGACAAGCTTCAATCAAATTGATTGAAGTTTCTAAAGATATGAACTTTGATGACTTGACACATGAATTTGCAGAAAGGTGAACCAGAAAAATCTTATGATCAATTAAGATATCACATTAATAAAGTATTATTATTTATTGTATTACATAAAATTGTATATTATATATTGTGTTATGTAAAACTATGGCATCAAAGTACTATATTCTTGCAATTTGTAAGTTTATGTTATTATTCATAACCGTCATATTTTGTAAGTAATAAAATATTTTTAAAGGAAAATAGTTTATATTTTAGTAAATTTAGCTGCACTTTTCTCCCTATTTTTTAGATATTTTGTACTCGGCTCCACAGATTATGTAGCCGGCCCTTCCTCCAGAACTGTGATTTCTTTGGGGTCATATGGATGAATGTCAAAGAAGATCCAGGACCTCTCTGCAGCTCCATCTTAAAAATATTCTGCTTTGGCGCAATTATTTTGAATTAAAGTTACTTGAGAAACAGCCAGTATAAGAAGGACACTCTGATGGTCCTCTGTAAGCAGGAGTTTAATCACTCATGTGAAATGTACCCTCTCTGTTCCAGGAAATTTGGGACAAGGAGGCTGTATAAACAAACCCTGCTACTTCTTCACTAGTTTACTGCCCTAAGCCCAAACCCCTTTTTCTTGTTAGTTCTTCCCAAATTTACTGCCTCTGTCTATTTTATTTTATTTGAGTTTGTTTGTTTGTTTTTTTAATGGAGGTACTGGGGATTGAACCGAGCACCTGATGCATACTAAGCATATACTCTACCACTGAGCTCTACACCCACCTTTTTATGTGCATTTTATTTTATTTACTGCCTCTATCTAAAAGGTATAAAAGCTTTCTTCTTTGATCACTTCTTTGAGTTTCATAATTTTATGCGGCTCCTATATGTATGAAATTAAATTTGCTTTTCTCCTGTTAATCTAGTTTATGTCAATTGAATTATTAGACCGGCCAACGAAACTAAAAGGGATGACTGGCAAATTTTCCACCCCTCCAATGCCCTCTTGTTCTTGGAGACATTAAAAATCAAAAGTCTTCTGAGTTACACAATTAATGGATCAGAGCCATATTCCCAAGTGTGGTTTGCGCTGTCCTAAAAATCCAGTGAAGTCTTCCAAGGGCCATACTTCTCTCACAGCAGTGGGAGGTACAAGGTACAAGATGTAATAACATGTTCTTTATTTTGGAGGGGATGTCTTGGCGTGCCCCAGACCCCTGGCTCACTTTAACTTTACTCTTGAACCTTTGTAGGGTTGGTTTATCTCTCACATTCTAGCCTGCATGTGTTTTACCGGGGCATCTAGGAAACTTGCTACTTCACGACTACTAGTTTTAACTAACATGATATCAATACAAGGGGCCAGACTGATGTTATGCAGAATGTTTAGACAATCAAGGCCTTTCAATGAACTATTCCAACAGTGTCACTAGGACTGGCTCTAGGTGTCCTTGCCAGATGGTTAAATTTTGAGTTACGGGAGATTGCTCCTTGTCAATACACTCCTTCTTATCTAGCTTTGGATGTTCCATACCACCATCTCCAGTCCAGTACCATTCTCAGACATGCTCTTCCAGTTCCAGGCATATAAATTAGGCAGATACTATAATTATTTTAGTTAAAAATCCCATTTCTAAACAAGTCAGAGCCTTTCTGCACGTGCATGGTGCTCATGTGTGAACCCAGTTATAGAGCAACGAAGGGAGGCAGGTCCTGAAGAGGGCAACCATCGCCTGGCAATGTGAAGACTGAGCAGGTCTCCAGGCAAAGGGAGTTGCTGTTCTCCATTGGGGTGAAAGCCAGCCCTACGAACTCTGGGGGTTCAAGGTTTTTCAATCACGTGTAGAAAGAGATCCCCATCCTAAGTCTCAGGGTCCCAGTTCTTCCCTAGAAGGGAAGGAGACCTACCAGGGCTGTGAATTCAGATCTCCTGTCACTCTGCTCTGCTCACAGTGAAGATGCTCGCTCGAATGATGTTAGCACAGTCTGCCCTTTGGCTACAGGAGATGAGGGTCTCCTTAAATGCACCATAGAGGTCTTCCAGCCTCACATCATGCCCAAGTTGATAGCTGGCTGACCTGATTCTGTCATTTTCTTCCTTTAGCACATCGGTGGTGCAGAAAGCAACTCGACGAGGGGGCATCCTGTACTACGTATAGGAGTATCAAACTGTCAGATTGTACACTTTAAATATTTGCAATTTGTCAGTTTTATACCTCACCATAGCTGAAAACAAAATCACAAGACTATCTTATCAATGGAGAAAGTATTGACTTAAACCTGCACAACACTTCTTGCCCTTACTTACCATGTTTTTCCTGGTAGCTTCCCATACTTTTCTCCCCCACTCCCCTTTACCTATTAAGAAGGAATTTAATCCTGAATTCTAAGCCACTTCAGGGAGTTACTTATTTTCTTCTAGGCATCTCCCATGTATACATGAGGGATATATATGTTAATAAATCTGTTATTCTCTGTCTTTTATTACAGGACCTCCACCAAGAAATTGAAGGGGCAGAAGGAAAATTATTTTTCCTCCTCTGCATCTGCCTTTAGCAAAACCCCTGAAGTCAGTTTAGCCAGAATCCCTGCTTATTATTGATGTCTCCTGTTGGTAATTTTCTACCCCCTCCACCCTGTGCCTTGGCTGTAAGTCCCCACTTGTCCATGTTCATACAGACTGGAGCCAACTCTCTACCAAGGTCTCTCTTCCCCTATTATAATAGTTCCTTAAAAAATATAGCCATCATTGTTTTAAATTCTGTCTGGTTCTGGTTTTCCTTTGACACCAGTGACATCTGGAAGAACTCTCTTTCATTCTCTCCAAGATCCACTGATCATCAGTTCTCCTAAATGTACTCATTCAACTCTTTTTATTTCCATCTGGGATGCTTCCTCTCACTCATTCAGGAAGTATCTTCTATTTAGAAAAAAGAAGCAACCTTCAGAAGAAAGGTCGTGCTGGTTGGGGAAGGGAGGGTGCTGAGCAAACCACATCACCCACAGACCTGGCACTCACCTTCCCCTTTGGCATGTTGCACGTCTGCCCTGGCTTCTCTTTTCTTAGCACAACACAGAAAACCCAGGATTTCTCATTTTTCACATATCATACTAGTTCCTATCTTACAGCAACTCATGGTGATGGGGGAGGGTGGCTTGTGTAAGATCAGAGTATGAATTGCTGCCAAATATGCTAAAAAAGCTTTAGTTTTGCCCCTACAGCGATGGGGAACTACTGGAGATTGAAACACTTCTCCCAGGGGGATGGCTGCTGTGTGTGCCTGTCCTTAACTCATTCCACAAGTACTACTGCGTGTCTGTAGGTTCCAACCCCTGTTGTAAGTCTGCAGTGAGCAGACACACATGCACGTCTTCTCGCAGTGCACATTCTAGTAGGTGGGGGAGACAAACAGCAAGTAGTCTGTATGAAGAAGTAAATTGTATTTGAGAAGGTGATCCATGCTATGAAGAAGAATAGAGCAGGGAAGGGTGACAGAAAGTGCTGGGCCGGGGGCTATGGTGTTACGTAGGAAGGGCTGGAAAATCTCCCTCAGCAGATGATAGCTGAACAAAGATTTGAAGAAGTGAAGGGATTAAGCCAAGCTGATCTCTGCAGAAGGAACCTTTCAGGTAGAAGGAACAGCAGGAGCAAAGGTCCTGTGGTGGCCTCATGTTTGAACTATTCAAGGAAACGCAAGGAGGCCAGGACAGCAGGATCAGTGTGAGGGAGGGGAAGAGGCCAGGTCAGGTTGGGTCTTGTAGGCCATTTTGCAGACTTTTCTCTGAATGTGATGGAAAGCCACCAGAGGCCTATTGAAAAGAGCCCTCTAGCCACAGTTTACCGACGCCTCCAAAGACTGGTTGAGGATGTAAATTAAATATAAATCACTAAGAAGGTGAAGTGCTATCCTGGTGGAGTTTCATCTGGGAATGGGTGACTCTCCACCTCTATGGCTGTGAAATAATGTCATATCCAAGATACACAACACTGTATTCCTCTAAAATGTCACATTACATGTGTTCGAACTTCTGTCAAAGCTGTGTTTGTCCCTGGGGTCAAATAGATCTGGATTGATGGCACAGGGTTTTTGGAAGTCCCTTGTGGAAGGGGTTATCAGATAACAGAGGAATTCTGGAAAGTGAGAAGACTTAGAAGGTCATCATTATATCTATAGAGGGGATTGGTTGTGTCTGAGTGTGTGCACTTGTGTGTGTGTAGACACCAACCATCCTGGTGGGTCCCTGACAGTGCCAAGTGGTGTCCTTTGTCCCGGTGCCACTATTTATTTAGTTATCTATTTATTTATTTATATTGAAGTACAGTCAGTTACAATGTGTCAGCTTCTGGTGTACAGCACAATGTCCATACAGTCATGCATATACACATATATATTCGTTTTCATATTCTTTTTTATTAAAGGTTATTACAAGATATTGAATATAGTTCCCTGTGCTACACAGAAGAAATTTTTTTTTTAAATCTGTTTTTATATGTAGTGGCTAACATTTGCAAATCTCAAACTCCCAAATTTATCCCTTCCCACCCTCTTTCCCCTGGTAACCAAAAGCTTATTTACTATGTCTGCAAGTCTGCTTCTGTTTTGTAGATGAGTTCATTGGTGTCTTCTTTTTCGCTTTTTTCTTTTGATTCCACATATGAGTGATATCCTATGCTATTCTTTCTCTTTCTGACTTACTTCACTTAGAATGACTGTCTCTAGGTCCATCCATGTTGGCGCAAATGGCATTATTTGATTCTTTTTTTTATGGCTGAGTTGTGTCATTATTTAATAGCATCGCTCTCTGTTAGGGAGAGCCTTAGGGAGAGAAGGCAGTGTGAGACACAGAGCCACGAACTGGTGGCGGGGGTGAGGGGTGTCCAGCTACCAAAGAGCGACCCAGCCACGGCCCAGGTGTAGGTTCCTAGCGAAAGTGGTCACTGCAGGCAATGATGGGACAAACCCATACTGCCTTTCAGACAGTCAACATCAGTCAGGGTCCTAGGAGGACCTGGATAACACATTCAAGTTTGGATAATTTGAGGAGGGTTTAATAAAGGACCATTGACCAAGGTATCGATAGTGTGCAGAAACACCAAGGCCTGAAGGACCAGTGGATGAAGTGGCTACCAGAATCTGGAAGGGAAGAGTCCCATGGAGAGGTCACCTTGAAAGGAGCAGTGACCTTCTGTCCATGAACTCAGTAGGTGTGAGACAAGCCTGCAAGGAGGGAGCCAGCTGGGGAAATGGCTGTGCTCTCAATGAAGGTGTGCCCCTCAATTCACCTGTTGAAATCCTAACCCCCAAAGGTGGTGGGATTAGGAGGCGGGGCTGCTGGGAGGGGCTGATGCCACGGGGGTGGAGTCTGATGAATGGGACGGGTGCCTTGTGAAAGAGGCCCCACAGAGACCTCTCAGCTCTTCTACCACGTCAGGACGCTGCCGCGAGAAGGCGCAGTCTGTGTATCAGAAAGAGATCCCTCACCTAAACATGGCCCCGCTCGTGCCCTGATCTTGGACTTCATCATGGATCTTGGATCCCAGCCTCCAGAACTGTGAGAAAGACATTCCTGCTGTTTAGAAGCTACCCGGTTTTTGTATTTTGTTATAGTGGCCCGAATGGACTAAGACAGGAAATAAATAGCTCACTCTCCTTCCTCCCTCTGGAAGAGCCTGCTGGGGCCGGATGGGGGCAGAGAGCCAAATGGAGGCGGGTGGAGGATCTGGAGGCCCAGGTGGGGGTGTCCAGCACTCAAGCTCTTCAGTACACATCACCAGTGAGGACTGAGCAGGAAGGGAAAATCCTGACAGAAGCCGCGAGCTGTGGGCAGCCTCTGTGACCAGAAATGAAACGCCCACCACGAGGACCCACAGAGATGGTGACGTTGAGACCCTTTGAAACAGGCTGACGTTCTGCAAAGCAAGTGAAGACTTCAGAAGACAGTGAAAGAGAGGTGACTGGGGTTACGGTGACCCCATTGTGAACTTTGGCATCACAGGACTCAGGGAAATGGGTGTGCAAAACTTGGAAAGATTTCTGAATTTCCAAACAGTCTTCTTTTAGTCATGCACTTACCTACCAGGGCTCCTCTCTAAGAGCACTTCCTGTCTGCCAGCTCTGTTCTCAGGGTCCCCAGGGTGGCACAGATGGGTCAATGCTGAGAGGAAGGATGTTGTCATCCGCTCTGTGTGGCTGTGAAACGTGAAATGACAAGGATGCAGCTGTGTACACACTTGATTATGTTGATTTCAACTGGAGGGTGATTGGATAAGCAAGCCTGATAAGATGAGAACTAAGAGCTGCCCCGATGGTCCATCTTATAACATAAGCAGCTATTTTTGTTTTAGATCATATTTGGTGATTCTTATATTATTCCTGAAAAGGCAATACACACACATGGTTCAAAAATAAAAACAAAAAAATAAAAATAAAAACAACATAAACAACCTCACTCCCATCCTTGTTACCTCTTCTGTCCCCACCTTTCACTCGGATAACTATTTTCATTCTTTGTGAAAATGCAAACACATATGAATAAATATTATTACTTCCTATTTTTCTTTTTCTTTTTCTTTTTCTTTTTTTTTTTCGTTTTTTGGTGGGGAAAGCAATTAGGTTTATTTATTTACTTGTTAACAGAGGTACTAGGCTTTGAACCCAGGACCTCATGCATGCTAAGCATGCACTCTACCACTGAGCTATACCTTCCCCTTCACTTCCTACTTTTTCTTACACAAAAGGGAGTGTTCAACACACAATACTTTGTATCTTGCTTTTTTAATGCTTACTAATATATCCTAGAGATTACTTTGTATCAACACAAAGAGTGATTTCTCACTATTTTTTATGGCTACATAATATTCCATGGGAGAGATGTTCATAATTTATTTAACCCATTCCCTGTTAGGAGCATCATTTGGTTTGTTTGTATTCATTTTCCCTTATTGACAATGTTCCAGTGAGTAATCTAGTATTCTCATCACTTCTTATGTTGGCAGGGATATTTGTAGGATAAGTTCCTAGAAATGTGGTCAAGAAGTAAACGCATTTGTAACATTGATGTACTGATATACTAATTCTTCACTGGCTCTCTGTAATCTAAGCAGTGAAATGAACAACCACAATTATTATTTCCAGGTGAAAATCTCTGAGGAGGAAAATAAATGCTAGGTCCAGATAGAACCTTCAGTCAGTGTAGAGTGCTGCTTCCTGCTTTTGATGAACATTTCTGAGTGTTTATTCGTGTCTGAGTGCCAGCTCCATGTATACCCTGAGAATCCAGCTTGAAAAAAATCTAGCCATTTGGTTATTACTGTGGATAAATACTCTACCCCACCTCCAAAGAAATGAATTTCTTAATTATTTAAGAGACTCCAGGTTTTAATTCCAGCAGTCTAAAAGCTTCAGAGAACAAAGTTAAGACAATCTAAGAGCTGGAAATTCCTCCACCAGGGCAAATACTGTTAGATTGATGGATGTACTAGGGTTTCAAAGACAGTCTGAAAAAATCCTCTCATTCCTTGCAACAGAGGCTTAAGCTTCAAAATTACATGGTAAAAAAGACCTTTATTTTGCAAGTAACCACGGACTTCAGGGGAAAAAAAGTAAAAATTAAGCAAAACACACCATTAACAACAATAACCAGGTGTGAGAAAAACAAAACAAAACAAACACCACGTTCCAGTGTTTTTGCTAATACACAGCAAGGTGGGCTTGTAACCAAGCAGGACCCTATGGGGCCTTCCCGGGACAGACCCCTCCATGTCCTCCACCTGCCTCTTGTCTGTAGAAAAACTCTAGCCTCCTAGGCCTTGCCTAAGTTCTAAAGAGTAAATTTATTCAAAGAAGTGAGAAAATGCAGAAAGAAAGGACAAGAAAGTCAAGCAAGACAAAATAAAAACAATTCAGTCATTAAACAAAGTCAAGGACCTTTAGCCCCTCCTCATGGGCTATCAATAATATTCTGAGCCATGTCCTTTGAACTGTTTTGCAGAGGCTGAAACCCCCACCAGATGGAAGAAGATGACTGTATGCTTCCCCCAGGTCAGTTGGAACCGGAAGTTTGATGATATTGACTCCCAATTACATCATCACCAACCAATCAGAAGAATGTCCACAAGCTTATCACGAGCCCCACAACCCTCTCCCTCACCCTGTCTCTAAAAACTTTCCCCTGAAAGCCAGCTGGGAGTTCAGATCTTTTGAACATGAGCCTCGCGGACTCTTTGTTTGGTGCCCTGAGCCAATGCTCCTCCTTCCTTCACCACAACCCGACGTCAATCCATCTGGCTTTACTGTGCAAAAGAGTGAGCCCGAGTTTGGCTCAGTAGCAGATTGGGGAAAGCTTTTCTCATTAAAGAAAAACACAAGAAAGCCTGGCCTTTTAATGAGTTGTGAAAAATAGACTGTCCAGTAAAGCTTAACTATTAAAGACCCTCAGGGGGAGAAAGGGTGTAGCCCCACAAAATACCCCGCTAACTGAGAACTTTCTTATCAGTCTCCAATATTTTGGTTTTAGCCATTTTTGTTTGTGGCTAAAGGTTTGCTTCACAAGGCAGGGCTGGGGTTGGTGTGCATCTGAAAAACTGTATTGAATTTGTATTTTGCAGTACAAGCCAAACCCAGGAAGTGACACTCAACATTTTCTGGGGCTGAGAGTAGACATGGTGAGAAGGTGTTGAAATAGGTTAAGAAAGACTGAAAAACTACCTGGTCTTGCAAAGACGATGCCCTGGATTGAATATGAATCTTTTCTGGGTGAGCCAGGCCGTCATCTTGAACCTGGGTTATTGTAGCGTCCTGCAGGTGCGTCGGGCTGTTAATCCTGCTGGTGGCCTTGGAAGGATGAGATTTGGAGTGATTTTCACAGTTTTTCTGTGTGCTGTATGGTTGTGCAGTGGCCAGCCAGGTCTCTTTCCATGATGCTCAGTCTTCAGTGTGTCTTTCTGGGCCCAAGGTCAAACATCAGTTCCACAGCATCTCTGTCTTGTGACCTTGGCTGACAAGATGGTGCTTCTCCTGTCTGTAAGAGGACAAAGCACACAAGTCCAGGACTGTTGTAAACAGCGTTCCTCCTGTTAAGGAAAACAACTCTGCAATCCCACCCTCTCTTCACCACCCCTTCCTGTTAATGTTACAGAGAATCATTTTCATCTACAGGGAATTCCTTAGTAAATGTTTTCTTTCTTTTTTCTTGTTTTATTGGAGTATAGTCGATTTATAATTTTGTGTCAATTTTTGGTATACAGTGTACTGTTTTAGTCATGTATATACAAAAATATATTCCTTTTCATATTCTTTTTCATTATAGTTTACTACAAGATATTGAATAAAGTTCCCTTTGCTATACAGTAGAAACTTGTTCTTTATTTTACATATAGCAGTTAGTATCTGCAAATCTTGAACTCCTAATTTATCCCTTCCCACCCCTCTCCCCTCTGGTACCATAAATTTGCTTTCTGTGTTTGTGTGTCTCTCTATGTTTTGTAAATAAGTTCATTTGTGTCCTTTATTTTAGATTCCACGTGTAAGTGATATCATATGGCATTGGTCTCTCTGTATGACTTACTTCACTTAGAATGATGATCTCCAGGTATATCCATGTTGCTGCAGATGGCATTATTTTATTCTTTTCTATGGCTGAATAGTATTCCATAGTATAAATATACCACAGCTTCTCTATCCAGTCATCTGTCGATGGACGTTTAGGCTGTTTCCATGTCTTGGCTATTGTAAATAGTGCTGCTATGAACATTGGGATGCAGGTGTCTTCTCCAGATATATGCCCAGGAGTGGGATTGCTGGATCATAGGGTAAGTCTATTTTCAGTTTTTTAAGGCATCTCCATATTGCTTTCTATAATGGCTGCACTAAACTACATTCCCACTAGAGAATAAATATTTAATTTTTAAAAATCCAATAACACCATCACTTTGATTAACAGTGTTTAATATCAGTTAATGGTTTTAATATGTATAAAGTATTTGGTGTCAATACCTATATAGCCCCAAATTGAAACAGAAGAAAGTGTTTCTCACCTCAGCCATGTGTTGTTCATCGGGACTGGCATGCTGGTGCAGCCTTCACTGTGGGTGCCTACAGCATTTGCAGCTCAGTGTCTTTGGTACAGCACTGTGCACAGGAGTCAGTGCATAGAACTGGGTGGGTCTTCAGCTAAGTTACTTGATCTCTGCCACAATCAGGGTTCTTAGTATGTACAACAGAATCAGCTCCAAGTAATATATTACAGGATGGTAAGTTCCAGAATCTCTAGGAGATTGGAAGAATAAATATTGTTAAAATGGCCATGCTACCCAAAGCCATCTACAGATTTAATTCAATCTCTATCAAATTACCCAGGACATTTTTCACAGAACTAGAACAAATAATCTTAAAATTGATACGGAATCACAAAAGATCCAGAATTGCCAAAGCAATACTGAAGAAAAAGAACGAAGCTGCAGGAATAACCCTCCTAGACTTCAGACAATATTACAGAGCTACAGAATCTCTAGGCAGATGGAATTAGGAAAGAGCCAGAAATAATATCCAAATTATATCACTGATCCAGTTGAGAGCCTAGCACCCAGATCTCGGGGCAAAGGAACTGAACCATGGATGTGCAGCCCAAGATGTGACCAACCGACTCTTCCTCTGGAAACTGGATGCCTATCACACTCAATTTCCAAATCTATAAAATGGGTATAACAATCGTATTTACCTCATGGAGCTATTTTTAGGATTTAATAATGTGACATATATAAAGAGGCTATTATGGAACCAAATTTGGGTAGGCTCACCCACTGTGCAGCAAAAACAATCTACTGACACCAGGTTATGGCAAAGGAAAGAACAGCATTTATTGCAGATGCTAAGAGAGGGGAATGGCCAATACATGCTCAAAAGACCCAAACTCCCCATGGCTTTCAGGGAAAGATTTTTAAAGGCAACATTTGGAGTGATGGTTGTAGCTGGTAGACTTTCTTCTGGTTGGTTGGTGACAAGGTAATAAGATAATGTTTCTGGAATCTTAATCATCAAACCTTCTGGTTCCAACCAGTCCAGTGTCCACAGGCTGGTGTAGTTATCTTCCTCCACCTGGGTAGGGGTCAGGGGTCTTAATTTCTGCAGAACAACTCAAAGATGTGTGTCAGATTGTTGTGCACCTCCCTTGGGAAGGACCCAGGGCTCTGTTTATCACTGGACTCTTGTTTCTTGGCTGCTTTTCCTTTGATTCTGCATTTTCTCACTTTCCTCATTAGTTAACGGCTTGAATCTGTTCTTTGGAACTCAGGGAAGACCTAGGACACTAAAGTCTTTTTCTACAAATAAGACACAGGAAACATGGAGGGGCTTTTGTATCCAGGAGGGCCCCACAGGATCCGGCTTGGTTTCAAGCCCAGTACAGTGTTTGGCACATACTAAGTGTGCAGTTAGTGTTTCCTCTTCATTTCCTCCTCTTCCTCCTTTTTTTCTTCCTTTTTTTTCTCTGCCCCTGCCCTCTTCCTTCCTTCTTCCTTCCTCCTCCTCCTTCTAAGAATGATAAGAAACAGCATGTAAACAACTCTGCTCATGGAAATCATTTTCCGTGTTTCAGGGCCAGGAGGAGTTAACAGGGTACAAGAGCCCAAAAGCCACCGTTTTGTTGGATAGTACCACAAACTGAAAATGCTTAACACACCTCTTTCTCCATTTCTCGCTCTTTTTAGTGTTTCTCTAGTGATATCAAATATGAAATGAGCTAGCTTCATGTCAAGTCCAGGAGAAACAGTATGAAAATGCACTAGCGAAAGTAAACTCCATGCGGACAAGGTTTGTATTAAAAAAACTTTATTGAGATATAATGCATATACCATAACATTAATCCTTTTAAAGTATACAGTTCAATGCATATTCACAGTTTTGCAACAACCAACCACACAATCTAAGTTTAGGACGTTTTTATCAGTCAAAAAAGAAACTCTGTATTCATCGGCAGTCGCTCCCCATCCCACCGCCAACCAGCCCTAGGCAACCACTTTCTGTCTCTACAGAGTTGTTTATCTTGGACATGTCATATAAATGGAATTATACAATGTATGGTCTTTAGTGACTGGCATTTTGAGCCTAGCATAACGTTTTCAGGATTCAACAATGTCTTAGTGTGTGTTAATAACGTCATTCCTTTTTAAGGCTGCAATATTCCATTGCATGGGTATACTACATTTTGTTCATAGATTCATTGACTGATGGATATTTGGATTATTTCTACTTTTTGGCTATTGTGATAATGTTACTATGAACATTAGCAGGGCAGGGATTTTCATCTGATTTGTTCACTGCTGATATAGTGCTGGCATACGGTAAACCCAATATAAGTATTAATTGAGCAAAGTGAAAAAATGAAATAATAGTTGTCTGGTGAAGACATAATTTTTCCTTACATAGTAAGCATGCATAAACTATTTTTGTTTGAATATTAAATATGGTATCCAGTTTCCTCCTTCCTTCCTCCTGTCCTTCTTCCTGTCCTTCCTTCTTTCCTCTCTCCTTCTCTCTCTCTCTCTCTTTCTTCCTTACTAGAAAATAAAAGTCCCCTGTCTTACATTACTCACAAAATTAACTCAAAATAGATTAAAGGCTTAAATGTAAGATCTGAAGCCCTGAAGCTCCTAGAAGAAAACACAGAAAAAAGACTCCTTGACATGGGTCTCGGCAATGATTTGTTTGGATGTAACACCTAACGCATACACAATAAAATAAAACACAAGCACATGTGACTACATCAAACTAAGAAGCTTCTGCACAGCAAGAGACTCAACAAGGTAAAAAAGAAAAAAATCCATGGAATGGGAAAAATACTTGCAGACGACGTATTGGATAAGGGGTTAATATCCAGAATGTATAAGTAATTCATACAACTCAACAGCAAAAAGTCAAATGACCCAATTTACATTGATTTGACTTCCATGTGGAATCTAAAAACAAAAAACAAACTCATGGAATAAGAGATTAGGTCTATAGTTACTAGAGGCAGGGTCTGGGGAGAGGGGGAATTGGAGAAAGAGGGTCAAGATAAATAGGTACAACTGACCTTCAAAAGGCACGGTTTGAGCTGTGAGGGGCCACTTACACGCAGGTTTTTTTCAATAAATATAGAACCTGTATTTTCATTGTACAGATCTTTAAATTAATAAAGTGTGGGGGAAAAGTCTGTTTTCAATTAGGGATCACAATATGTAGAAGAAAAAGAACCAGTGTTTGAGTCCTGATTCTATCCAGACTGTTCCAGCTTCCTGCCCTTGGGGGAGTCATTTATCAATTCATTTGTTTTACTGCGGAGAAAGCAGTATGTGGATATTTGACTACACAGCAGTTGATTTCTAACCTCCACATTGTTCAAGTGTCAACTGTGCTAGGGACGTAATGCACAGCATGGTGACAACGGTGACAATAGTTAGCACTGCTCTACGATATGTATGAAAGCTGTCCAGAGAGTAAATCCTAAGAGTTCTCATCACAAGGAAAACTTTTTTTTCCCTATTTTTACTTTCTCTTTTTATTGTACATATATGAGATGATGGGTGCTAACTAAACTTAATTGTGGCAGTCATTTCACAAGATATGGAAGTCAAACCAATATGCTGTACACCCTAAACTTATACAGTGGTGCATATCAATTACAGCTCAGTAAAACTGGGAAAAAAGACAAACACACTGAAAACAATGGGATTTTGAAATTCCACTCTGACTTGTGTAATTCTGAGAAAGAGCTTTTTTTTGGTGCCCAGTGTGTCACCCTATGATTCTAACAGGAAAGACGATGAACTGAATGTGAAATTTAAACGAGATAATACTGCATATGGTAATACATGTGTGGGATAATGTAGGCACACATGAAAGTACCAAAAAAAAGATAGTTTCTTTACTCTTACTTTTTTAGGCTGTTTGTAGATTGGAAGCTGGAAAATCAAGCTTTAAGGCCATATATAAAACATGATAAAACGATGTAAAAATGAGGATCCAGTGAAATTCTAATTTGAGTTTTTTCACCATTCACTCACTCCTGCCGCTACATTTCTGTCCATGAGCTTGTATCACGGTGTGTATAACAATCAGTTATTCTTAGTTAATAAGAATTCTTTCTCCAGGGTCAACTGTAGATCTTACAGGGCAGACACCTTGGCTGGAAGGTCTTTATGTTCCTAGAAGCTAGTCCACAGCCGGGTACACAGAGCAGGTTCAATGCATAGTTTTGAAGTTTGTATGTGAAGGAACAAGTAAACTCTTGTGACATTACTTAGGTGTTTATAGGCCATTTTCTTTTTTGTGCATAGCTTTCAGACTTCATTATAAACTACACATTTATATATGTGTGTGTGTGTGTGTGTACAACTCTATATTTTGCATGTATCATATGTATATATGATTGTCCATGTGCTTTTAGCAGTAGACTTAAAACAAGCAGCGATACATGTCATGAGTAGCTTGGTGGCCAGGAAAAGAGTAATAATATATATTATGACAGTGATAATCACCTGTCAGGTGAAGTGGAAAAAGCAGTCTATTCCTGAGGAAAGCCAGCTGCACAGATCATTTAAAGGGTCAGTTTCTCTTACATCTTGTAACCATCTTGCCCTTTGGGAAATTTTTTCTTGGTGCATCACAGCCTCTCCAGAGGTACTGACATAAGGACCACAAGTAGTATGAACAACAGCACAGCCGCTCCTTGTTTAGCTGGCACAAAGCCCGAGGCGACCTGTTACTCAGTACCGCCTGGGCTAAGGGACTGAGGGATGCCTGCTGGCTGCAGTGCTTTTTGCAGTCTCCTCGGCTGTTTGATCAACGCAGCTGGTACATCTCTAATCATACTTCTGTTTACGTCTACTCCTGCCCAAGGAGCCAAGATTCCCCAAAGACTTTGCCACCAGGTATCTTGTTATCCTGCTGACATGGATCTCTTGACTCTGTAGTGAAGAGAAAAAGGAGGTTCATCTGTTTCCTTACGTACAGAAAATGGGTAATGTAACGTCCCAGTAAACATAAACCGATTTCCCAGTTTATGTGCCCATCCTTGGGCAAATGGGGCAATTTCAACATCACACATGAAGACAAAACCTGGGGGAGTGTAAGTGATCCCTCCCGGAAGGCCTTCATGGCTGGTCTCCTGAACTGGAAGTTTTGTGAACACATTAAACCATAGGTAATTTCTCTTGCAGGCTTTCCAAAAGTCATCTGTATGGCATTTAACATATGGGATTGCTGGCATAATTTTCTTGCATTTTTCTTTAAGATAATTTTCAATAAAGTAAGGGACAGAGTGAGGGAGCCCTCGGGTGTATTGTGCTTGGTCCCTAAGGATGGAGGATGGTATCAGACAAGGTGTGGACACATGAGTATGTTGAAGAATTTGAACCTGAAACGTTAGGTCAGAGGTCGGTTGGTCTAGGTGAGTGGTGACCTTAGGAACATCTGAAAAGTTGGTGACAGGTGTTACGAGAAGCTTATACCAGTCTTGTTTCGACTGAGGAATTTTACGGCAGATCCAACAGCCAGTTAGATTGCCCCAGTAGCTATGCATTGTGACCACCTTACTAAAGAATTTTCTTTCCATTCTAAACATTGGGGCAAAAGCAGAACTAGAAGTAAAACAATAGCTTTCAACTGTGATAGGGAAATAAACACTTGGCCAACAGTTCAACTGAACCTAGAGGGTGAGTCACAGGGGCCTGGTCCAGTTCTTGGGTCACACCAGTCTGTGGCTGCTTCTCATCTTGGTGTGGGTGTTGTTTCTCCTGGAAGTGTTGTTTTAAGGTGACTTTGAAGTCAGCAGTCTTCTCTATAGGCCAGTCCAACGCAGAGGCCCCTTTGAAGTGGGAAATATACATCCAAGAGTCAATTCCCTTCGGTTCTGCTGGGCATGAGCTAGATAAGCGTACCTGATCAGGGGCCTTCCATCTAGGCTGGAGAGAGGGTCCCTTAAATAATGTCTTTTCCAGTAGCACAGCCTCCTGGCTGCAGGTCATGGGCTACCTGATCTTCATCCAAAGATAGATGACTGTGGTAAGCTTCAGGAATCAGCTTGGAATATCCTTTCAGTAATTCAATTAAGCCTTACACTAATGTAACAAAGCAACAAGCCGTCACCTAGGAAGTGGGTTTTAGGCAGTAGATATCAAACCTCAGAGACAATTAGCAACACCAGACTTTAATATCCACAAAGGTATATTGCTGAAATATTTTTTTTCTCTAGAAAATTATACTTCTTTCTACCTAATACGGCCAAATTAAGACTAATTTGTTAGCAAAATAAGTCTGGTTTCAGTAAACTTGGCCTGATTATTTGCTTAAGTGTGATTGATCCTATAGGCTCTTTTAAATTTGACTTTGCTGGAACTTTTCACAAGGAATCTCAAATTCAATTTTTAAAAGGCTTCACAAGGCCAGGAAACCACACTAAGGACTCATCGGATTCTGCCCGCAATACTTACAGATTTGGGTGGATTCCTCTCTTCTTGAGTTTCAAGATATCTTGAGGTTCCTGCATCTGCCAGGAAGTGGCTTTTCTTATTCACTTGGTAAGGCTTCTGGGAACCTTGTAAAAGAGATATCAGGTTGTTTTTTCAAGGAGCTTTATGGCTCCATAAAGTCTACCATATCTCTTTAAAGCTATCTGGTAATATTTGCTTTTATGTTCAAAGCCATGGTAATATGACCAATATTTCCAATTGTTCCTTGTTATAAGCAGAACAGATCCTCACTGAACTCTTGCAAATAACTATATTGCCATGAAAATCACTCATTAAGAGTTTCCAAATTCTTGAGGGTTGAGGTAGAGAGAAAGATAGCTGTTTAAATTCTGCTTACAAAGGTATAATTTGCCAAATCACTGTAAGTCATAATTAACTCAAGAGGAATTAGGTAGAATAAAGATTAAAAGCCAGTAATGTTTGGACAGTTATAAAAATTATAATCATATTTACCAGTTCATTCAATCTCATGTGATTAACCCTTGTTCTGCTTGAATCCAGTCTCCCTATCAGTTCTGCCATCCTTGCCTGATGATTGGGGGTGACAGTGGCGGTGGTAATTTCAAGATGTTTGCAAGGTTTTTGTTAAGCCTCATATGATTTGCCCAGTGAAGAGGATGCCTTGATCGCTGGAGATGGTAGAAGGTATATCCCAAATGGAAAGTACATTTTCTAACAGTCCCTTTGTCAGTGTTGGGGCATCGTCCTTGCAGCAAAGGAGGGCTTTAACCCACCAAATAAAAAATGGGGTTTGCCAGGGAGCCAGGAAGAGCCCAGGAACCATCTCGGGTTTCCCAAAGCCTGGACTGTTTATTTTACAGCTTTTGTTTATCCACATTCATTTCTCTGATTTAGGAACAGAGTGTTGCCATGTTACAAGGACATCAGCATGGCAAAGGTCTGACAATGATGGGTTAATTTTTTGTAGAAACAGGATGAACTTTGTCTACATGTGCCAAAATCTTTACAGAGTTTGTTGTTGCCTTTGCATGAATGTCAGCTAGGGCATTTCCCTAATACTCAGTTCAGGTTCAGTTCCTTTACTGTGAGCTTCAATTTTGATGACAGATAACGTTATGTCAGGACATACAAGACTTTAAGGAATTTCACGTAATTTCCAGAACAGTTATAGACTACATACTTATACAGACATAACACAAAAAAGGCTTAATCTTACCTTTTATTTGACAGTGCTTCCTATGTAATTTAACATGTCAAATAAGCATAATTAGTTTAATATCTCTCCTTGAGATGCGTCAAAACAAAATCGCTTTCTTTTCCTTTAACAAACTGCATTTCCATTCCTCATACCTTCTTTTATTGAATACACACATCCTATTTTCCTTACACACTGAAATGTTTCCTTTATTATTTCTTGTAGCTTTAATTACATATATATTTACAATTTTTAACCCTTAGAAAACCTTAATCTCTAGTGAAAACCAAGAAGAAATAAATTGTGACCTATTTGTTATACTATAATTTCCTGATTGGCAAATTTATAAACATATTCCATAACCTCTAGTAACATATTATTTCTCACAGTATAATTTGTTTCCTCAGTGTGGTTGGTATAAGACACATGTCCAGTAAACCCAAACGTCTTTAGCTTTTCTCTAATAAAAGGACAAAACTAGGTAAACTTAGACTTGCTTGGCAATTGATGTTTTAGTATTTTGTCTTATTTGGAAAAGATCTGGCTATTCAATGATTTCCCATCACTTAACTTTATTTTTTTAAAGCAAACGCTAATGTTTCAAGTTACCAAAATCTGGAGAAGCTATTTTTAAGTATACATACCATAAGACGTAATTATTCTTTAAGAGTTCACTTAAAAGCTTTTGTCCCCTTTATCTCTATTTCATTACTTGTGAAAATGTCATCATGCCAAGTTAATTTTCTTGTTGATACATTTTGTAACAGAGATAACATGAGCTAATTGACTTTCAGTAAAGCTAGGTAAAATAAAAATATATTCAATATTGATGACTCTAAAGACATGTCTGTATTAAATAATCCAATAACTTAAACTTGTTTTCAGTCATTAAAGATTAATCCTAAATCATGTGGTCCTTTAAAAAAAATTGGGCTTGTTCAAATATTTAATTTGTAAGCACTTACTTTTGAGACAATTCAATAGAGCTCTTTTAAGAATTAATTTTGGCAATACCATTTCAGAGTTAGAATCACATTGTATTTATAATGTACAGACAGACATCCAGATAGACACAGAGCTCCCACAGCTTTCGTTTTAAAACTTAGTCATGAATCACATATTGCAATATCAAACTCAATCGTTCATAAGTAATAGAAGGAATATGTTAAGGTTACTTGTTTGAGTTTTAAAAGTCCCTCCCCCTCCTTTTTTTTCCTTTCAGCTTTGGCGTCTCCTAACAGAGTCGAGGCCACAGTCAGGCATTGTGGGCTGTGTTTGCATTTTAAGGACATGATGGAAGAGTTACACCTTTCAGTTTTTGGCTAGGAATACTTTTGTTCCCTCAGGGTCAGAATTTTGCAAAGCTGTTTTAGCAGGCTCTCTTTCTCTAAATGCATACACAAAAGCCAGTCTCGGAATGTCAAAAGGGCCCATCTTGCCCTTTGGTGGTGTGATAAGTACTTGTAAGCACTGGCTCCCTCCCAGCTGCACAGGAAGCCGCTGGAGTTCCGGGGGGGGGCTGCACGTCTGGGAGCTGGGAGGCTTTCGAAACACACTTTCCCATTTTCTTTTAGTTTCATTTTACTGTAAAGTACGGGTCCTTCTAATTTGAAGTCACATTTAAAAAAAAAGGTTAGCCAATCCATTTCACCCCAAACTTCCTTCTAGGCATTTCCTGCCTAGAAATGCCCTCTGGGTTCTTGGCCTAGGAATTTCCCCCTAGGTCCCCTGTCTAGGAACTTCCTCATAGGTCCTCAGTTTGGGGAGCTCCCCCTGGGTCCTTTTCACCTAGGAAATGGGACTAGAATCCACTAGACTCCAAGCCTTAAGATAGTAGTTTAAGTAAAAGTTGTGGGCCATTGCTTAACTGAGAGAGATCCAGATACCGGGAAAAACTCGCTGACACACCTGAAGAGTGATGTGAAGCTGGGGAGAAGGGGCGCTCACAGGGGGCCAGTGCTTGGTACTGAGTGCTGCTCCAAAGTGGACTCCAGGCGAGTTTTTCTGATATCCTGCCAACTGCGTCAAGTAATGTCAGTGGAAACAATCAATAAACTATCCGTAATAGGAATATAAAAGAGTTTTATCTGAGCCAAACTGAAGGCTATAACCCATGATACAGATTCAAGAAGCGCATGAGTTGTGCTCTACTGGGCTACAAAATGGGGGAGGCTTGTAAAGGCAAAACCCACAAAGTCACATACGTTGTTTGCCAAGAATTACAATTGGAGCTGGCAAGAAGCAAGGGTGCTTGCTGTGTAAGGACTGGTTGGGGTCTGAAATGGTTTCGAAGTTACAAGGGGAGACCTTGAGATCATAGGGTTGTAGCTGGCAGCTGGCAGCAGATACTGTTTTGAGATTGGCTAGTCTTGTCCTTGAGTCTGAGACAGCTCAGAAAATTCAGGTTCTCAGTTGTGGGAGCCCATGATTGGGTTAATCAATTGTAACAGACCCCAGCCTCCTGTGACCTTTAGGAAGAACAAATGAGCTTTGCTGTGACATGTATGAGCAGCCTATGATTAGACCCTGGGTCCCTTCAGGGAAAGGGCCAGAGATTCCAGTGGAGGTGGAGTATATACAACCTTGTTCCTTGAGAATTAATCCTGAGGTAGAACATAAGTCCACTGTGGACGCACTGATGAAGGGGTTTCTGCAGGACCGGACCGAGGAGGCTGGGTCTATCATAAAGACCTGTGTTTGAGCTGACTGGGCAGGATTACTCCACTTGGGTTTTGGGGCACAGGAGCTGGCATCCCGTTTCCCATTTCCTGAAATCAGATTGCCATCCTTATCAAATTTAGAGTGACACTGGCTTGCCCAATGTCTTCCCTTGCCACACCGAGGGCAGTGTTTGTCAGGTAATTTCTGAGGCGGACCTCCTTGCCCTCCCTTATTGGACAGGCGGCATTCCCTTTGAACATGGCCAGGTTTACCACACTTAAAGCAGGTCCCAGCAGAAGGGGATCTCATTAAAGCCACAAGGACCTGAGCAAAATGGGTTTCAGTTCCCACATTCTGGAAAGCCTTTATATAATCAGCTATATTTTTGTTTTGAGTTTGAATACTGGCAAGCGCTGCCTGGCAATCTGCATGAGCGTTTTCGTAAGCCAGTTGTTGCAAGAACACTTTCGCTGCCTCCTGATTATCTGCTAGGTGAGAGATGCTCTGTTCTAAAAGATTAATAAAATCAACACAAGATTTTCTGATGCCTTGTTGAATGGTAGCAAAGGAGCCAGTAGCAGATCTGGTATGGGGAAACTTGGACCGTGCCATGAGGGCAATATCAGTACATTGCTTGAAAGTCAGCCTATCCATATGGACCTGTTGCTGAGTGTCAGCATAGTGACTTGTTCCTTCAAGCATTTCTATAGGTATATCAATATTAACATCAGCGTCATGAGCAGTTTGTAAGAGACAGCCTTCATGATATTCTGAAGCCCAGACAGCAAACTGAGCAGGAGTTAAGACAGTTTTTACAAGAGCTTTCCAATCCCAAGGAATGGTAACACATAAATTTCCAATCGTATCAAGAATACCTTTAGTAAACGAACTCGGAGTCCCATTTTCCATAACACTAGTTTTTAGTTCCTTGAATACCGAGAAAGGGACAGCCTCATGCTTAGTACCTTGCTCCTGCCCTGCAATCACCAGGTAAGCATGCAGCTCTCCGGGATGTAAGCCTTCTTTAAAACACTGTTGCAAAGCAGTTTGCTTATGATCATACTCCTCAGGAGAGGGGGGAGGAGGCGGTGGCAGCGGCAGATTGATCTCCTGTGAAAGAGGGGCAGATGGAGCAGAAGGGACTGGGGGTGAAGAAGCAGGAGGAGAGGAAGGGGGAGAACGGGATTTAGGTTCAGCGTAATTATTCTGCGAGGATGAATACACGCTCGCGTACCAAATGGAAGTGGGGATTTTCTCCCCTTGCTGATGCCTACATTTTCGATTCTTACCAACCCGTTCTCAGAGTTCCAAATTGATTGTTCCATGGTCTGGAAACCAGGAACAAATCTCCTGTACCATTTGTAACAATTTAGTAAGTTGCTCTTCTGACCTAGAGCAGAGAACCGCTTTCAGCAGCTGCTGCGATGTGCGGAGGTAGATCATTTGTTCCTTAGTTAGTTGTTGGCCCATAATAAGAAAATGAAAGAAAAATAAGGGTTTCGCTGAATTCTAGGCACGTTGGCAACTATCCGTCAATCGGGATGAAATTTATGGGGATCCAGATGCAGTTTCTCTCTCCAGCTGAAGCGTGCCGGTTCCGTTGCCGTGCAGTGGATCACGTTGGGGGTCACCAGTCGTGGGTTCTGTCCAGCAGAAGTCCCACCGAGATGGAACGAATTACTCGAGACTATGGAAAGTCAAGAGAGTGGGAGGGAGGCGGAAACCAACTCCTCGATCCTCTCAAACAAACCCGTATTTACTGTGCACAATCAAAAAAAAGATCACAAACAATTGTGTCATGGAGTGCAGGAGCTTAAGGAAAAACAGGATCCGGTAGAGATCATAAATTCCACAATGAGTACAAAGGCTTAATTTATCTTCACGGTAGTCATGGGGAGAGGGGAACAAAGTACGTTCTTCAGACATACGATGTTGATTACAAAACAGACCACCAGACCACCAGTTCCTTGTCTTGGGGGTTATAGACTATATAAACAGCAGAAAGCACGCCCAGCATTTATAGCTGAGGGCCTGGGTTGTCGCTTTGCAACGAGCAAAGTAAACCCTGAACTATGGACCTATGCTTAAAACAAGCCGTGTCCTGCGTTTATAGCAAAGGACGCACAATGGCTTTGCCATTGCGGAAGCAGCCCTAAGCTAGAACCTCAACTACGCTCGCAAGGCGTTGTCTCTGCTCTTTATGGCACGGAGACAGGAGTGTGGATGCACGGGCACCTACCAGCAAAGCACATTTGTTCTTCCTAAACGTCACAAGCGGCTGGGGTCTGTTAAGTTTATTAAACCAATCATGGGCTCCCACACTCAGTGATGCAAGAACGTGTCTGAAACCACATTCACAGTGGCCACCAGGCTCTATTTTGGGTGCCTGAAGCACAGTTACTCCGTTTTTATTTTTAAATGCATTCTTTCTTTAATGGTTAAAGCAAATGTGCAATATATGTTTACTAGGCCATATAACAGGCCATTCTAGTAAGCATAAAGTTTGAGTTAAGTCTTGTATAAAGCAGAATGACATGCCCCCCTAACCTCAATATGTGAAAATTTCTTCCATCAAATTTTAATGATTATTGGTTTAGAATATGTTTTAATTCCCAGGTTCTTCTGATTTTCGTCCTTTTTCTTCTAACATGAAGAATAATATTTTAATTCTAATCCCAGAAATTATTGTAAGAAAATTGTAAGTGATGTGCCCAGAGGATTTTTGTATTCATATGCTATCATAGCATAGCAAAAGACTGGAAATATTTGGATAATGATCAAATAAACTATGGTATGACAATTCTATGGAAGACTATGCATTATTAGAAATACTATTTATGAAGAATATTTAAAGAGGGTAAAATATCTAAATGCTAAGTTAAAATCCTGGGATATAAATATTGTGAAAATCATATGTATATGTATATATAACACCAAGTTATTAATGCTAATGATATTTATTTCTGAGTAAAGTTATGAGCAATTTTATTTTCTTCTTTGTAGTCTTCTTAATATTCAAAATTACATATGAGCACAAATTGCTGTCATAACCTGAAAAAATTATTTTTAGAGCTGTTGCTTTTCAAGAAGGGATATCTTTCTAAAATAAAAATTTGAATTTTGCTTTGACTACTAATTACTTAGTAAAATAAGAAGGCTTTTATAATTTATTAGGTTGAAATAAATTTAATCTCAGAAAACAAAACAATACAACCAAGATGTCCTTCAATAGGTGACCAGAAAAATAAACTGTGGTCCATCCAGACAATAGAATATTATTCAGTGTTTTTTTTTTTTTTTTTGAGGTGGATTGGTTTCTTTTTTTTTTTTTTTTAATATTTTTATTGAAATATAGCCAGTTTACAGTGTTGTGTCAATTTCTGGTGTACAGCACAATGTTTCAGTCATATAGGAACATACATATATTTGCTTTCATATTCTTTTTCACCATAAGTTACTATGAAGTATTGAATGTAGTTCCCTGTGCTATACAGTAGGTCCTTGTTGTTTATCTATTTTATGTATAGTAGTTAGTATATGCAAAGCTTGAACTCCTAATTTATCCCTTCTCACCCTCTTCCCCCCTGGAACCGTAAGTTTATTTTGTATGTCTGTGAGTCTGTTTCTGTTTTGTAAATACGTTCATTTGTCTTTTTTTTTTTTTTTTAAGATTCCACATATGAGTGATATTATATGGTATTTTTCTTTCTCTTTCTGGCTTACTTCAAGCAGAATGACATTCTCTATCTCCATCCATGTTGCTGCAAATGGCATCACTTTATTCTTTTCTATGGCTGAGTAGTATCCCATTGTACTATTCAGTACTTAAAAAAAAAAGAGCTACCAAGCCATGAAAAGATGTGGAGAAACCTTCAATGCAGGTTACTAAGTGAAAGAAGCCAATTTGAAAAGGCTCTATGTTATATGATTCCAACTATGAGGCATTCTGAAGAAGAGGAAACTGTGAAGACAGTAAGGAGATTAGTGGTTGCCACAGGTCAGGAGGAGAGAGGTGTTGGATAGGAGCTCAGAGGATTTTTAGGGCCACGAATTTATTCTGAGACTATAATGGTGGTTACATGTCATTATACGTTTGTCAAAACCTGTTCAATATACACCAAGGATCAGTCCTACCGTGAACTATGGGCTCTGGGTGATTACGATGTGTTCACATAGGCTTATCGATTGCAACAGATGTACCTCTGATGGAGGAGGGTGACGGTGGGGGGGGGTGCTGTGGGTGTGGGCGGGGGAGGGGCATATGGGCACTCATCACTTTCTGCTCAAATCTGCTATGACTCTAAAACTGCTCTAAACACTTGTTTACTCAAAAAAAAAAAAAAAAGAAAGAAAGAAAAGAAAAACAAAATTAAAGAGTCAGTGAATGATATTCAATGCCCTTCCTTTCCATGAATTCTGTCTGGGGCTTTCTTGTGAGTTTTGGGTTTGTTTGATTCGTTTTTAGCTGCTCTGAAAAATGCTAGGTTGAGAGAACATCACAGCACGGCTGCCTCTGCGACATTCAAGGCTGTGTTCCTCCTCCCAGCTGAGATTTTTGACCTTTAGCTTTCTTTGTGTTGGAACCTAAGAAAGGAAGGTACAAGCGTCTCTGGGAATCAAGTAAACATCTTGTAAGAAAACGTGTTGAGAAAAATTTGGCTTGGATTTTGGGGCTGTTCTGGGTGGTTTGAAATGCGTATGCGGAATGACTAATGTATAAACTTTGCTCAAGTTGCTATGAGTGGGCTCCACTGGAAGTCAGTGAGCGTGCTGTTCTATTGTTTTTGAAATTCAGCATCTATTCACCCTTCTCCTAGTGACGAAATCCGATTTTCCTGTGAGGAACTTCCCTGGCTCTCCTCTCACCCGCATGGGGCTCCACTCCCCAGTTCAGGCAGCAGGAGACTCAGACCTAACATAACCTAAGCGTGTGAGCCCCTGGCCACGGTGATTAGAGCTTAATGGTGACGATTTTCTTAAGCGACTGGAATGAAGTGGAGTGTGTGTGTGTGTGTGTGTGTGTGTGTGTGTGTGTGTGTTTTCTCAGCTGAGAGACAGCAGAGCACGGAGGAGCACGCATTCTGGGACCTGTGGCCTGGGCTTGAATCCCAGTTGCCCAGTTCTGCTACCCGCTGACTTAGTGACACTGGGTAAGTCACTTACTCTTTCTGGGTCTCAGTCCTCCCTTGTAAACGAGGCTGAGAGCCACCCTACCTCATGGGGTTGTTACGGGGGTTGAACAGGTCAATAGTTGCAAAGCCTGGCATGATGTTTATCTCCTCGACATTTTCACTTGGGTGTGTAACGGACATCTAAATTTAACATGTGCCAAATGAATCCTCCTTCCGTTGTCTTCCTCAACTCAATTAATGATATCTCCATCCTTCCAGTTGCTCAAACCAAAATCCTTGAAGTGGTCTTCGACCCCTTTCTTTGTCTCTTTACCCCAGACACAAATGCTGTCAGTTCTACCTTCAAAATACATCGAGAATTCAACCAACAGAAGCTGATGTCAACCTGTTTCAAGCCACCATCTCCTCTCAGCCAGAGTAGGGTACTGACATCCTCTGGAACGGTCTCCCTGCCTCTGCCCTCGCCCCACTTTAGTTTGCTCTCCACAAGCAGCCAGAGTGAGCCTGATAAAACAAAGTCAGAAGATGTCACTCTTCTGCGCTGTGAGTGGCCCCTCTCCGCGCCCTCACACGTGCCATCACACCTCTAGCCTCTTCCCCTACTTCCTCCCATCTTGGTTTTTCTGCACCAGGCACTTCTTAGTTGACCTTTGCTCTTCTTTCAGCATACTAGGTGTTCAGTGGTTGATCTTTTCTTCCTTCTCAGGGAAGCCTGCTTCCCCAGAAGTCATGTGGTTCCCTCACCTTTTACAGATCTTTATTCAAATTCCACCTTCTCAGTGAGACCTTCCCTGTCCCTCACTCCAATGTTTCAACCCTTCCTCCCCCAGCTCATCCCCTTCCCTGCTTATTTTGTTCCTCAGCCTTCATCGCTACCCCACATAGGCTGTAGTTTACTGACATATCTTGTCTGCTCTGTCTGCCCTCCATTAGAATATAAACACAGGGATTACTGTTTAAACTGCGCTATACCTAGTGCCTAAAGCAGTGCATGGGGCCTTAAACTTACATAGTGATATAGGTCAATTATTTCTCAATAAAACTGGAAAAAGGTAAAATAAATGAAACAGTTCATGGAACACAGCGAGTGCTCAGTATGCTCAGTAAAGGTTTCATGCATGAATGGAAGAGTAAACGAATGAAAGAAAAAAGATTTGCGTTAAAGTGTGACATTCATCAACACACAGTTTGGTTGCTAGCCAAGAAAAAGACTGCTTCATATTAAAGTCTAGTGCAGGGGAAAGAAGAATGAGGAAACTGACTCCCCCCCAAAAAAACAATCAGGAAGTACAAGGTGCCCTTGGAAACTCACACTAAGCATGAAAATGCTTGCAAGAGATTCTCGACATAAGGTGTGGAAGCTGTCACCTGACAGATTAAGGAGATCACATAACTAACTATGTGCAGGAGGTGGAGGGTGAGGAGAACTGAGATGCTACTGAGTCTGTTAGGCTGAGGTTAGCCCTCACTGAGGAAGTGTCTGAGAAGCTGATTTATCACAACAAGCGAGCCAGTGCACACTACCAGGAAGTGCAGACAGCCCAGGTGAATTAAACACATTTCAAGGCATTCTGCCAAGTTCATTGAAAGTAAACAATGAAGAGTGAATGACTTGGCCGTGCTCAGTTTCAGGATGCGGGAGGAGATGTCATGCAGTGCTCCTTTTCACAAGCCTGCTAGAAGGAAACAACAGCCCAGATGAGAGGCTGTGATGTGTCTGACATCAATGAGTGTGCTTTTCTGTTGTGTTTGGTATTCAGCGTCAATCAGCCTTCTTCTGATTGGAGGAGGTACAAAACCCGTTAGGGAAACAAACGTCTTTCTAGGAAAACAGGTCCACCCTGAGCTTCCCGGGGGTGCTCAGGCTGCCACGGGCACATGCCCAAGAACGTGTTTCCAGAAGTTCCCCCTCTGGACCACAGATCCTCTGCAAGGACAGGTTGAATCTGTCAACTCTGGGCCAGCGCATAGTGATATTAACTATCTGTTGCCACTATCTGTTGCCTAATGACACAGAGGTAGACAGGCTTGAGATGAGGTTGTCTAAGTCATGGCTTACCTTTCTAAGCCTCTGATTCCTCATTTATAATATGGGAAGAATAACATGCTTCCACGAAGGCAGCATAACAGGGCGTTGTACACAAAGTACGTGACACTAACTGATGTTAGCAGTTACTGCCGGAGGAGGGAAAGAGAGAACTATGTGGTTGACGGTAGCCTCTCCCCTCCCCTCCCTTCAACACTGCGCTTTACCACTCAGTCGATGAACAACAGATGCTCGCCGATGGATGGGCTTTAGCTGGTCAATCTGGTGGAGACCTTGGACCAACTTGTTTCTCCATCCTCGGCAGATGATCAGTTGTCACCAGGGCTGAACTGTGAGAGAGGGAACTATCCATTCTGCAGGCATTGCCTGAGTGCCAGCAGCATACTAGGCACTGTTCTGGGGCAGGACTAAGAGGGGCAGGAGCGCTCACGGAGCTGGCCTGCTGGTGAGGGGTGTGAGGAGAGGAGAAAGCCCCATTTCTAGAGGCTCTTCCTGGGAAGTTGGCTGCTCTTTGCTTCACACTCACAGGTTCTTACAGCCAGGCCGAGCACAGGGAGATTACAGGATAAGATGACGCAGAGCTTAAAGAGCTACCAAGGGGTGGAGAGTTGGGATCTGAGCCTGGGCTCTATGTTTTGGGAGAAGAAATACAGCCTGGAAGGGGCCATGTATGGACGATGAAGTGGAAAGAGCAGAAATTTTTATATATATATATATATATGTATGTGTGATATTATAGATTACAACTACTTTTAAAAGGGTCAGAGATTTTAAAAAATAAGGCTGGAAGGAGAGATACCAAAATGCTAGTGGTAGCTGGGTTAGCATTTTGACCTGCAAGTGGAGGCAAGTTTCTTCTTTCCTCTGTTTCCAATTTTTACGTGAATGATTTGAAAATGACTAATGAAGTTGACCAAGGAAAGACAGCTTGAAACTCGCGTTCCAGGAGCCGCACTTTCACTAGGCAGCTGTGCGGCCTGGAGGTCGACACTACTCTGCCCCAGCCGTCCTGACACCCACGCTCAGTTCACCCTCCAGTTCTGTCTAAACGTCTTTCTTCTCTTTTTGTGAACCTCGCTTGCCCTTCCACAGCCTCATCTGGTGTCACTGTCTTTTCAAAGTCTCCCTAAAATCTGCTCTGACTCACCGCCCTCCTCCTGCCCGCTTGCAGCTGCCCCAGTATCAGTGTCTGTTTGTTGAATACTTGCTGGCGCCAGACGCTCAGCTAAAGCCTCTTTGTACGTTCATTACCTGATTCCCTGCTCAGAAGAAGTCAGTGATGCCAACAGCTTTTTTTAAGTTCACTCTACAGGAGAGGAACTTATCCTTTAGAGAAATTTTGTTAGTTGCCCAAGTGGCAGAGCCCACTCAGGGGTGCTTGACCAGAAAGCTTGTCTTCCTTTTTTTTTTTTTTTCCTTTTGATCTTGATTTCTATTGTTATAACTATGGTTAAAGAATATGGGCAATTAAATTTCCACCCTGCGAAGTACATTGAGATCTTTTTTCAATTTTTTTTTTTGAGGGTGGAGGGGTTGGGCTTTTTTCCCTCACTGAAGTATAATTGACAAACAATATTGTGTCAGTTTCAAGTGTACAGCAAAGTGGTTCAGGTGTATACATATAATTTTTTTCAAATTATTTTCCATTATAAAATCAATCCCCACTTTAACCTGATGAGTAGGCATTATACTGTGTCCATTTTACAGATGAGAAAACTGAAATTCAAAAAGGTAATTTGCCCTAAATCATAGGATACCCAGACGGTGTGCAGGGATGGTGCTTACTTTCTGTGCATTTGTCATCTTCTTCACCAAGGGCATACCAGGATGCTCGGCCCTCACAGCTGAACACTTAGCTGCAGAAAGATGGACTAGAAAATTTATTGCAGAAAGACAGACTAGAAAGTGAGAGGGTTCACAAACCCTGTGACTTAGCAGGGACACGGGACTATAAGGTCCTTTTAGAGATTATTTTCTCTAGTGTTTGTTGCACTTAACATGAAGAAATTAAATGCTGAATTGTCCCCAAGTCACTCCTGATTCATAATCAGAAATTGAGACAAAGGAAATCTGAAACTGTAACTGTGTGGGGGTGTGGATGTGAGTGCCAATTGGTACAACCTCTTCCTCTCTTTGATTGGCAATTTATCTTGCAAAATTTTAAATGGTTGTGCCATTTGATCCAGAAAAATCTCCTTTTAGGAGTGTATGTACTTGGACATGTGAAAAAATATGCTGACACAAGAACCCCAATATTTAATGCAGTCAGAAAGGATTGGAAAGCCTGAGTGTCCACTGATGTGGGCCTAGTTGAATACACCGTGGTATCCTATACAGCGGAATACTAGGGGTCATTTAGAAGAATTATGTCGAGCAATAGGTGCCGACAGGGAATGTCTTCCAAACACATCACTAAGAAAATATGCTGTATTTTCATGAAAAAATGAAAGCCTGTCTCTGTCTGGATGTACCTAAATGAATACTGCTTGTGGGAAGCCCAGGACAGGAGAAAGAATGATTTTCTACATATTTCCTTTGTTTTGTTTGACTTTTATTCCATGTGTACTTATCTCATTTATTATTGAAAACAAACACCATTTTAAAGGGGGTTGTTTTTAGCAGGTCTTAAATGCTATGATACCACTGAAGGTTCAGTTCAATAAAGAACAGGTGGCAGTAACTGATTTTAGATCTTGGACAATATTCACTACAAAAGAAAGTCCACACCCAGGAGAAGTGGGTGGAGGAAGGCAAGGAACACAGCAAGGTCAGAGATCAAGGAAATGAATCCACAGGCAAAACCAACATTTCTCATCCAATAACCATATTACTTCGTGTAGATCTGGGATTGTGAGAACAACCTTATGAATCCAGTTTGGAAATGGTGGAACAGTGGGTGCCAGAAGTAAGACTCTGGTCTGTAATTCATGCATTGATTTGATCAACCAGCACTTGCAGATGCCAACTTGAGTCTCAAGATACTGACAGAATAAACTCTAATTCCTGTAGACCTAGCTCTGAGCAAATGCCTGGTCTAGCTGAAGAAGACATCTTGAAGAAATTCTCAGAGGATGTGTTCCTGGGCTGGGCGGTCCAGACCAGAGCCTTTGGGCTCTGTATTGCCCCAGGAGATCCACTCACCTGTGTCATTCTGCTAGGAGAGTGTACAACTGGGAGACCTAACTCAGTTTGAGAGCCACGTGGGGTCAGAAAGGCTTCCTGAGGAAGCTCATTGAAGGAGACCAGTAGGAAGCAGGGTGAGGGTGGGAAGGAGAGAGCATCTGTGAAGGCCCAGTGTCAGGCAAGAGCTTGTGCTGCTGGGGACGGAGAGAGGGTTCCCAGGACTGGAGTGTCTTGTGCGTTGAGGAGCGAGGTCCCCATGGAGGCTCTTGGCTTACGTGCCCGCTTGCTTTGTCTAGAAAAGAGGAAGGTGAAATAATCAGAGTTAGGTTTCAAAAGCCACATCTTCATAAAGGGTGGCTTAAAAAGAAAGCCACCACCCTGGCTGTGGTGGAGAGAATGGTTGGAGGAGGTATGGGGGAGCGCATTTGGGGAGGATGGTGGGGCAGCCCTACCTAGGTGAGAGAGAACGTGGACTTTCTCTTGGCCTAAGCTCATGGTGGAGATGAATAAGGTGAATATTTAATGAATAATTTCCAGAGGGATGTGTAGGGTGAGGAAGAGGGAAGGGTCAACGAAGAGTTGGAAGTTCCTAGCTTGAGCAACAGGGGTGGGGCGGTAGGGAATAGGGAAAAGTGGGTTCTTTGAACTGAAATTCAAAAGACCACAAAAGGAGATGGCTGGAAGGAGGAAGAGGAACAGATGAGTTTTGGATGGAGTGGTCTGCAAGTAGAGCTGTTCCCTCCTCCGTCAGTTCTGGCCCCACCAGGACCTCCCAGCCATGGCTCTCTCAGCTTTTCACCGTCTCACACTTTCCTTCGCCCTCCCTTCAGTTCCTGTGGGGCTCAGGTGCTGCGGCCCATGATTACAATCCTTTGTGTAACCTTTCAACTTCTTTGCCTTTCTCTTCCTCCATTGTGCTTACTCAGTGTTATGGGCTAGATGGTGTCCCCCAAATTCATATGTTGAAGTCCTAACCCCCACTACTTCCGAAGGTGACTGGATTTGGAGATGGGGCTTTAAAGAGGTAGTTAAGTTAGAACAAGGTCATTGGGGTGGGCTCTAACCCAACATGACTGACATTTTTGTGAGAAGAGGAAGTTTGAACATGGACACGGGAAACACAAAGGGAAGACCCTGTGAGGACACAGCGGGAGAGAAGACAGCAGCCACCCGCCAGGGCCAGAGTCCTCAGAGGAAATCAACCCACCAACACCTTGATCTCAGACTTCCAGCCTCCAGACTGTGGGACAATAAATTTGTTGAAGTTTAAGTCACAGTAGACTTCTTGGCTTTGCTCAGGTAGCCCTAGTAAAGAAATGCCCCCTGCAAACCACAGTTCCATCAGATCCAGCTCCCTGCCTGCATTCCCGCTTTTATTCCAACCAGTGGGGAGTGAACCGAAGAAAGGACACACCCTCGCTGACTGGCCTTTTTAGATTCCTGAGCCTTTGACGTCACCCTGGGAGCCTCTCGGGTCCCCGCCCCATCCTCCCTCCTGGTCTCCGAAGCTGCCCCGCGCCCACCCACTCCCAGCAAGCGACCTCCTCCTTTCACTGAGAGCAGTCAGAAGTAGCAGTCCATGCGTCGCTGTCAGTAAATCCACTAACCCTCCGGCCCCTGAAGCCCCGTCCTCCACCTTCATTCCTCAAAGGGCGGAGCTCCCACCCCCACCCGCCTGTGCCCGGGATTCCTTCCACCTACACACGAGCTTTTCACAGCAGCATTTCCCTGTCTCCCACGTTATCAATTGTTGTCTGTCTGCTTGGTTATCCCATCATCCTACAAACAGACTGATACAGGTCTCTTCTCAATACAGTGTCCTCTGTTCCTTTTTACAGATCAACTCTTCAAAAAAAAAAAAAAGTCATCCAACTTACTGATGCCACCTTGCTTTCTCACATACACTCCTCAACCTACTTGCATCCGGCTTTGTCCTCGACATTCCAGGAAAATGGCTCTTGCTAGTAGCACCAATAACTCCCAAGTGATCCTCCCTCTGGTGTCAGGGGTTGCTCTGCCCAGTTCTCTTTGCTGGGGCTCTGGTCATCTTTCTGAGCTCCATACAGGCATGCCCCACTGTCGAGGCTCTGGGACTCTTTCCTTCCATCTCTACGCACACTTTCGAAATGGTCTATTTATCCTCTTGGCTTTAAAAACTATCTGCACGCTAAAGGCTCCCATACGTAAGGCTTCAGTGCTGATTCCTTGCCTGAATTCTAGATGCTTATATCCAATTAGCTACTTGATGTCTCCACTTCGGCATCCAACAGGCATTTCAAACCTAACACCTCCAAGACCAGATTCTTGCTTCAAGCCTTTTCCCCCCAGACCAAATCTATTTCACCCTGGTTTCTCCCATTGCTATAAATGGCAGTGCTGTCTTTTCTCCAGTGAGCAACTCAGACCACAATTCCTTGAGTCATCTTAGACTCCTCTCTTTCTGGTAAACTCCACATCCAACTCATCAGCAAATCTTATTGCTTCTACTTTCAAACTATACCTGGAATCCAGCTTCCTTTTTTCTTTGATGCTTTTTACCACTCTCCTGGTTAAAGTCACCATAACTGGTTTCTTTCTTTCTTTCTTTCTTTCTTTCTTTCTTTCTTTCTTTCTTTCTTTCTTTCTTTCTTTCTTTCTTTCTTTCTTTCTTTCTTTCTTTCTTTCTTTCTTTCTTTCTTTCTTTCTTTCCTCTCTTTCCTTTCCTCTCTTTCTCTCCTCTCTTTCTCTCTTTCTTTCTTTCTTTCTCGAAGTATAGTTTATTTACAATATTGTGTTAGTTTCTGGGGACAGCACAGTGATTCAGTTATACATTATATGTGTATGTGTATATATACACATACAATGGATAAAGGATACATATATCTTTTTTTCATATCCATCTTTCTATCCTTACTTCCCTACAATTTATTCTCAATACAGAAGCCAGATTGAGCCTTTAAAATGCCGTGCCTGTTCAAGTCACTTAGTGACCTTGAATAGGTTAAAAATAAAATTCACAGTCCAAAAAGTCCTTATTTTGACCTTCTGGGCCATAGGCGACCTGGTCTCCTGCTGCCCTCTGAACTTCTGCTTCCTTCAGTCCCATATTCCAGCTCCAATGGCCTCTTTGCTGCTCCTCAAACATGCCAAGGGGTTTTCTACTTCAGGGTATTTGCACATGCCATTCCCTCTGTGAGGAAAATGTTTGCCCCAGGAAGTTGTGTTGTTTCAGCTTCCACTGTCTTTTGATCTCTGCTGAAATGTCACAGATGCTCTTAGTGCTGAGGAACCCTAAGAGAGGAGATGCTGGGATGTCTGAGAAAAGCCACTGGTTTTATTGAACCACTACTGTGAGTGCTACATGCCACTCTTCCAAGCACACATCATGCCCTCCACACCTCAGGGAGCAGGCAGTCATAGCTAACATTTACTGAGTGCTTTCCACATGCCAGGCATTCTGCTAAACACTTCATATGTATAAACTCAACTAATTCTCATAACAACCCCATGAAGTGAGTACTGCTATTGTCCCCACTTTCTTTCTGAAGCACAGAGTTCAAGCGACTTACCCAGCCAATGGGTAGCAGAGCTCAGTTTGAACCCAGAGCTTACACTGATGCCATGGGAGAGAAGAGGCAAGGCTTAAGTGGAGCCTTTAAAGTTAATACAACAACGGTTTAAGTAGAGGTAGAACATTCTTTTGCGGGCAGAAGGTGTTGCTTGTACATAGGTACAGAGGCAGACTTTCCAGGAAGCAGGTGTGTGTGACAGCTGCTTATAAGCGCAGCTTGAGAAAGTGAGCCTGCCGGTGAGTATAAGGCTATGCTGTCTGTTACTCGAGTGTCTGCCAAATAAGGTCAAGGTAGCGGTTTCTCCCTGAAGATGAAGGGTCTGGGTCCCTCTGCTCAGGAGTCTAGGCTGTAGTAGGTTCTGAAGGCTTTTAAGACCTTTAAATCCTTATTGGTCCAGCGGCCACGGAACTTTGAAGGGGGTGGGGTTGGGGTGGGAAAGGAAGCGGAGAAAAGGCAAATGACAGATAAAGGGGAAGTGCAGTTTCAGAACCCAGCTAGCTCTCTCCTGCCTGCCTCCCCAGGCTCCACCAACCTCTTCTCCAGCTTCGTCCCGGGGACCCGCCTTGGACCCCATGGCCAACCACAGATTCACCCCGGTGTCCGAAGGGGAGTCCTGCTGCGGCATCTCCAGGAGAGCCCAGATCTGTCTCTGCGTCTTTCTCTGTCTCCTGGTGGGGGTGATCATTGCGGTGGTGGCGGGAGTTCGGCTGTGGCACCAGCCGCTCAAGCACAGGGAGTGGAACGGAACCGGCAGCACTGCTCATTTTCAGGATATCTTCCTGGGGCGATGCTACATCTACACTCAATTGGTGCAGCCGGAGTTCAGGTGAGTTGGCGTCTGTGACGCTCCGCTGGGCACCGCGCGCGGTGGTTACTGCGCACGGCTGGGAAGGGCTGGGCAGGGCTGGGCAGGCCTGGGCACAGCTGGACACAGCGCGCCCAGCAGCCGTCTGGATGGCCGAAATAAAGCATCTACTGTTCCGAGTCAGCTGAGAGCCCGCGGGGCAGTGCTGAGTAAGGAGTCGGGGCTCGCGATTCCGCGCGCCCCTCGCTAGAGCTGCGGGCGGTGGCACCCTTCGTGCCCGCCGCGAGCGCGCTGCTCCTTGGCAGCGTCCGCTCAGTTGGTGGACACTTGGCGGAGAGGTCCTGAGCCCGGCCCCACTCGGGGCCGCAGTTCACCTCTGCGCCCACAGCCCCGCCGCAAGGACGAAAAATACCCGGGAGCCTGGGTTGTTGCTGGCGTTTCCCACTTTGCATGGGGTTTCTGTTCGCCGTCTCTGACCCAGAAGTGCGAAAGTGCGCAAATGACACCTGGTTAAGAGGCTTGCGGAGCCAGAGCGGAGTCAGACGGGCCAGATCACTGAAAATAGTTTCACATTAAGATAGAACACACAGTAAAGTGCACCCGCGGGATGAATCTGTACAGACCCTGGAAACGCCATCCATATCGGTGCCTGGAATCTTGCCCGACTAGCTACTAACCTCTCCCCAAAGTGAACCGCTTCCTTGATTTCCATTCCCAGGGCTTGGTTTCACTCGAAGAACTCTTTTTTTTTTTTTTTTTTTTTTGGAACTGCACATGAAGTAGAGTAAGCTGGGAAGTAAAAAGTTGTTTTTCGGGCTGCCAAGGTGAGCAGGGCAGCCGCGATTTTAAGCTGAGTGCTTGAGATCTCAAATTTCTGCCTTCGAACGCCCGCACTTCCCGGGGAATGAGCCGAGAGACGCCCTCCGCTGCCCTCTTCCCCAGCCCCGCCTCCTGCGTGCGCCCAGAGGGTGGTTCTAACGCAGATACTGGACGTTTTACTTACAAATTGTTCAAGTCCAAAGATTACCGTGGTCTCTTAATTGTCTTGCTTACAAATACTTAGTTAATTGAGAGAGAAAGTAGGCTTTCCTACAGATTACATTTAAAGTATCGGTTAAATCAAGTGATGTCCAATCTGAAATGGTAATAAAAGAGATCTTTTAATTTTCGCTTAATTTAACAGTCTTTAAATCGCTGTTGTGGTTCAGTCGTCTTAGGGAAGTTCACATCCACGTAGCAAGCAGTATGCGCCCTAGAAACCACGTGGCGTTTTAATGTTTGTCGGGATGGCTGCTTGGTGTTCAACACACAGTATGGGAAACACACAGTATTAAAAACATGTGTGTGTATGTGTATTCAAAATATGTGTATGTACATATATTCAAAAGTGTTAATGGGGATACTGTCTAGTACTATTTTTAACATTTTTTCAGATATCTCACAATACATATACACACACACTTTATTTAAGCAGGTTAATAATTAATATGGTACTTACTGTGTCCCAGGCACCTTAGAAACATCAAATCTTTTAGTCCTTTAACAACTATCCGAGGCAGTTAGTATTTCTATCTCCATGTTACATATGAGCAAACCAAAGAAGAGAGTTTGAATAAATTGTCCAAAATTTTGCTCCAGAGGCTGAAATCTATGCTACACTCTGCTTCCTGTAGGTAGAGGGACCATAATTTATTGACCATGTCTGGAACTTTTTGAAACGAAAGGGAATGCTATTCATAATTATGCTGGGCTTAATCAGAATGCACGGTCACTTTATCCCTGAGTGGTTTAAGAGCGCAACCTCTGGAGTCACGTGACTGGGGTTTAGACCTTGGCTCTGTCGCAGTGTAACTTTGAGCAGATTACTTACTTTCTTTGTGCTGCAGTGTTCTCAGCTTTGAAATGGGTTCTCAGCTCTCACATGGGGAAATGGTGAGGTTTAAGAGGAATCAATACTGATATACTGTAAATGCTCGAAATGCTATTTTTTGGGGAAGTGCAATACCACAGACATCTTTCAACAATAATAAACAGAGACTAAAGTCAACATCAAAATTGATGCTCAGTGTTAGATTTATTTAAATCCCAATCCAGTAAATCAATTCCCCAATGAAATATATGTTTTTTTTAAACTGTAATTTTTTATTTTTTTTTTTTTAACTAAACACCTGGTCTTGGAGATCTTTTGATGTCAGTACATAGTATTCCACAGGGTGGATATAATCATTTCCTACTGACAGAAAATTAGTTTCCAATTTTCAGTTATCATTCATTTGTTCAATAAGTATTTGTTGAGCATCTTCTAGGTTCCAGCCGTGACATAGCTCTGACAATCCAGGAGTAAATGACAAAGTTCCCATCCTCTTGAAGCTTCCATGCTGGTTAAGAGAAATGTTCTGCAATGACCATCCTTGTATATATATTTTCATGTACATATGGGAGTGTTTCCGTAGGACAGATTTCTAGGGGTGGAATTATTAGGTCAAAGGGAGTATTAGGCATATTTTAGATTTTGGTAAGTATTTCTAAGTGCCCTCCAAAATAACTACCATTTTAGATTCCCATCACCTTCTCCCCGAGGATATACTTCCTCACAATCTCTTTGTTGCTGAATAGTATGAACTTGTCTTAGTTATGAGAAAAATGACAGCTAACTGTTCCCTGATTAGCAGTGATTCTTAACATATTATCTATGTTTACTGGTCATTTGTATTTTTTTCCTGTGAATTTCCAGTTTCAAATCCTTGCTAATTTCTGCTGAGTTGCTTATTTATTTCTTTTCACGGGAATTCTTTATATATTGTAGACTACATATATATATAGTGTTTTCATATACATATATATATATATATATATATATATATATATATATATAGTATATACACTATATATGTATAGTGTTTTCTTTCTCTCTGTCTGTTATTCTTGTAGCCCTTCTAATTTCTGTTGTCCCCCAAGAGACTTTAACTTCAAGGTCTTGACTCTTTGATGAATAAATTCCTCCTTCTACGTTGTTGGAAGCCTGGCATGTTGACTGTTTCCCTTGTAATCATACCCTCTTGACATCAGCCCTCTTTTCCCTGATGAATTCTGACTGAGGTCATTTCTTGTGACCTTCCTTTCACATCCATCCCTTGATAGACTGTTCTCTCCTGTCTTGGTCGTTTATATTGGGTCACAGTGGTCATTTATGCCAACTATTCAACCTGGTATTTCTACTTTGATCCAGTTTTTCTTACCTTTGCATGACTTTATTAAAACTATGTATTAGTGTATAAAAATGTGACATATAATACCAAGCCAAACCAGCATAAAAATTACACATGTAACAATTGTATCTACGTAAGATTTAATATAAAGGAAAAAAGTAGAATACGGCCCTGTTGGGTTAATGGGATTATTAACCACTGATTATTATTATTCCACTCGCCTCAGTAGGTTTATTATAGGTTTCCCTCCTTATTATTCTTCAGTTTCAAATTATCTATAATTGGTATTTTGTTTACCTATCACTACATAATAAACCACGCCAAAACTTTGTGGCTTGAAACACAAGCCATTTTATTGTTTTCCATGACTGTGGATTGACTGAGCTTGGTGGGTGGTCCTTCTGTTCCTTGTGTTGTTGGCTAGGGCTGCAGTCATTTGGGGTCTCCCCTAGGCTGGAATACCCAAAATAGATCAGACATCACATGAAAGGCACCGTGGAGGGGTCAGCTGAAAGGCTGGACCCCCCAGGTCACTGGAAGTGCTGAGTTTCTCCTTCGTGACGTCTCCACGCCTTGCAGTCACACCTCTGAAGCTCTGACCCTGTGAACGTGTTTTGCTGGCAGCACCTGGGATGTGATCATTGCCTTGAGGCCACTTCTTACTCTGATATTCTTTTACTAAGAAAGACTGGAAATGAAAAGCAGTTTTATTTTCAAACCTCACAAATCTTGACTTGGAAAGGTTTGCTCTTGATTCTGCTTAGAAGTGAACAGTTCTTTTTTGGTTCATTTCTCTCTTTCTCTGCAGACCTTATCATATGCAGGTAAAAGGAATGAATTGGCACTTCCAACATTCTATGTGGAAATCCCCTTGGCCACAATCTTAAGTCCACCAGGTCTGTTTCTATCGGTTCCATGATGGCAGGTGGCAGTGTTACCCAGCTTTCCATCACTATATAACATGGGTCTCCTTTCCCTAATCTCCAGTAACAATTCCCTCCACGTCCATCCAGCCTCTGCAGTCTCATTAAGACCTTTCTAATTTTAGCTGCCACTCAGTCCCCAATGTCAAGGCCACATTGCAAAGGTCAGGGTGACAGAGGGGAGTAGGGGAAAGATACGTGTTTAAGGAATTGGCTCACATGATTGTTGAGGCTGACACGGCAAAATCTGCAAGGTAGGCACGCAGGCTAGAGGCCCAGGGAAGGGGTGGTGCTGCGGCTCCAGTCTGAAGGCCATCTGCTGGCAGAATTCCCTTTTCCTTGGGGGAGGTCAGGCTTTTTCTTAAGGCCTTCAGCTGACTGACTGAGGCCCACCACATTGTGGAGGGTCATCTGCTTTACTCAGAGTCCATCCATTTAAAGGCAACATCCAGCTGCATTTGACTTAATATCTGGGTACCCTGGCCTAGCCAAGTTGACATAGAAAATGAACCGCTGTACATTCATTTTAGGTTTTTGTTACGCAGCACCTCGCTTCCAGGTACCACTTGCTGTTTTGGTTATCTATTGCTGCAAAATAAACTACCCTAAAATGCAGTGATTTAAAACAACAATCATTTATTATCTTTCATGATTCTGTGGGTTGTCTGGGATCTAGGTGGTCTGCTTCACGGGATGTCAGCTTGGGCTGTAGTCACCTGGGGGACCGACTTGACTGGAGCATCCAAAATGTCACATTCACCTGATGGCGCCATGGCACCTGAGCTCCAGTGGGGTGGAAGCCTCTTTCTCTCTGTATCATCTCAGGGCCTCTCTTCTCCTTGGGGCTCCTCCATATGACCTCTCTGTGGTGCAGCTGGATTTTATTCAGCATTCCTCAAGTCTTAAAAGTGGAGCCTGGAAGGCCTCCTTAAAGCTTTAGACCCATAACTGGCATAGCATCACTTCCACATTGGTTAAAACAGTCACCAATTCAGCCCAGATTCAAGAAGTAGTGGAACAACACAGTCCCTCTATGGGAGGAGTGAAAAATTTTATGGACAACTTGACTTTTCATATATATTTATGTCAGCTTTAAAGTTGTCATTTTTTTCTATTCTTTTTTATTCTTCTGTAACATCTACTCTGCTTTCCATTTTATTGTCTTTTATTAACTAGATTTAAAAATGGCAGAGCTCTGACACAGGCCTCTTGGAATTTAAGCTCATTGAATCTGGGAACTTAGGTTGCATGATGCATCTCAAGGACCTAAAAGAATAAGCAAAAATATAGTTGAATTTGAAATAAACTGTACACAAGCCAGCATATTACAAATAATAGAAGTGAACAAAGCCATAATAAGTATCTTCCCCAGTGAAGTTTTCAAACCCATCACTCCCAAGTCCATCAACTTCTATATTGAGCTTATAAATTTTTTTTTCTTTTGTATAAGAGCTTCTCAGTATTTCTTTATCTTCTTCACGTGTTCTTTTTTCTTGGCTTTTCTTTGCCAAAATCTCTTATCCCTGCAGAATTCACTTTCTACTAGTCTTCAATAGAGCATCACACGGCCTCATATTCACCTGTGCATTCTTTATGATTGGCAGGCTTCCTTCAACCTCACCTTTCATTCTGAGCTTCTAAGACAGAGGCCAGGGGCCAGAGGGTCTCAGATTCACCTGAATGAATGCAGAAGGTGAAACAGGGAAGGTGAAACAGGGCTCCAAGACGTGGGGCTTGGGTCCTGCTATGGTTACAAAGAAGGAAGTCAGCCCCTGGAGCTGAGTTATCTGTGGAAGGAAGGGTGGAGTGGAGTACATATGCAAATAAACTGGGTTTGGAGCCTCTGGGGCTGGGGTGCTCCCAGGACATCCGGGAGGATGTAGCTCTGGGAAGAGAACCTAGTTGGTCACCAGGGAGCGTATCAGCTGGCTGAGGGAGAGAGGGCAGAGACAGGAGGAGGGAGGGAGAGATGCTACTTCTGGGCTCTTTGGCTTCGTGCTTTGCTTCAAATGTCATCTTAGAAAAGTCGGTGGTGTTCACAGCTGTGGTCCAGCCCACATCCCTCATTCTGGTGTTGTTATTAACAGCTAAAGGAAGTGACAGTGTTTCGCCCCGGAGAAAACTTTGGTTCCTTATCACAGTGAGCACTTATGGTCTCTCTGCTTCTGCCTTTCCTCCTTGGAGGGAGAACCCTTGGAAAACAGCTGCCAAAAGCCCATTTAGAAAATTTGAAGGGGGAAAGGCTGGGAACCAGTGTTTATGTGTTGTCTACAATGTACTAGGAAATGTATATAGTAGGTTCTTTTTAAATGTTACCAGAATCCTGTTAGGAAAGTCTTAGAATGTACATTGTATAGATGGGGAAATGGAGCCTGGGAGAGTTAGATAATTGATATCCAACAGTTAGTTACAGCTGGCAAGGTAATTTGTGGGGTCCCCATGCAAAATAAAGATGACTTGTTTGTTGTTGCAAAAGCAAGAGAAAGCTTTCTTCTGTGATCTTTCTCTCTATCTGCCAGAGGGTTTTTACTTTCTATTTGAGGTTGAGTCCCCCTGAGCATGGGGATATTTACAGAGAGACAGCAGACCCCTCACAGGTGCCCGGGGCTGCACCCCACAATGTGGCACACAAAGGAGGTACCCCTGGCCCCAGCTCTCCTGCTGTCAAGGTCATCATGGGTGAGAACCTGCCCCAGGGAGGCTGGGAAGCTGCTGGAAGGGGTACTGTTTGTAAGCCAAGGATTCAAAGCCCTGGGGCACCCTCTGGTGTCCCATTGGCCTTCTCTCCTAAAATGTAAAAACAAAGATAAAATTATTAAGAATACCCAGACAACAACTGCAAAGCATTAAACTCTGTGAGTGTGGGACCTTTCTGGGCCCTGTGCCCTGTGTGACTGTGTTGGTCATAATTAGCCCATGGAGGGGGGAGGGTGTAGCTCAAGTGGTGGAGTGCTTGCTTAGCATTTTCAAGATCCTGGGTTCAATCCTCAGCACCTCCTCTAAAAATAAATAAATAAACCTAAGCGGGGATTGAAACTCATCTCTTTCTCTCCGTGGAATCATCAGACTCATCAGAATGACAAGAGGACTGAAACACGGAGTGATTTTCCCAAGGTCAGAGCCGGTAAGTGGTAGAACTGGCTTGTGAACTGACTGTGTATCCTGCAGCTATCCCATCATATGGTTTCCAAAAGAGTGTGTTCTGAGCAATCTCAGGGCCTGGAGCAACCTATTCCAGCAGTGTTAGCATTTCTGCAGTATCCAGGTGGAGGCAGCTTGTATTTTTTTGTCTCAAATGTGAGTCATGAGGCTGCAATGTGAGGTCATGGGTCTCCTTTTAGTGAGGCAACGTCCTAAAGCTTGTGCTGCAGGAAATATTATGAATCTCCACAGGTGAAGCAGTGGAGTATCACATACCCTTCTGGTTGCCAGATCCGTTCTTCGTGGTTTATTTCACCTCTTGAACCGTTACCTCTTACAGCTGGGTCAGGAAGGAGGTGGTGCACACTCTGCACCCTGAATCCCAGGGCCATGCAAGACATTGCTGACTGGTCACAGCACAGTGGGTGAACCTGGGTCGAGCCTCAGCAAGCATCACAGATGTTACCAGCTGGGTGGAGTTGCCCCAAGAGATGACATCTCTTTGTGCTTCTGTGTCAGAATCATGTTGCTTGTCAGCTGAAGTAGGTAATTATAAAATGTAAAAATACTTCTTGGGGCTATTCCAGCATCTTTCCATTCACTTTCAGTCCTGGGTGCTGAAGTTCACGAGTGAGTAACAAATGAGAGGGGGTCCTGTAGTAGGGGCAGCAGGAGGAGGGGCTGGATGAAGAAGTTCAAGGGCCTGAGGCTGCCCAGCTTGGAGAAATCTGATGGGAGGGAGTGTAGGTGACCAGATGTCCTCCACTGGTTGCGCCCTTGTCTCATTGCAAGGGAATCAGGTGTGTGCTGTTAGGCTCTGCAAGACAGAATCAGAGCCTCCAATAGCAAAAAGCCAGAAATAACAGCCGACATTTGCACACCTCATCACAATTTGAATTCATCTGTCAAAGCAGAAATTTCAAAAAGTGAAGAGCATGACTTTTATAACATACAGAATCAACACACATCAAAGATTTATTTATTCGCTTATGAGAGAACCTGTAAAATGATAAAAGTCTTTTCAGAGAACATTTGGAAGCACTGACTAGTTATAAAGTACTTTAAAAGGAATATTAGAATTAAATTGGTAGCTTAGATACAAAACCAGACGACAAGGTAATGAAAAGCCATACCTTTGGGGATATCTTTTCTATCAGACAGAAATTACTTGCGTCTCTAACAGACAAGATCTACAAGTTATCATATAACTTCACAGGGCTTGATAGTCAATAGCAGAGACAAAGATATGTTCCGCTGGATAATTGATTCATTCCTGGGTAAACTTGTCAAACAATGACCCAACGTGACATTCAAATGGCAGGTGCCCACCTTTTTGTTATATTTCTAAATTGTATACATTTTTGTAACACACTTATTCAATAAGTATTTATCGAGTTTCTATTATGTCCCACAAACTCTTTTAGATCCTGGGGATATAGCCGTGGACAAAGCAAACTACATTCTTTCTGAGATGCAACTGGTATTCTAGTGGGAGGTGGGGTGCAGATAATAAAGAAAGTGGCACAATATGTAGTTTGACAGCAGCAGAAAGTGCTAGAAAGCGTGTTGGGATGGGGGGGCTGTTTAGAATTTTAAGTGTGATAATGAAATAAAGAAGGTTTCACTGAAAGGTGACATTTTAGCAGAGACCTGAAGAAAGTGGGAGAACAAAAGCTAAAATGTCTGCGGAAGAGCATTCTAGGCAAAAGAAAGAACGTGCAAAGGCACTGAGGCAGCAAGGACACCAGTATGGCTGGAACTTTTTGTTAGCAAATTGTCAAAAATATGTAAAACTAGAGACACCAATAATCAAGCTTCATTTGCCCATTACCCAATGTCAAGAATTAGCAACATTCTGCTATCCTTATTTCATCTATCTCCTCATGTTTTTCCCCCTAAAGTACTTTAACGCAAATTCTAGACTTTATATCATTTTGTCTGTAAATACCTCAGTATGAATCTCTAATGAAAAAAAAAAAACCTTTAAAAAGAACATAATGGTAATATTCTCTTACCTAACAAAATTAAGAATAGTTCTTCGATATTATCCAATATCCACCCTGGGTTCAATTTTCCATGATTTTCTTTAAAATGTAGTTTTATAATTGATTTGTTCCAATAAAGATCTACCCTTTACTTTCAACTATCTTAAGTACCCTTTAAGTATTTTAGAGGATATATTAAGTATCCTTTAATTCATAACCATTTTTCTTCTCCCATTTTTAAAACCCTATTTATTTGTTGAAGAGATTGGGTAATTTCTCTCATAGAATTTCCCGCCTGCTGGATTTGGCACCTGGTTTTATTTTACATGCTCTTCTGTTCCCTGTATTACCTGCAAACTGAGAGCTGGGTTACAGTCAGGTTAGATTTGGGGGTGGGCAGAAGTGCTGTGGCATTCCTTGGGTGTCACATTAGGAGACACACAATGTCACACTGTCCCACGTTTAGGGAGATTAACCGGATTGGCTATTAAGGGCTTAATTCATTCATTATGAAGTTCCACAACAATTTTTCACTTAATTAATTTAGGAGAATTTGATGATTATTGCCAAGATTAATTATTTCCGTAGAGGCTGTGAATGAATATTTTCTAATTCTAGGACTTCTTTTGCACCCACTACTCTGATTCTTCTAAACAAAAGGCTCTCTCTCAACCACCGTTTGGTTACCCTGAAATGGAGTCCATAAAAGAAAGAATAAATGCTTAACTCTTTTCCTTTATTTATCAACTTACAGAATAATGAGTTGGTTAATGCCCCATCAACTTCTAGAGATGACTTACGAGTTTCTTTTTAAAATATCATTATGAACCCACGGGTTTTATATGTTTGGTGTGTATCAGTTCTTCACCTCACTCTTCTGTTTTTGTTTAAATTGCTCCCTCTGGCTGGTGGGAGGCCCTTTAAGCTGGCTCTGTGACATTTTGATATGACCCCACTAGTTTCTGAGAGCTTCATTTCTTTTTGTCACAATAAGATATCAGGCTCATCTTGTGAATGTCCTGCCCTAGAGCGAGGACTGGCCATTTCTGCAGGGCATCCTCCTTACTTTCAGTGAAAACGAAATTTAGAGACTACATTAGAGTGCTAATTGCCACTGGGTTGTCATAACTCTTCGGCTTTTTTAGTAGACGGTTCTCGAATAGAACCTTCCTTTTAGAGAAAGAGAAATCAGGAGTCCATATTGATAATTCCAATGTAAAGTAAAAGGCACAAGGTTTTTAATCTAATATTTTTAAATTTTATGTTTAGATCTCTTTTCTCTGACACTAAAAATCTTGGTTCCTAATAATATTAATGAAATTAATGTATTTGCTTTCGTATGTAATTATGTATATTTATGTCTATTATTATTATTATTGCTAACAAGATGTCTACATGTCTTTCTGGTTCTTTTGGTTTTTGGATGTAGGATACATCCCACTAGTGATAAACAGTAATGTATAGAGAGTGTACCAGTATCTGACACCTTATTAAAGGGATCACACTGGCTGCTGGGTGGAGAGTGGATGGTAGCGGGGCTAAGAGAGGGGCGTGGAGACCATATAGAGATTCTTGTGGTAGTTGGGGTCAGAGGAGATTGTGACCTGGATAGTGATGGACAGTGGTGAGAAGAGGACATATTCTGGATGCATTTTGGAAGTAGATTCGGTATGATTTGCTATGGACTTTTCTATGGGGATATTAGAAAAAAGAAGAAACAACAATAACTCCAAGATTTCTGGGCTGAGTTTCCAGAAAAATGAATTTCCATTGTTCAAACAGGAAAGGCTGGGGTGAAGCAAGTTGGGAAAGGAACCACCAGTTTGGCTTGTACGTGTCAGTTTTGCAATATCCATTGTTATTCAAGGGCAAGTGCTGAATAGGAAGCTGGGTTGCATGAGTCTAGAGGATCTGAGAGACATCTGGGCTGAAGATATAAATGTGCAAATCAGTGGTGCACAGAAGTTTAAGAGCAGCTGTTTCATAAGGAGGAACTGTTATCATCTTACTCAAGTGATTCTGACTGGTTCAGTGAAATGAAAACTAAAAGCTGACCGATGGATTGATGACTTTGACAAGATCAGTTTTAGAGGAGTGGTTATGGAGAAAGCCTGTCTGGAATGGATTTAAGAAAAAAACGGGAACAGAGGAATTGGAGACTGGACATGGACCACTCTTGCCAGGGGTCTGCTGGCAAGGAGAACAGAAATGGCATGGTGGTTGGATGGATAAGGAAGGGTCCAGGATGGAAGAAATTGGGAGTGCTTTGAGAGGCAGCTTCTTTAAAGCGGACTGAGAAGTCATCTAAGTAAAGAATGCTTCTGGATTTCTCCAGTCTCCTATGATCTTTGACAATCAGCCTGCCAATGTCAAGTTCAACCACATTTTTAAAGTGACTCACCTTGGTCATTTTTACCAAAAAATTCCACTTAGTTTTCATAGGAAAAAATATTTTTTTCCTTTTCCACTTATCCAATTTATTTATGAACAATTTAATTAAAGCATATAATTAAAGCAAAAACAAGAAGCATAAACATATTTAAGAGTAGGTACATAAACACCTAAGTGAGTAAAAATGAAAGTTCTACTGGAGAGTAGCCTGTTGATTGTGTAAAGGACAGACAACTTGTACAGAGAAATGGATAGTGTAATTAAAACAGGGGTCAGTTAAGAGTTTTTTTTTTTTTTTTTTTTTTTTTTGCAATCAATGAATTTAGAAGTGGCCAGGCATTTTTCTTGCCATTAAAGGATAGTTTTCCTTGTCATTAAAGATCTATGTCTTGCCTTAGACCTAGATCAGGTCAGAAAACTACCAGGACAAAGTTTCGTTTTGTTTTGTTTTGTTCCGTTTTGTCAAAATGAACTGTGGTGGAAAGGACAGATGCAAGATGGTGAGAACAAAACAGGAAACTGAATGATAGATGAAATCAAGAATTACTTTCGTATTTGTGTGTGTACGTGTGTGTGTGTGTGTGTGTGTGCGCGTGCGTGTGTTTCAAAGGCTAAAGTCTTGAAAGGGAAGAAGTAATTATATTTACGAGTTTTTCTAGTTGATCTGAGTGGGGATTAGGGGAGCCTGTTTTTCAAGAAAATGTCACCAGTAAAGACCTGCTCTGGAAGGAAGGGGTGATGGGAACCTTGTTTTTAAAGACAAAAAAAGTGATCATGGAGGTCAGAAACTTGAAGAATAAACCAAGCATGAGAATGACATTCTCACTTCCGTCCAATGACTCAGTTTTTTCTAATTATAAAAGTAAAACATGCCCATTATAGAACACTCAGAAAAAAATTTTAATATAGAGAAGAATACAAAATCACTTAATCCTCAAGAATGGAATTCTAAATAGTAGGGAATACGACAATTAAAAAAAAAAAGGAGGGTCCCAGAAGGACGATATAGACTTCCTTCAGTGGGTGGCCTCAGCTAAGCAGTTTTAGAGACACAATTCACATTTCTTCTACAATGTGACATTCAAAAAATTGCTAAGTTCAGTTCTCTGCTTCCTGCCTGAATGTATCAAACATGGTACAGCCACATAGCAGAAAGCTATCTACACCTTTAGTCTCTGGATACTTTGAAGCAATTAGTAAAGCTTCATTGGAAGGGGTGTTAACAATTCCCGCATCGCGTTCACTTGGCCATGATCTGTATTTGCCTTGATACAGTTTAAATGTTTATTTTCTCTTACGACTGTCAAGCAAACGTTACAAAGTTATTTCTGTCTTTGGTTCCTCTTGGTTCAAATATTGTGAAATTCATAATAAAATTGCCTCCCTCATTACCTTGGCTTCTAGGAGTAAGACTTCATTTGTGAATTAACTTATCTAGAGCAGTGTCAAAGTTGGCAGTAATTAAATCTCCCTGGGAATTATTTAAGACTCAAAAAAGACTGAAAACATACAGTTGAAGTGGAAGAGATTTAAAACTGTAGAGGACTGGGGAGGAGGGGATAGCTCAGTGGTAGAGTGTGCAGTTAGCAGGCATGAGGTCCTGGATTCAATCCCCAGTACCTCCATTCAAATAATTAAATAAATAAGCTTAATTACCTCCCCCCTAAAAAAAAAAAAAAGAAAACTGCTAAGGACTGTGTGAGACATAGACCAAAGACAATTGGTCACATTTTGGGGATCTGATTTCATATTTATTTAATATTTCTTAGTAAAATTTTGAAAAGGCGTTTTGGAAACCAAGGGTATGACTGTGTCAGTTCACATCTGAAAACCGTACTTCTGTTTTCATCATGTCTAGTTTCCTTCATCCTCCCCACCCAAGGCACTTCCTTTTCCTTCTTCAATATTCCTTATTCCTAGTCCGTATCTCCTCCCAATTATTTTCTTTTTAAAACTTAAACACGTTAAATTATGAAAATGTTCAATGCATTGAAATATCCATGGAACAATATTATAATGTCCATTTACTCATCCTGCAGAACTAACAGACAATACAATTTTTGTCATGTTTGCTTCAGATCTTTTCCCCTAGTTTTAAAAGAAATAACAAATTAGAGATAAAATCAAAACACCTTTTCCTTGCATTTTCTTGTCTTCCTTCTCAGAGGCAACTACCTGTATCTTTCTAGAAATGTTCTCTGAATATGTAAGCATACATTCATATATTCTTTTGTTCTCCACACATCTTCTCTTCTGTGTCTCACCTTCTTTTTCACAAAACCCTGTATCTTCATTATCAATGTAGTTCTGTCTCATTCTAATAGGATTCCACTTTATCACCATATTCTAGACTTGTATTGATGGATGTTTAGGTTGTTTTAAATCTTTTGCAATATATTGCAAACACTGTTGCAATAAAATCTTTGGATGTGTAAGGTAGAATCCTAGGAGTGGCAACACTAAGTCAAAAAACATACCATTTTCCATTTTGAAAATAGCCAAATTTCTCCATATGAGACAATTCTCCTCATGAGGCAATGGGAATTGATTTCCTCACGTGTTCACTGCATAGGATGATTTCAAACTTTCTAATTTTTGTCAATCTGATAAGGGAAGATGTTTCTGCATTTTAACTTTAATTTGTATTTATTTTGTGTTTTGCTTTGTAGAATAAACATTGCTTTTTCCACTTAATGATAGGTTTTGGTGATTTTAATTAAATTATTTAAAGGATGTATCTGTGTTGACATATGAGCACTAGTTCATTAATTTTAACTGCTCTGTAGTATCTTACTGAATGACCATATCCTACATTGATTAATAGATTCCCTTATTCTCAGGTTTTTTTTTGTTGTTATTTTTTTGTTTTTTGCTGACCTAAACAATGCTAAAACACACATCTGCTAGTGTGTATAGCTATTCTAAGATGTCTAGCTAGAGGGAGAATTACTGAGTCACAGAGCATGCTGTCTTCACCTCCACTGGGGGTGCTAGTTTGTCAAGGCTGCCATAACAAAGTACCACCAGCTGGGCAGCTTAACCGACAGAAATGTGTTGTCGCATGGTTCTGGACGCCAGAAGTCTGAACTCAAGGTGTCAGAAGGGTGGGTTCTTTCCAAGGGCCGTGGGAAGGATCCTGTTCCATGCCCCTCTCCTAGTGTCTAGAAGCCTCAGGCGTTCCTTACCTTGCAGATGACCCTCTCTTTGTGTCTTCAGGTTTTCTTCCCTCTGTGTGTGTTTTCTGTCTCTGTGTGCACATGTCCCCCTTTTCTAAGGACTCTGGTCACATTGGATTAAGGGCCACCCTTACCCCATCACCTTACCTCGATCATCTGCAAAGATCTTATTTCCAAATAAGTTCACATTCCGAGGGACTGGCAGTTAGGACTTTAACATCTTTTGGGGGACACAATTTAGCCCATGACACTGGGTGTACCGATTAAGATGCTTTTGGCTGCAAGTAAAATAATACTCAACTGAAAGTAGTTTATAACAAGAGATTTTTATAGACACACATAACAAGACATCCAGAAGTGGGGTGGTCCTCAGGTAGGTTCAGCAGCTCACTGATGGCCCAAGGCTTTTCACTCCTTCATCTCCCTGGGGTGGCTTTCATCCTTGAGCTTCTTGTCACAAAATGGCTGCTGCCGTTCCAGACATTATAGCATAATACCCAGGAACAGAGAGCAAGTGGATGGGCAAGAGTGCTCTCATTGCAAATCTCTTTAGTGGGGAATAACATCCTTCCCAGAAGCCCTCCCTCAACTGCCTCTGTGCTTCCTCGTTGAATTTCATTTGCACGGCTCCCCAAACTGTAAAGGAAGCTTGCAGAGTGAGTACTTGATACTTGGAATCACTATGATAGGAGACATGCTTTGCCAAGAGGAAAGAAGGATAGGGAATCTATTTGGGTTGGGAAGCAACAGTATCTACCACATTAATACGGCTAAACTCGTCTCCAAATTTGTGGCATCAATTTCCTTTCACAAAAGCAGTGTGGATTTACTTGTTACTGGACAGCCTCACTGTCACTTGGATTGTCAAACAATTTTAGCTATCTCTTTGTGGCTTTAATGTTTGTTTCCCTGATGACAAATACAATTGATTGTACTTGTATGTGTCTACTGGTCATTCTGGTTTCTTCTGTGAAATGCTTATTTTTGCCTTTTGCCTGTTTCTATATTGGATTGTCTTTCCTTTTTACACATTCAGGATTCCAATTTTTTGTCAGTTATGTGGATTGCAAATACATTCTCCCAATCTGTGTTTTGACTCTTGCCTTTATTTTTTGGGTCCTGTGTCTTACTGAAGATTTCAGTGTACTCTTATTTATATTTTCTTTTATGGCTATGCCTTTTGTATCTTGTTTAAGAACTTATTTTTTACCAGAGGTCACAAAAATGTCACATATTATCTAAAATTTTTAAACTTTTGATTTTTTTTATTAAGTGTTTATCCATTTGGAATATTCCTTTGTGTGTGTTGTTAAGGTAGGAACTTAATTTCATTTTTTTTTTTCCTACAGACAGATAGTCAGTTGTATGAATCCTGTTTATCAAGTACTCCATCTTTTATCACAGGCTTTGTAATGCCGCTCCTGCTGTATATCAAGTGCGTTAGTTCATTTCCGGGCTCTAATCTGTTTCATGATCTGTTTGTCTCTGTATCATTTCCCACATTCTTTACATTATTAACGTCTTGACACCCGGTAGGGTATCTCTACTTTCTTACTAGACATTAGTTTACATATCTTAGAAGTTTATCTAAACAGAATCATATACTGCATATGCTTTTGTCTGTGACTTCTTTCATGGCTTTGATGCGATGTCTTTAGAATTCACCCACGCTGTGGCAGGTGTTAACAGTTTCTTCCCTTGCATTGCAGAGTAACAGTCCACTGTGGTACCTACCACAATCTGCTTATCCACTCGCCTGTTGATGGGCGCTTAGCTTGTCTTCACCTTTGGGTGTTTTGAATAAAGCCCCTGCGACTGCTAGTACACAAGTTACTGTGTGGACACGTGGTTTCCTTCTTCTTGGGTAAATGTCCAGAAGTGAGACAGCTGAGCCGGGTGGTTTAGCTACTTAAGAAACTACTAGACTGTTCTACCAGGTGATTGTACAGGTTTATGTGTTCACTCTCAGGGTGTGAATATTCTAGTTGTTATACATCCTTGCTAACACTCTTGGAGTCAGCGTGAGTGAATTCTAAAGACATCACACCAAAGCCATGAAAGAAGTCACAGACAAAAGAGTATGTAGTATATGATTCTGTTTATATAAACTTCTAAAATATGTAAATCAATGTCTAGCAAGAAAGTAGAGACACCCTACTGGATGTCAGCTTACCTTCTGAACTTACCTTCAGGCTTTTACAAGCTGGACATTCTAATTGGTCTGTGGTGGCTTTATAATGGTGACTTTAATTTGCATTTCCCGCACAACTAATGATGTTGAACATCGTCTCACAGGTTATTGAAATATTTACTCGTGTCTTTTGCCAATCTTAAAAGTTAGGGTTTTGTTCTGACTGTTGGCTTGTAGGCAGTTTAGGTACTCTGGATATAAGTCCTTTGCGAGATGTCTCTGAAAACACTTCCATTTCATGACTTACCTTTTCACATTCTTTAATGCAGACTTTTATAGAGCAGTTTTTTTTTAATCTTTATAAGGTCTAATTTGTTCCTTCTCTCTCTCTTTTTTTTAACTTTTTGGTTTTTTTTATTTTTTTTATTTAAAGTCCATTGAGCATCACAAAAAAATACAACTAAGGAGAAAACAAATGTCCAGCTGAGATCTCAGAACCCAGAGCTACGGAGGAGACGCGGCACTGGACTGTTGAGCGTGTGGGAGTGGGTGGCTGGTGTTTTTTCTTATATAACTTGTGCTTTAGGTCTCTGATCCATTTCTAGTTAATTTTGTGTGTGGAGTGAAGTAAGGGTCAATTTCATTTTTTTTTTTTCACATATGAAAACATATTTGCTATACATCATTTATTGAAAAAGCTTTCCTTTCCCCATTGACTCTCTTTAGCTCCCTTCCTGAAGATCAGTTGACCATGTCTTAGTCAATGCCAGCTGCTGTAACAGAATTAGGGTGGCTAGTGAACAACAGAAATTTATTTCTCACAGTTTTAGAGGCTGGAAATCCAAGATTCAGCTCTGGTGAGAACCCACTTCCCCTAGTTCATAGACAGCTGTGTCCTCACACTGGGGAAGGGAGGTGGGAGCTCTCTGGGTCTCTTTTATAAGGGTGCTAATCCCATTCATGAGGGCTCCACCTTCATAACCTAACCACCCCCAAAGCCCCACCGCCTGATACCATCACCTTGGGAAACAGGTTTCAACATATGACTTTTGGAGGGCCACGAACATTCAATCTACTGCGCCATGTATATATGGGTTTATTTCTAAATTCTCTGTTTTATTTCCTTGACTTATATCTATTATTTTACCACTGCACCTTGTCTAGATAACTGAAGCTCTTTAGTAAGTCTTGAAGTCAAATAATTGATGCCCTCCAGCTTTTATTCCTTTGATTACTTTGGTTGGCTTGTACTTCCACATAAGTTTTAGAATCAACTTGTTAATATTTTTGACAAAGCATGCTGAAATTTTGATTTGTTAACTCTAGAGGTACATCTTAGTGATATTTACCATCTTAATATTGAGCTTTCCCACCCATGACTATGGTATGTTTCTCTGTTTCTTGAGGCATTTAAATTTTTTTTTCTCAGCAATGTTTTATTTTCAGAGTACAAGGCTTGCCTATATTTTGTTAAATTTATGGTTCAATATTTCCTATTTTTGCATTCCTATAGTTCTATTGCCATTATTTCAAAGTAGAATATATACATATGTATATGTAGGATATTTATACGTACCCTACTTTGAGGTAATGTATACTGCATAATACAGTTTCAATACACAGTATGTAATATGTAGTATTTAATATATGGAATATAGTACAATATAGAGTACGTAGGATACATATATATATTTTAAATGTTTTCTAATTGTGTGTGGAAAGTGTATAGGAATGTCTTATGTTTTGAATGTTGGTATTGTATCTACAAACTTTAGACAGAAATAAGCTTGATGCATTTGAGAAAAGGAAAGAAGGACAGTTTGGGGTCCCAGCAGGCAAAGGAGAACAATTTGAGGTCAGAGGTAGCCAGGGGTCACATAGTCATCAAGATGAAGTCACTTAACATTTTTTCTTACGTGGAATTTTAAAAAGATCCAACCTTAAGCGAGAGTTAGTCCCAATGCGCTACACTCCCTTAGCAACCACACAATCCACATTATTGCTGTCTCTTACTTAATAACAATGATTCCCTTCAGACTGAAAGCATTGGAGGTCAGGGGCTGTGTGTATGTCTTCATAACTGCTGACTCCTCAGAGCGTACCTGGGGCTCTGCCTGGCACATTGAAAGCATTCTGTATTTATTGAACAAAAGAATGGAAATATAAAATAGGTAAAGTTGTATTTTATTACTATAAACATATTTTATACATTTATATTTATAACATGTGGTTATTATAATAATGATAAACAGATTTTAATGAGTACAAGAATTTGATCTAAGGGATTACAAATGACTGCTGCAGAATGATTCAAACTTCAACATTAAATTTATTTTGCTATGTGTTTTGCTTTGCAGTTGCAGGAAAACTTTCATCCCAAAAGACAATTAGTAAGGAAATGACTTTCTATTCTAAGAGAAAGCATACTTAGTTTTGAAGTGAGGATGAAAGGAGAGGGCATGGAAGGATAAATTTGGGGAAACTGTTTTCTTAATGATACACTTATAGTTAAATAGAGACAGTGTTTATTTCCCAAAGTCTTCCCCCCAAATAAATTCACAAAACACAAAGACCAATATATATATATATTTATATTATATATATATATTATATATATATATACCAAACCCTAAGAATCAATAACAAAAACATAGGCAAACACCCCTCCCTCTGACCCCATAGTGTTTGGAAGTTAAACCAGCTCTTGACATGACTTCCCTGGGGATAATTCAGATGGTTAGTTCATATTCCTTGACCCGTGAAGAGCATCTGATACTGTTGGTCACTGCCTTCTTCTAAAACGGTTCTTCTCTCTTTTCTATTTTGTTCACTGGTGTATCTTACATGTTCATAAACGTGCCGAGCACATAGTAGATGCTCAGTAAATATTTGCTAGATTAATGAAATAATGATTTCTGAACTTACCTTCAGCCTGAAGAGTCTTCTGATTTTAGGACCCCGCTTAGAAAAATTCTCCTCTCAGGGAATCGCGCCGATTCTCTCTTCTCCCACTAGGTGGCAGTCTTCACCTTCAATGCAGGCTTCTGTCGGCTTCAAATTTGAGAATTCACAGCTGAGTTCACCACCACGTTTTCTTGGGGCCAAAACGAGCTGCCCTGCAGGACTTGACAGCAGGAAAATTCATAGAATGAGTGTATTTACCCCTCGGGATTTAAGTGCTTTCAGGGAAGAGGATTTGGGATGTGAGCTCTTTCCCTGGGGAGTAACGCGTTATATGAAAGTGATGTTGCTTTATTGACGCGGCCTTTGAAATGTAATCATTTGCAGGAAGGATGTAGGTTTCAAGAGAGGTGACGGTAGAGTTATGAGGCCTCAAGTAGGCTGACAACCCACAAAATCGATTTAACCACCAAATATACCTTTTTTTGTTCACATAGCATCAGACTTTTTTTAACCAAGAACTTTAACCCTTTCTGCCCCATTCCCTCTTACTCCACTCACTTCCTAGTCCTTCAACATCTGGTCTTCGACTACGTGCGAGAGCTGCAGGGAAACAACTCCTCTGGGGTCTTAGGCCCTCAGTTCTCTTAGGACCAGCTTTGTCCTGGGGGTAGTTAGGGCCACGATTTAAAATTTCCTGTGGGAGGCAGCATCATCTAACTAAAAGAGAAGGGCTGGGCCCATAGGCAGCTCTGCCACTTGCTGACTGTTTGGCTTTGGGCACTTTCCTAAGCTCTGAGCTCCGGCAGCTCTAAGGCAGGGTGGTGGTGGCGCCCTCCCCGTGGGGCGGGTGTGACAGTTAAACAGGGTGGGCACGAGGTGAGCCCTTAGCACGGGGCCTGGCCCGTGGGGAGTATCCTGTGCTGTCTGTGCCCTCTCCTTCCTCCTCCTGGCATGTCCTCCTGCCTCTGGGCTCTGGAGACCACCTGCCTGCGCCTGTCGGAGGTAGGGAGCAGGGATGAAAAGTGAATAGGAGGGAGTGACTCGTGGGGGTGCGTCATGGGTCTGTTGGAAGGAGCAGAGTGGTAGGAAGGGGGTGGACATCCTTTGACCTTGAATCTTGACAGTTGTGCCTGGCCTGCGTGCGTTGCACTCCCAGGTCACCGTCACTAATTAAAGAGGCAAACAGGAAACCGCTAGCCAACTGAGCCTCCAGGTCAACACAGACACTTGCTCATTGACAAGTCAGGTCTTTCGGAAGCTTGTCAGCCATAAACACTGGTGGAGGCATGAGGATTTTCACAAGCCTCTTGATTGTTCAGATTCAGATTGCTGGTTGCTGTCACTTACCCCTGGCCCCCCACCCCCCGCCTGGTCCCCCAGGACCACCCACTGCTCTGGTTGAACAAGGTGGATTTATCACAATTTGCAAGAAGGCTGACCTCTCTTCACAGGGACCCAGGAAGGCAAGGGGGGCTCCGTTCCACGATGTCAGAAAAGATTTGTAGGATTTGGACTTGTTTTACGAGATTTTGGCCATGATTCAAGGATGCTGGCTTTGCCTGGATGCTGCCAGGAAGCAGAGGGGAAGGGAGTAATTCTGTGATAAAGAATCTTCATAAATCTTCTCCATCAGGCTGGAAGAATAAGGCAAAGCTGAAGCCGTAATTGACGAAGAAGCAGCTGTCCCTCAGATAAGCTGCTATAAACGGATGTTTGGTCCATGTGTGTATGTCTGTGTGTGTGTACGTGTGTGTGTACATGTGTGTATGTGTGTGCGTGTGTGTGTATGTATGTATGTGTGTATGTATGTGTATGTGTGTGTATGTATTTGTATATGTGTGTGTGTGTGTGTGTGTGTGTGTGTGTGTGTGTGTGGTTTGGACATTGCCTTTGTCTGCTCACATCGAAGTCTATCACGATCACCTGGGTCCTTATCTGATGTCGGTGCCCTGGACTTGCGGTCCAGAGAACACAGGGCCTCCTGTGAGTGCCAGGCTGGCTCCATGTTCCTTTTCACCGCCAGCATCTCCACATACAACCCTGCACACTCTGGATCCCAGGCAGGGGGCAGCTAGAGCAGCTGGCTTTACTTAATTGGAGGCGAGGGGTGCTCCCGAGGGGAAGAAAGGAAGGCGAGTGAGTGAGCTGTTCTAATCCCCTTGTCAGCTGGGCCTCCAGGCAGAGAGCCTAGTGATGTTTACTAGAATGAAGAGCCTTCTCTCTTGAATGCCCTCAGTAGGATGTCCTTGGAAAAAGGATCCCTTATAGAATATACATTCAGAATCTGAGAGGCACGAGTCCCTAGGGGATCATGCAGGCTGGAGAGCTCTCTGGGGGCAAAAACGGAGATGTTTCATCTCTTCATCCCTTCTGGCTGAGTAAGGAACCTCGCAAAACCTCACTCAGTAAATTTATCTATTATTCTGGGCCAGGGAGGAAGACAGGCTGGATCCCAGGGGGTTACAGGATATGGTGTCCGGTCCTTGCTTTGTCTGAGTCTCTCAATTACCTGTCTCCTTGACACTGTTCACAAAGTTTGATTCGGGCTACAATCTGTGATACGTGAGGGTGCGATCTGACAATCCAGTTTTGCTTAAGGGTGCAAGGCAGTCTTTAAACTGGAGAGAAAGATGCATTGGAAGAGGGGCCCAGCCGTGGCCCCCACCCCACCCCGTATTTCATGTCATTAGGCCTTGAGACGTGGGTTTGTGCCACCAGCCCTAAGTCTTGCCTGGTTACAAGGTGTTGTCTTTAGCTGGATGAGGGATGAGAAATGACACTTTGTAGCCCAGAGATGGGGGGGATAGGGGCATAAAAATAACAGGTGACGACCACGGGGGTTTGGACATGAGCTCTTCTCATGTCTTAAGACCTTCCGAGAGTCTCAGCCCTTCGTCTAATTGCTCAAGCAACTTGAAAAGAAACTGAAAATTCTGCCATGACTCCCATGGTAATATATGCTTAGTATAGAAAAATTCAAAATATAAGGAAGAGAAGGTCACAGAGCAACCTTTCTACTCCCACAAACCAGGCACAACTATTTTTAAGACATGGTGTGATTACTGTGGGTTTTTTATTCTGTTTTTAAAAATTGGTTGTGATCATACTGTAGCTTCAATTTAAAAAATGTAACCTCTCCTTTTCTAGAGGTTTGGATAATGGAGAACACAGGCATCCATTCTTATCATAAACCAACAGGAAGATACAGGGTGGAAGTGGAGGTTCCCCTTGATGTCTCTTCCCAGAGACAACTCCAGTGTCAAGTCTGATGCATTTTCTTTTCCTATTTCTCTGAGTTGAGGCCTACTTTTTTCACTTAACGTAAAATAACCCCCCCCCCAAGCTATTCCAAGCTCTATATAAAAGCCTTGTTCAAAGGCTGCTTTATATTCTGCTGAGCCCAGACGCCCTAAGAAACATCCCTTTTTGTTGGCTACATGTCTCTAATCACTCTGGAGCCCACCAAAGGAAGTGAGGGCAGAAGGTGGTCAATGAGAAGCCCACGGTGGTTATAAACATAGATCGGCTGGGCGTGTGTCATGACAACCGGGGCAGAAAACAGAAAAATCGTTCCCAAAGTGAGGGTGCTGCCTCACGTTTAATCAAGTTTTTTTTTTTCCTATTTTAAGTCCTGTTTCTATCCTCTGGAGTGTAAAATTCGAAAACCGTCTCCTTTTGATTGTGTTTGCAAATTTGAGTGCTTCGGGCCAGTCACCAGGGCTCTAATTGTAATTTGTTTTGGTCTTTGTCCACCCTTTACCAAAGCATGAGTGCCCTGAGGATAGACACAGTGTGGGTTAATTTTTTCAGCCCCGCGCCTGCCGTGGGGCTTGCTGTAAGCCCCTCATAAGTATCTGCAGAATGAAAGAAAGGGTGGAAGAAGCGAGCCAAGTGTCCCAGACGGGTGAACAGAAAAACAAAATGCAGTGAGTAACCGACAGTGAAATGTTACTCAGACTGAGAAAGGAATTCTGACACGTGTCACAACATGGACCAGCCGGAAGGACACTGCTCAGTGAAATACGCCAGTCACACAAGAAGAATCCTGTCTGATTCCACTTACAGAAGGTGCCACCGGCTTCAGGTTCACTGAGACAGAAGACAGAGGGCTGTTTCCAGGGGCTGGGGGAGGAGGGAGTGGGGGAGACCTTGGAAAACTCCAGGTTCTGCTCTTCCCCTCTCCCCACCCTGCCTTGGTTGGTCTGCAGCCTGGCTCTGTGCATTTCCCCAAGCTCCGCAGGTGACCCTCGAGTGTGGCCGGAGCTCAGGACCTGAGACATCCGACAGCCCTTCTGGGTGAGCGGCCCTGAGAGGGGACCAGAGGCACGGACAGAGCTCCCGGAGCAGCCTCTGGGCTGAGGACCCCCTTCACAGCATGACCTTGAGCAGCAGGTGCCCCGGGGCATCACAGCTAAGCCCTCTGACTCCGGAACGGAGGAGCCGTTGAAGAGACGATCCTGAGCTCCCAGAAATGGCGCTTACCCTCCCTTGCTGCTTCTCAGTCAGAGAGATTCGCTTCCTTCTCCGCTGGACGCAGGGATCCCCGAGGCCCTCTATTTCCTCGAGCCCAGCCAGCTTACTCAAAACAGCTTTTTCTCGGGTACCATTTGAGTTGATGGAACCGTGCTCTATCCAGGGGGACAATAGTGAGGCTTGTGGATTTTTGCAAATAACTAAATTAAGGGCCCACCTTTTTAGAGCCACACTGGTGAACTTGAGGCCCATTTCTGCCAGGACGTGTGTGAATAAGTACTGCAAACATATCTGTACACGCGGCCCCAATTCTTTATATATATATAAATATATATACACACCCATAAAATGCTTCCTTGCACATCCAGGGCGAAATGTTTACTTTTGATTTTAAGGATGAAAAGTAGCTTCCTAAAGCCCGTCCCAGCCTTCTCATCACCTCTCTCCATTTCCTCTTGCTTGTGGGGCTCTGGTCTGAGAAGAGGAAAGGAAGATGGTTGAGTTATAAACTCATCCAAAGTCTGTTTCAACTCTGACATTCTAAACTCTGCTCCACCTCAACAAGGAAGTGTGTTACATTTTTAACCTGGATCTCTTGAACTCTTAAGGTAATGTTTCTTGAAGGAGGTCTATATACCTGTCGATTAAAATGAATGCACAGCCTAAAAGTTGAGAGTTATGTTTTATTTGGTGGGAGGACTCAAGCCGGGATGACAGCCTCTCAGATGGCTCTGAGGGACTGCTCCGAAGAGGTAGGGGAGGAGCCAGGATATATAGGAGCTTTACAACGGAGACCAGGTAGTTGGAACATTAAAAGATTACTTGTTAGCTAAAGAAAACCAGGCATCTCAAGTTAAAGAATTTAGTGCTTTTCTATGTATGGGAGGGAGCAAACATTTGGGCTCATTGTATTCATAATCATTTGACAAGCACCTAGCTATCTAGGGCCAGTGTCCTGTCCTTTTTTATTGAGTCCCCTCAGAGGGCACCACTGTGAGTGGCTGCAGAGGCCGGGCTGCAGGCTTGTCTTCACTGGGGGGTGGCGGCAGCCGCTGAGGACTTGATGGCTTCAGCATTCTTTGTTTACTGATACGGTTTGCAGTATTTATCCTTCACATACCTACAAAGCATAAAAAATTTTGGAGGTTTGTGAGTTCTCCACGAGACTCTGGTTTTTGGTGATGAAAGCATCCGGTACGTGGTGGGTACAGGGCATGGCTATTTCTCTTGACAGCCAGATCTTTCGTGGTGGGGCATTCCCTTGTCCTTCATCTCAGGAAGACGTCTCTCCTTCACCCTTTGTTGCTGAGGACAGAGGCCTAAGACTGCACGAGGGAGGTAGGCTGAGAACAGGAAAGCCCTGAGTAATGCATTACATTAATGGAATTTAATTACATGATCCCCTAAAGTGAAATAGCCGATAAACACCTTTCTTCTAAATGTCCCATAACGGTGGCCCATAAGTGTTGATGGGTTTCGAAGTTCATAATGCAATGATGGTTTTCCCTTAAGTCTATAATGTATGGGCGGCTCCAGGGGGACAGTGGTTTCTTGGCCCAGTTTTACAGGTGAGCTGGGATACAGTTGAAGTGTCCTGTGCAGGTTGGGGAAGCAGAGGGGCCTCCCTGAAAGAGGCCTCCCCTCCCGGGGGCCAGGGGCATGTCACATGTTATCTCATTTAATCCTGGAAAACTTCCAGGGCATGAAGTATTACTATCTCCATCTTACAGGTGAAGACAGGAGGATGGGCCAGTGTGTAGCAGTGCCGTGGGCATCTGGCCACCAGGCTCTCACCGACCTGGGGTCCAGTCCCGCTTCACCACTTACTCATCAGGTGACCTTAGGCACCTTGGTTAAATTCACAGCCTTAAAGTTTCCTCTTTGTGCCTAAATTGGGGCAATGGTGATATCTACCTCTGACAGAGCCTGCAGCCTGGCCCCGTCTCTAGAATTAAAACTGTGCTTTTATTTTATTTTTTAATTTTTTTGTTTTTAATGAATAAAAAATGTATACCATTTTTAAAGGTTACTTTACATTTACAGTTATTACAAAATTTTGGCTATATTCCCTGTGCTGTACAATACATCCCTGAGCATATCTTGCACCCAATAGTTTGTACTTCCCCCTTCTGCATCCCAATATTGCCCTTTCCCACCCCAGTATTGCCCTTTCCCCACCTCCTCACTGGGACCACTAGTTTGTTCTCTATATCTGTAAGTCCACTTCTTTTTGTTATATTCACTAATGTGATGTATTTTTTAGATTCCACATATAAGTGATATCATACAGTATTTGTCTTTCTCTCTCTGACTTATTTCACTTATCATAATGCCCTCCAAGTCCATCCATGTTCCTGCAAATGGCCAAATTTTGTTCTTTTTTATGGCTGAGTAGTATTCCATTGAATATACATACCACATCTTCTTTATCCATTCATCTGTCAATGAACACTTAGGTTGTTTCCATATCTTGGCAATTATAAGCAATGCTGCTATGAACATTAGGGTGCATGTATCTTTTTGAATTAGAATTTTTGTGTTTTTTACTTTTTTGGAAATATACCCAAGAGTGAAATTGCTGGGTCATATGGTAGTTCTAGTTTTAGTTTTTGAGTAAAACTCCATACTGTTTTCCACAGTGGCTGCACCAATTTACATTCCCTGCAACAGTGTATGAGGGTTCCCTTTTCTCCACATCCTCACCCACATTGTTATTTGTGTTCTTTTTGTTGATAGCCATTCCAACAGGTGTGAGGTAATACCTTCTTATAGTAAAATCGTGCTTTTAGAAGTGGAATGGCCATCAAGATTAAAGGCTGCATTTCTCATCTTCCTCTGTAGCAAAGTGTGCCCCTATGACTACATTTTGGCAATGAAGACAAGAGCAAATAATAAACATTTTCTAGTACCTGTTCTTACAAGGCAGCTGGCAGGTGTCCACTGCAGCTGTTGCTTTTCCTTCCTCTTCCTTCTCCTTTCTCATCCCCTTTCTTTTCTCTAACCTTTCCTACTGGCTGGAATGTAGTCATGATGGCTGGAACTGGAGCAGCTATTTTGGACTGAGCAGATGGGTCTCCAACAATGTGGAATGTCTTACCAGTTCCAGATACTGACCTCTAGATTCATATGTGAGAGAAAAATAAAATTCTATCTGCAGTTATAGGTCTTATTAACTCAGATCAAATCCTGATATACTTGTTCATAGAAGTTGTATGAGGTTAAATGAAATGTGTATGTGACACATATACGAAGCCCTTGATAAATTCTGCCTGTACTGTTGCTATTATTACTTCAGCTTGCCGAGCTAGTGGGTGACTGGTCTGGAATTTTGTCCTGCGGCTGTTTTACATTGAAACTGTTACATTTTCTAAGCTGATTTTTACTAAAGTGAGGATGGGTGCCCATGCAAAACTGAGAGCAAGGAGAAACACATGTTGCTTTTGGACAAGGGGACAAGCGTGGTGCTATCCTCTAGCCTGTGTATGTGCCCCAGACCCGACCCCGAGCACCTGCGCGTTCCCACCACCCCCGGTGTGGGATGTATTGACCATATGTGTCCTTCAGGACCCTGTGAGGATAAGCCATGTTCAAGGTTAACCCATGAGCCACAGGCCGTGACTGCCTCTGCTGGCTGGGGATGTCTGCTCACAGCCAGGAATGTCTGAGCAAGGGTCACAAAAAGAAAGGAAGGAAATATAATGCTGATATCGACTGGACCCTTATTCTGTGCAGAGCACTGTTCCGAAAGCGTTTGACATGTGCTTTATTTAATCCCAGGACATCTGAGTTCGGCAGATACTTTCTGGATGAGGAAAGAGAGGCAGGGAGAGGCTGAGTGGTTTTCTCAGGGATGCACAGTGTAAGAGGCAGAGCCAGGGTTGAGACGGGCAGCCTAACCCAAGGGCCTCCCTCCTTGTCCTCAACAAAATGGCTTTCCCTCGTTTCCTGTCCCAAGAAGAGAAGGTGCGCAGGGTGGTTTCCTTGTGAGGGCCTGTGACCTCACTGATAGTCTGTGATTTCTTGGAATAAGCCACTCGACTTGGCCCGTCTGAGTCAGGAGGGCTTCCAGAAGACCCTCTGGAAAACCGCTTTGCATGTGCTCTGCTGGGGTTAGGGCTCAGAGGGATAGAAAACTCGGGGCTTGTGTTCATGCCCCCAAGTCAGGCTGCCTGACCTGTCCTTAGGATACTGTCCTAGGGTGCTGGGTCCAAAGGCTGGAGTTTGTCCTGGTAATGATGCTCCCTGAGCTTTCCCAGTGGAAGCCCACCTTCTTTCCCCTAGAAGTGACGGCTCATGCTCACTTGTTAACACAGACACAAAGGAAGTTCTGGCTGCAATCTGCCCTGGCTCCCCTCCCTCTCCTCAGTCTCTTCTACTTGGCCTGCCTGCCTTCTCACCACCAGGAGCTGTTGGAAAGGGACATAGATCTGAAATTTCTGCTTCAGAGACTTTTCTCCATCTTTGGGGCTAGCACAGAGTTTTTCAGAGTGGTTCTTCAAAACCACCAAAAAGCTGAGGCCACATTCATGCTTAAAACCATCCACTGGTTTCCCATGGTAATTAGGGCAAAAATCTGAAATTGTTTCCTTGGTCTGAAAGACCTGAGGGATCTGCCTGTCAGTTATTTTCCTGACTTGATTTCTCACCACTGCCCACCCCCCACCCTCCCCGTTCTTCTTTCACTTCCTCAAAATCAGCAAGCTCTTTTCTGCCTCAGGGCCTTTGCACTTGCAGCCTTCTCTCTGAAAAGCACACCCTGTCAATGTTTAGTCTCAGGGAGCCCTCTCCTGACCAGCCTCCCTAAAGTGGTCATTGCTTCAATATTCCCCACTGATTTCCTGCATTCTCATCATAATCTGTACTTACTTTGTTAATGTATTTGCTGGTCTGTATACTGTCTGCCTCTCTAACCAGAGAGTGAGCCCCGTGAGGGCAAGGACCTTGTAGGGCAGGGAGGGTGATGCTCATCTCATAAAAATGCTGCACACACTGGATGAGATGATGTGTATGAACTACTTGGCACACAGTGGGTGCTGCTTCAATGAGATTTTTTGGGGTAGTTATGCTCTAAGCATACGTTTGAAAACAAATTACTCATTTTTACTTCCCATGTTTTATCTCTCAGAGATAGAGACTGCAAAAAGATCGAGGAGGCCTTCAGGAATGCATTTATTTCTAAGGACCCCTGCGAGGTGACAGAGGAAGACTACCACCCACTGATGGAGCTGGCGAGTCAAACTGTGCCTTGTGACAAGGTAACTGAGTCAAATTACGGATTTAAAACTGAAGATAAAAGCCAGAGGGAAGAGGTCATGGGACTGAATTTTGACCAGAATGAAGAAAGAGGAAAATTTGGGTATTAGGGTGTAGGCATGGTTGGCGGGGGTCGAGGTCAGGCTGAGGCCATGGGGAGACCAGATGTCATCAGGATTTAGGACATCTGCAGACGGGAGGTAAGAGAGAGAATTGGGGACATGGAAAGAGGAAAGGCGAGTCGGCCAAAAATCAGACAAAACCCAATCCAACCCAAACAAAAATAACCCACCTTATATAACTGCAAAACCCTCCCTGACCTCTGGTGGTGATGATGATGATGATGGTGACAACGATGCCATTTTGCCTTTGCTAAGTGCCTTTTCTGCTTACAAAGGACTCTCCTGTTAGGTTTTCACAGTCAACCCGTGGAACAGGCAGGTCAGCTATCAGCATCCTCATTTCACCAGTGAAAAAACCGAGGCTTGGAGAGTTTAGGTGACCAGTGATTTCTCACGTTTGATCATCTGGAAAGTGAGCAGTTGAAATGTAAATGGCTCAAGATTTAGAGCCAGAGAGTCTTGGGTTCTAATACATTAGTTATACTGGAGAAGGTCTGTAACAGAGTACATGTTCTCTAAAGTCAGCACTTGAGGTGAAAATTTAATGTGCCTCAAATCATCTTTACGATGCCCTTGGGCCAGCCACAAATGACAGTGTCTCCTCCCGTCGTTAGAGCTGGAGCTACTGAGCTGGAGCTGTGGCTGGTGCACTGAGCACAAGGTCTCACAGAGGAGCCGCTGGGCAAAGCATCACCCAGGGACACTGGTCGAATAAGTGACCGTGACACAGACACGCACTTTATTTGCATTGTCTCATTTCATCTCAGCATCTCAGGAGTTCCTTGCAATGATTATCGATACCATTTTACAGATGGGGAAAGTGAGGCTTAGCAACTCTGTGGTTGCCCAAGGTCAGACGGCTAGTAAGCAGTGATGCCGTTTCTGAAGTCAGCGTGACTCCAGGACCCAGGCTTTTAACCGTAGCCTCCACTGCCTCCTATGAGGAGTGAATAGATCCATGAGACAGAAGATTGTTCTGAAATTTGACTTTCTATGCCTTTACAAGGGACCCTGAAAAAACTCACTGTATGTGTTCTATTCCTGTTTTGTACGGCGATGGGAGAGTTTTGAGGGGAAAGCTGGGATTATGGAGCTCTTTAAGAATCAATAGCACTTCCCAGAAGTAGCACACAGACAAAATTATTTGGCAGATAACTTTAGGAAGTTTGGAACTTCCTAATGCCTCCCCTAGATGTGTTTGAGCTTAGATTTATTGTAAGATTTTGATCAGGGGCTTTCAGACCTTTTCCCCTGCCATCCTGAATAATACATTCATTTTACATTGTGACCTAGAGAATGCGCGTGCGCGTGCACACACACATACACACAAAGCAGTAATGCACTCAACAACACTTACCCTTACTGTAGGTGATTTACTCTTATGTTTTCCATTGTTTAAAAAGTGTGGATTTTATTTTATTTTTTTTTTGACTTAGTAAATGGATACTAGATGACAGATGATCTCAACAGTAGATGGTGTTCATTCTCTCTCAGACGGTCTTTTGGAGCAGAACAAAGGAGCTGGCGCATCAGTACACGTGGGTCCGGCAGGAGATGTTCACGCTGGAGAACACGCTGCTGGGTTACGTGGCCGACGGCCTCACCTGGTGCGGGGACTCAGGCTCTTCTGGTGAGGATCTGGGCCCTCTGGGGATGCCGGGGGGCGTGCAGGGCGCAGGGGGCGTGCAGGGCGCAGCGGCCCTGAGCTCTGCCAGGGATCCTAGAAGATCCATCTGGAGGAAGGAGCCGCGGGTACCCAGACTGATGCCACCTGTATCCTTATTGATGTACGGTAGCGTTCTTCAGACTGACTCCTGTTTTCTAGAAAAATGGACCCCAGGGTTTGGGGGTGCCAAGCTCCCTGGCCCCCTCCTTTCTGAGTGCAGGAACAGCCTGCGTCTGAACTGTTGGGGTTTTGCTTTCTATATGCACCTCATCCAGGACCAAAGAATTCTGAAGCAGGTTGAGGCTTCGGAGGGAATAAGGCCAAAGTTTTTTTTTTCAGTATTTATGTATTTTTATTGACATATAGTCAGTTTGTAATGTTGTGTCAATTTCTGGTGTACAGCGTAATACTTCAGTCTTACATGAACACACATATATTCGTTTTCATATTCTTTTTCACCATAAGTTCCAACAAGATATAGACTATAGTTCCCTGTGCTGTACAGTAGGACCACGGTGTTCATTTTATAGATAGTAGTTAGTATCTGCAAATCCCAAACTCCCGATTTATCCCTCCTCACTCTCTTTCTCCCCTGGTAACCGTAAGGTTGTTTTCTATGCCTGTGAGTCTGTCTCTGTTTTGCAAATAAGTTCATTTGTATCATTTTTTTTTAAGCTTCCACACATAAGTGATATCATATGGTATCTTTTTTCTCTTTCTGGCTTACTTCATTTAGAATGATGATCTCCAGGTCCATCTGTGTGGCTGCAAATCAGGCCAAAGTTCTCGTTCCGCAGAACAGCCACAGCAGCCACGCGCTGGGCCTCTCTGCGTCTCAGCCAGTGTGTGGCTTTGCCCTTGTTCAAAGATGGTCTTACCTTGCCCAGAAAGACCCAAAACACCTCACCTTGGGAAGGTGTTTTCTACTCAGAAAACCCTACTGAGCTCATTTCACTCTTTTTTTCTTTCTCTTTTTATTTATACGGTGGATCTTTTTACTTTATATTGTTATATTCTTATTTTTGTTTTTGACTTTATTTAAAATTTTATCGTTGTAGGGTCTTCGACCCAGATTTGCATTATTTCCGATTACAAAAATGATGCACTCAGTTGAAAAATACTTGCATATACAGAAATGCATAAAAGCAAAAAGTAAAAAATGCCTTTTCCCCTCCCTCCTCAATTTCCAGGCTACTTCCCAAAGGGGGACTGTTGTCAACAATTTGATACATATCTTACATTTCCTCTTGCTCATATAAGCACATACAGATCTTCCTCGATTTATGATGGGGTTAAGCCCCAATAAACCCATTGTAAGTTGAAAATATTATAAGCCAAAAATGCATTTAATAAACCTAACCCACTGAACATCATAGCTTAGCCCAGCCCACCTCAAACTCAGAACACATGCATTAGCCTACAGTTGGGCAAAGTGATCTAACACAAAGCCTATTTTATAATAAAATGTTGAATATGTCATGTAATTTACGGAATACTATACTGAAAGTGAAAAACAGAATCATTGTCTGGGTACCAAGTGGTTGTAAGTGTATGCGTTATTTACCTTGGGGATGGCGTGTCTGACCGGGAGCTGTGACTCCCTGCCACTGCTTAGCATGGCGAGAGGGTGTCAGAGCACGTATCACTAGCCCAGGAAGAGATCAAAATTCAAAATTCTAAATACCACTTTTACTGAATGCATATCGCTTTCACACCATTGTGAAGTTGAAAAATCCTAAGTCGAAGCATCGTTAAGTCGGGGACAGTCTGTTTGTCTGAAAGGTACACATACTGTTTTGCAACTTGACTTATTCACTTAATAGGTATTCATACAGCCATCCTTTTTTTAAAAAGCCTCATTGTATTTCCTCTGTGGACACATCATAATTTATTTGACCAATCTCTTATTGACGGACATTTAGGTTGTTCCAACCATTGTTACAAGGAGTGCTTCTGTGCACATATACACCTGCAAGCTTGTGGAAGTATGTCTGAAAGATAAATGTCTACAGATGAAATTTCAGTGTGGAATAAATTATGGTGGAAACTGATAAGTTGTTATTCAAAAGGTGGTAACAATTCATACTCTCAAAATATATGAGATCATCTATTTACCCACACCCTCACCAACGCTGGCCGTTAATACTTTATAATGTCTTGCCAACCTGAGAAAGAAATAATACATTGGCTTATTATGCATTTTTTTATTGTAAGGTGAGCATACTTGTATATTTAATGATCGATATTTCTATTTCCATTGTAAACTGGCAGTTTGTGTATTAATCCTTTTTTATCGGGTTGTCTGTTGTTTTCTTACTTATAGAAGTTTTATATAAAGTAACAATAGTAGTTAATGCTTATTGGGTACTTACGAAGTCCCAGCCATTGCTCCATATGCTGTATGAATTTTCACTTGTTTAACCCTTCACAGCCCCAGGAGGTCCTATGATAATCCCATGTTACAGGCCAGAAGTCTGAGGCACAGGGCTGTTATGTAACTTGCCAGCTAGTAAGTGACACAGCTGGTTGCAAACCCAGGATTACTGGCTCGAGATCGTGTGTTCTTAACCACGTGCCATCCTGCCTGTTTTCTGCCACAGAGGTGGCAGATCTATCTTTCTCAGTTTCCATTTTTCTTTTTAATACTGTTTATATTCTGTCTTTGGCCACACAGAAATGCAGTTAATCTGTTGACCCCTTCCTGTCTGGCTGCTGGTTTCATGTTTGGCTTAGATTTTCTTCACTCAAGATTGAAAAGTCTTCTGTATTTTCATCTAGCGTTTTTATTTTTGTAATTTTTCATTTAATCTTTAATCTGGACTCTTTCCACCCAGACATATGGTATAGGAATATATCTCTCCATTTATTCATTTTCTTCTTGGTTAAACTTTATAGATTTTTTTTGCCATATTTTTTACTTTCCTTTTTTTAATTTCCCTTTTCACAAGTTAGCTTTTCTTGGTCATTCATTTAATTCTTTTAGCTTTTAAATGTGTTTTCTGTAAAATTTTCTCTTTTGGCTTTATTTTTCAGTTTCTCACCTCAAGTCTTTCTTAGAATAAAATGGAGATATATAAACTTTTAAAGATCTATTTCTTATCTATTTACCTTTTAGAGTTCTTTATTTTTCTTTCTTTTTAATTGAATTTTGTATAGGTTGTTTCATTTTGTCTACTTCCTTTTTGGCCTCAGTTTTTACTGATTAAAAAAAAATCGTTAAAAACTGACCTCCTTATTTTATTTGCTGTCTTTCAGGTTCCTAATTTTTATGTTTTAACCATTCTATAGTCTGGCTTAAACTTTTTTCTTTCAATTTTTTTCTACCTTAGTTTTGCCTTGTTTATTTGTTTTATTACTAAAGTCTTAATTTCTGTTATAGCTTTCTAATCTCTCTTTTTAAACTTCTTATTCTGCTTTTTTATGTACTTAATTTCTCTTTCTTTAATGAAAGATTTCCCCCCTTTTCTTTTTCCCTCTGATTTTAAAATTTCATTTAATGGTGTGTGTGAATAGGGCAGGTGGCAAGGCAGACACCCTTCTGGGGAGAGGGGCGGTGATAAACTCAGAGACTGCTCTCTGGATGTGGCTGTTAAGATGAAAAAGCTTTATGTTTATGAAAACCTATGAACAGGAGCACTTTGTAGCCCCTTACAAAATGTGTATTCATTTCATTATCGTCAACATTTTTGCCTCTGTGGGGAGATGATTCAAATTTATCTTTGGACTCCACAGTAATTATTTATCTCCGTACATGGAAATTTTAAAAATTTGTGCAATTTTGGTTATACAGCATTCAATTATTATTAAAACTCCCAGGATTGCTTCCTCATCCCAGGAAGGGTTTCTGATCTAGAATTTTCTTTCCTGTCATTGGCCGTCAAGCCCACATTTGTGGTTATACTGGTTTCCTGTGGTTACTGTAATGAAGTGTCACATACTCGGTAGCATAAAACAATAGAAATTTATTTTCTCACAGCTCTGGAGGCCGGAAGTCATAGATCATGGTGTTGTCTGGGCCATGCTCTCTGAATGCCCCTAGAAAAGAAGCCTTTGCCTGTTGGCTTGTGGATACATCACTCCAACCTCTGCCTCTGTCATCACATGGCTGTCTTCTCTTTGTGTGTCTCTGTCATTTTCTCTTTGTGCACGTCTGTCTCTGTGACCAATCTTCTCCTTCTTATAAGGACATCAGTCTTACTGGATTGAGACTCACCCATCCTAACTGCATGGTGTCACTTATATGTGGAATCTGAAAAAAAAATGTCAAACTCAGAAACAAGAGAGGAGATAAGTGATTTCCAGGGGCTGGAAGGTGGGGAGAAGTTGGTTCCAACTTTCAGTTATAAGATGGATGTGATCCGAGGATCTAATGTACAGCCTGGTGACTATATTTGCTGACACTGTATTGCATAACTGATATTTGCTATGAGAGTAGGACTTAAATGTTACCATCCAAAAAAAAAAAAAAAAAAGAATATGAGGTGATGGATGTGTTCATTAACCTGATGAGGGAGAATCTTTTCATAAGGTGTGTGATATCAAATTATTACATTGTACACTTTAAATATCTTACAATTTTATTTGTCAATTATACACCAATAAAAAATAAATAAAAATAAATGTCTGTGCACTAAGGCAGATATCCTTGGGAGAAATAACACAGAAACTATGTATTCACGCCTTGTGTCTGTGGTTCCTCCCCGACAGCTGAGCCTGTCAGGACGGAGAGAATGCAGAGAGACTTTGAGGGCATCTGAGCCTAAGGGTGTGGGGACTGAGGGAAGTGGGAGGAAGGCTGTCAAGAAGAGGGGGTTGGCAGGGAGCAGAGGGGAGACTGACAAGAGGGGCCCCCGTGGGCCCAGTTTTATCTGCAATGCTCCCTGGAAGAGGGAGTAATGTTGGGGCTTGTCTCTGTCAGATGAGCTTTAGCTGCATTTCCCAGAATGATGACTCAAAGCTGGTCACCGTGTTCCTGTCTGGGATTTGGAGGGTAAGGTAAGGACTTGGAAGGGATTCAGGGGGCACTTAGTTAAATTGGGCTGAGATGTGTCCATTCTCCATCCTCCATCTTGGCAGTGCTGCCATTGGAAAGTGGCTCCACTGTGATCCAATAGCTGGGAAAGAACAGAGATGAATTAGACCCTTTCTTTTCCACTTTAATTATTTCTCTGTAACTATGTCTTTCAGAAATGAACTATCAGTCTTGTCCAGACTGGAGGAAAGACTGCAAGAACAACTCTGTGACTGTATTCTGGAAGGTGCTGTCCAAAATGGTAAGTAAGTGAAATCCTAGAACCCTGGAGACCAAAGAGCTTCAGAGGTCATCCAGTCAGTGATTGGTTTTAATTCATTTGGGATCACAGGCCCTCTTAGAAACAAAGTTCAGAATTCTTTCCTGAGAAAAATGTTCGTAAGCACACGCCAGAAGATTTTCACATAAAAATTTCGGGCATCTATTGAAGGTCCCTGGGCTTCCATTAAAGACTCCTGCTCTTGCCCATTTTTTGGCTTTGGCTGCCAGGCATCTCTGGCTTGGTTTAATCCTCTGCTGTGAGGATTGGCCGACTTTAGATTCCTGGAACAGTCTTAATTATCTACATTTGCAGACCATTTACTGTGTGTGCCAGGTGCGGTCCTCAGGTCTTTAACGTGGATTAAAATCCTTTAGTCTCACCAGAATCCTGACATAGGTCCCATGAGCATCACATCCGTTTTACAGATGACAGGTGGAGGTGCAGGTAAATAAGGATGCTACTAAATGTGCCCAGTAAGGGGCAGACCTGGGTGCTTATCCCAAACTGTCCGACTCTAGATCCAGAATCCAGGCTGGGAAATTCTCCCTGACCTCCCCTCTATCTACTTCTGATTCTAGCTGCCTTTGTGCATATTTATCTATTTATTTTAATGGAGGAACTGGGGATTGAACCCAGGACCTCATGCCTGCTGAGCACATGCTGTACCACTGAGCTATACCTTCTCCCTGTGCACATTTATTTGTCTTCTGAGTTGCTTGCTTGCAAGTGGACTAGGAAAAAAGGGGAGAGAAAGAAAAAAAGAAATGAATAGAAAAAAGAGGAGAAAATAAAACTATACTACTCAGATTTCTCCAAAATTAAATTTAGACATCTGAGGAGCTAGGGTGGGTGAAGACTCACATTTGTTAAGCGCATATTTATGAAAAGTCCTGGGCCAGGTCCCTGACCTGTGTCGTCTCATTCAGTCCTCACCATTGATGCTGTGAGAAGGTACAGATCCCCTTGTTCCAGGTAAGAGGTTAAGTGACTCATTCAAGGTCAATGGGCTGGTAAGTAGCAGAGCTGAGAGTCTAAGCTACCTTAAGGAGATTCAGGCAAACCCTGGGATGGTTGAGAGAAGGAGATAGCCTGAGGTTAGAAAGAAGGAAACTGCTTAAACTTGAACAGATTCTTTTAACTCTTCTGCCCTTCAGATTCCTTATCTGTCAAATAGAGATAAAAATAATGCCTGTCCTGTAGGGTTGCTGCAAAGCTTAAACAAGATACCGCCATCCCATCAGCCAACTCAGAATGCATTCAACAAATATTTGTGGAGTACCTACTATGTGAACAAATATTTGTTGAGTACCTACTATGTGCTGTGAAAATTAGAGGCACTCCAGATTTGTTGTTGTTTTTTGCTGGCTTTGCTGGAGAAGAGTTTCGATTTATGTTATCCCTCTATGATACGTTTTGTGGCAGTGCTGTTGCTGAAAGCATTTAAAGCCAAGTCACATTTTACATGTGTCAAGCACCTACGTGTGTTCTCCACACTGTCCTTGGGGCTGGGAGTCCAGCGAAGGGGATGGCAGGCGCCCTACCTCTGTGAGCCCCCTGGGACCGCTCCTTTATCTTGGCCAGATGCTCATAGATGTATGTAAGTGGGCTTCTTTCGTCCAGCTAGATCCTTTCTTTTCAGGCAGTGCTGCTTGGTGGTTTGAATCCTCGTCTCATTTTCTCACTTCCAGGTGACGTGACTTTGGGGCAAATCGACCCAATACTTACTGTGTGGGGCTGGTGAGAATTCTGTACTGCAGGGTCAGTGTTTGGACCTGCTAAGCACTCTGCTGACTCAGCACTTGTGATGGATAATCATTGGACCTCTCTCCTCTGCTCATAACCCCTGGTAGAAAGACGGACGCCTCATTGAATTTTCACAGTTCTCTTTCAAATTGTTCAGTGGTGCTTTATCTCCTGCAGAGGACAGGCCAGATTCCTTGGCAAAGCATTCATGGTCCTCCAAGAACTGACATATCTACCCAACTCCAGCATCTACTGAATGTTTCCCCAGGATGACACTCTTCTCTCACGCTCCTAGGCCCTTCTGTTTGCAGCTGCCTCAGCCTCTGCCAGGTGGAATCCTGGTCATCCTTCCGGACTTGGCTTTCGTGGTCCTCCATGACACCTTTTCTTGGTCTTCCGCCATCTCCATCATGGCATATTTGGACTTCCTACTTCCTCTTTCCCTCCCTCCCTCCTTCCCTCTTCTCGCTCCACAGGTTTTCACTGGGCGCCCACGCTGTGCCGTGTATGGGCTACGGGGCTCAGGGCTGGGGTGGGCAGTGGGACAGCCAGGCTCACAGCTCTCACAGGGCTCTCAGTGCCCTCGTGAAGCTGGTCTTCACAATGCGATACAGCTGGCGGATGTGAGAAGGCTATCTGACCTAGTCCCAGCCGTGTGGCTGGGCCTTCTGGAAGAAACACGTAGATGGCTTAGTTTTGCACATTTCATTTTCCCTAGTGACTCGTGAAGATTCCAGCTGAATGTTTGTTGCATGAAGAAATGAAACCGCTGCTCAGAAATATTCACTCACGCATTCATTCATTCTCCATTTCTCCTTATGCTAGTGTAGCCTTCAGTGTCATCTTCTCTCCAGTTTCTTTTTTCTTGGTGTCCTATTTGTTTTACCCCTGAAGTGTCCAGTCTGCTCCCACTGGGTGAAATGTGCAGTGTCTACAGTGCATGGTACCAAGAAAGTGCTTTCATCCTCCTCCCCCAGCCGTGATGTTGCTCTTACTGATCTGGACTTCTGACTTCTGAATCACCAATTTGGCAACCATGACGTTGAACTTCATTGTTCAAATGCAGATTGGAGCAACTGCTTCCAGAACTCTTTTGGGAAGCATGATCCCTCCAATGGCTTGGGATGAAAGTCACACAAATCTGGCATGACTGAGCTAGAACCGCACAGACTGGTCTGTTCCTCCTTAACCCGCTAGCCGATGCTAAGAGCTGTTTTGAATGGAACTCCCGGTGCATGGCAATTAAGTTTGCATGCTAAAGAATGGTGTTTTTGTTTTGTTTTGTTTTTTAAGTTTGCAGAAAATGCCTGTGGTATGGTCCAAGTGGTGCTCAATGGATCCCTCAGTAACGCCTTTAGTAAAGACAGGTACTTATTTCTTTGCATCCTATTTGCAAGGGTTAGCACGGTTTCCTATTGAAGGCTGTGGATGCCTGAATAGGGTTAACGATGTTCTTGGTTTCTTCTATCTTAGCACGTTTGGAGGCGTGGAAGTCCATAATTTGCATCCAGAGAAGGTTCATACACTGCAGGCCTGGGTGATGCACGACATTGGAAAAAGCCCCAGGTGTGTATTACTACCTTGTACCATATATTCTCAAGGTCGTTTTAGGAATCAATCCATGAAAGAATCCAGTCACAGGAATTCACTGAGAAAAGCCTGGCTCAGGAAATGAATGGGGCCTCACTCTACACTCACCCCGTTGCAACAGTCTCTTAATTTTATCTCCATAGTAGGCATCTGCCTAGTTACACCTTTCGCTCCCCCGCTGACCTGTGAGCTCTTAGAAGCTACCTCTGCTTCACCTCTTTACCCCACGACCCTGCCTGGGGCCTGCTACCTAGAAGAAACTAGGAGACAGCGAATGTTTGTGAGATCTTGTTATTTTAACACTTCTTCTTTCTTTCCCAGCGACTCATGCTCGGGTTCCTCCATAATGGACCTGAAATCGATTATGAGTAAAAGAAATATAAAATTCACCTGCCAGGATAACTACAGGTAATTAACTACTTCTTGAAGAATAAATGGCCACCTTGCCACCTGCAGGCACCCTGATGGTGACCTGGGATGGTGAGCCATGGTGACCTCTGTTCCTCCCCAGCCCAGCTCTGCCCAGAAGGCGTTTCCAGACAGTGGCCTTCAGTTGGCCACCTTTCTCCACCCTCTTTCCTCTTCCTGCCCCATACCACTCAAGCGGTGATTTGCCTCTAAAGCTGACCCAGGCTTGGAGGCATCTTTCCCAGTTTCCCATGCGAGAGGCCTGAGCTGGGATCCTAGCTTTCAGGGGAGCAGAAGCCGATTTTGCCAAATGCAAAGGATTTATAAAATCCTTGTGACCTGGCATAATTTTGCATGTGAAGTTTCCTTAGTTGGGTCTCAGGGTAGATGCCTAGCACTTGGTAAGTTGCCAAATGGCAGTTAACTAAGCTTTATCTTTAAAAAATTAAAATCTATAAAATCTTTTAAAAGGTTTTATCAGTAACACATGTTTATTAGAGCAAAGTTTACATTGCATATAGGCATATATTTTTAAAGTCACCTGCAACTCTGTTATCAAAACTGGGACCTCCCTCCATGATTTTTATAGTTGTGGCCAATTACTTAATATAGGCAGGGCTCCTTGCTAAAAGCATCTTTGGAAATTCTCCCATATAGGATAGTTACAAGACAGACGCAGAGAGAAAAAGTGTTGCAAAGAATCTAGAAGCTGGAACGCTAGGACCCTCTTCCCACCTCCTTTCTGTCACCAGCCTTTCCCACTGACCATGTCAGAATGACAGAAGGACAGATTCAAGGAATAGTCACTGAGGGCTTTGTCTCCCGAATGACCTGAATTCTCCGTCAGTCAGCTGGCTTCTCTCTGGAAACTGCCAGAAAATAACACAAGCCTTCTACAGCGGTTCGGTGGGAAAACAGACAGAACAAAGGAACGACTATAAAAGAAACATGCCAGACAGCTGACCAGTCTAAGTTATTTAGAGACGTTTTGTGTTGGGAAAAACAGAATACTAAAACCTAGGAGAAGACTGGGGGATGGAGATGAGTCTTATCTCCAAGACTCTTTGATCTTTTTTCTTACATTAAACATTCCCCCCTTTATTTTTTCACAAATGGCCCCAAACTGCACGGTCCTGGTAAACTCCCTCAGTCTCCACCTGGGAGGGATAATTACACATCCCTACCACCTGGACTTGCCGACTGGCCCATCTAGGAAGGAAATGATTTGTAAGGCAGCGCCTGTCATTCAGAGCATCAGCTCATGTGACCTTAAACTTGGGGATCATATCTGCAATCACCGTTGGTCTTCCTCAAACATGAGGCCATAATATATTTAGCATGCCTCTTTGAATTGCCAGGCCCACAGGGTCCCTTGTTGCATCTAAGAGTTCTGTGGCTTTGCTAGAAGCCGCTTGTGTCCAGGGGAGCCCAGAGTGAATGTCACAGATACAGACATAGACTGTAATTTAAATAAATCCGTCCCAAACATACCTTCCAGTTTAGCCAACTTTTGTCCAGCTGTTTCGCTGTGGTTGTTTAATAAGCAAAACAGAAGTGTGATTACGTTTATATGGATTAGACCATCTACTGATTCAGCTCTTCCCCTTTAGTAAGTCCCACCACTCGGAGACAAACACGATTAACATTTGGGTGTATACCTTTAAAGTCTTTCTTTTTCATACATCAGTCTTGTAAAATGTATACAGAATTTCTTAACATGTGTTTTAATCAGTGGAGTGAACAGAACAGGACAGCACTTTTTTGGGGGATTACTTTAAAAATAGCAAATGGTCAGAATGCTTTCTGGCTAGTGCCCCCTAGTGGCACATTAAAAAAATCTAGAGGGTGCATTTCTCCTTTTACATTACTTCAAAATACAGTCTCTTATTTCATATATAATTTAAACACAAATTGTAATAGCATAAAATAGACTGCTTTAAGCAAAGTACTACATAATTAAAGGTCAAAGTTTGCAAAGAAAAATCTCCCTTGGAATTTTAGAGTCATTCCATTCAAGGTGTGTTTAACACCTTCAATTGTTATTCCTACCCGATGGTGTATCGATGAAAAATGGTAACAGCATTTTTTAAAAGTTGTAGTAAAGAGGATGTAAGCCTTAGGAAACATCATTAGGGCAGTGGCTAAAAACTCAGTATTTTAAGTCGTATTTAAAATTTTCATTGTGAACTACCTTAGTTTTAAATTCATTATTTCTGTAAATTAGTAACTACACTCAATTTTTGTATTTGTTTACTGGGAATCATACCCAAAAGCTTGATTAAAAATATAAAGTTAATTTAAAAAAATACACTGTTTCTATCCATCAGTGTGTTATCCAGCATATCAAAAGTGTGTCCATTTTACTGAAACATTGAATGTGAATATTTACATATTAATGGAGAGAGATTCTTTTAACAGCATAATTCCTGCCTCTTTTCTGAAATTGAATTCCCAATAAGTGACAAATTAAGAAACATATTCATATTCTGTTCATTTACTATAAAGTAAAGGTGGCTTCAAAAATCCTAAATAACCTTACAAAGATTCCTTTTTCATAGCATTATTTCCTTAAGGAAGCGGATACTACCCACCCTTCTCCCCCTCCCCTTCCCAATATATTCATGTGGGAGCTCCAGGCTACCATATTGGTGAGGATGGAGTGACTATACTTAGAGCCACTGTGATCAGCTGGTCATGGCAGTTGGCTAGATCCCAGAAGCCCAGGGGGTCAGGTAGCTGCCTTCTATGGATCTCTCTCTTGACTCACATTTAGCAAAATCAGGTTCAGCTGCAATTTAAGGAACCACTTCCCCACTCTCCACCCACCTCTTCCATGTGCCAGCATTGCCATTGGACTGTGTTGCTTTGTTATCTAATTTTTATTAAAATGAGAGTCATTCACCTGCTAATTCTTATCTAGGAATTGTTCTGTGCAAAGGTTGTGTGGTCCCCTTGCTGATGGCGGCCAGCTGCCAGTGTTCCCCCAGTGGGTCTATGAACCCTTCCCCCAGGGGGTCTATGACCCCTTCCCCCAGGGGGTCTATGACCCCCCTGTGCTGCCAGACCCTTTGACCTAACACTTCCTCATTTCAGGGTGCTGCTCCTGCTTTTTCTTTCTTGACCCTCAGCTGACATTAATAACACATATCTGTGATGTCTGAGCCAGACATCTGTTTTCATCTCCATGTATTCAAGCATCCCTTCTCCATATTTCTTTGGCTTCCCAAGTGAAATGAAATTCAATTGGGCCATCCTTTCATTCACTCTTTTTTTGTTTGTTTTGATTTTTTTGGTGAGGGGAGACAGGTAATTAGGTTTACTTATTTTTAGAGGAGGTGCTGGGGATTGAACCCAGGACCTTGTACATGCTAGGCATGTGCTCTACCCCTTGAGCTATACTGTCCTCCCCCAGTCATTCACTCTTGGACTTGACCTTTCTCCATGATGTTGTCAATGTAGGAGAGAAACTTGTGTGGATGCTAACAGTTCACGCATGCTTTTGTTGTTAACGAAGGGGCATCTGTCCTTGGTGAATTGACCATAGGTGTATTGTATTGCCTCTTAATCTCCTTTTTTGTTTTTTCATCGTAGACCTGTCAAGTTTCTTCAGTGTGTGAGAAATCCTGAGGATTCATCTTGCTCACTCAGGACATGAGCCAATCAACACGGTGGATCCCTTGCAGTATATGTCAACATGCATGACTCAGGGGCCACGCTGGTGGAAACCAGAGGATTGGGGAGGATCCTCTGTCATAATATCTACACTGCAGATGGAAGCCTTTTCCTCCAAAGTCGTAAACTAACTTACATGATTGGTGTAGTTCTTATTTTGATCTCCTAATAGTCAGGAAAAAAATAATTGTTTTATAAAAATAGAATGGAGATTTTATAGTAAGTTATTTTATTTTAGTTTTCATATGATGCTTTCATGATGTTGATATGTTGGTAACATCCATTCTACTGAAGAATGACCACACTGAACCTCTCTTATTGGCAGGTCAAGAAAAGTAAATGCCTAGACTTTTCAGAAAAGGTTACATTTCTAAATGAATGATCTTGTCTCAGGATATATTTCTGTATCTTTCCTACAGATAAACTATGAATGCCATGGTAATGGGTCACTTTGGGAGAAGTGTTCTGTGGGATATAAGCTACCCATAAACTTGGTGCTTTAACTCCAGCCTTTCCAACAGCACTATGAGTTAGACATTATCACCTCCCATTTGTTAATAATTTCCCTGGAGTCATACATTTAGTTCAAGGTAGAGAATGAATTTGAACTCAGCTTTATGCGACTCCAAAATTCATGTGCTCTCTCTTTCTAGACCTAGAACACCAAACTGACGGTGCCTTATGTTCTCTTCCAATAAATACATGTCGGATTTAATCAAATACAACAGGATCTGAAATACGATTATCCTTGGATGGCTTCAAAACCGATATATTCTTCCCTCCTCTTGCTCGTCCTTCTCATCATCTTATATATGTGTTAGGCAATTAAAATACGCATTTGTTCCTGATACTAGCAATTTGTTTCTCCCTTGGGTTTGTTTGTTTCTCCTTTGAATTTTTCTTGATTAGTCTTGATGGTCACTTTTATTACTCATGCCAAGAACCAACCTGTAGCTTTGTTGATTTCCTGTTTATTTGGGTTTTGCTTTTCTCTCTTTTTAGAGATCTAGAGATTCCTTCTCATTTCTTTGGGTTCTTTTATTCAGCTTCTTAAGGTGGAAGCTTAGATCGTTGATTTTTCAGCTCATCTTCTTTTCTTATATGTATGTTTTAGTCCTGTAAATTTTTCTGAGTGCTGCTTTAGCTGCATCTCTTAGATTTTGATATGCCTGTTTTCATTATCATTTAGTTAAAATGTTTTCTAATTTAATGGTTATTTGGAACGTTGCTTAATTTTCAAGCATCTGGAGATTTTCTAGTCTTAACAAAAAATAGGTGCATTGAATGAAGAACTAATAAACTAATTTGAGATTCCTTCAGGGAACCCACTAGGTTTGTTGAAAACAGCACACATTTTGGGGTTAGACATTTCTAGATTCATAGTTTGGCATCACTCCGTGATCCTGAATGAAATGTCTAACCTCTCTGAACTTCAGCTTCTCTATCACTCAAATATGGATTATGAACTTACCCTTATCAAAGTGTGGTGAGAACTACAGGAGATGACAGAAACTGACAGTCTAGCACAGTGTCTCAAATGTAAGCAGTCGCTCAACCAGTGTTGCCACCTTCCTGCTGGCCCCTGGCTGACAATCCGGTGTCCTTCCGGGGCCCTTGCAGCTGCAGCCACTACAGTCCATCTGCAGATTCTTCACTAGCCCATTCTTCACTTAGGCACATCCTCACGGGATGCAGTCTCGGCTGGACATGAGGATGGATGCTTGGGACCAGTTCTGATTAGGATTCAGGCTTGCCCCAAGTTTCAGTAAACTCCATCTGCAGATTGTCTTCAGAAACAGGTCCCTGCTAATCCACTGGGTGGCCTGGCTGTTCTCCTCTCAAGGCTCTGCCTCGTTGTTGGGCTCCCGTGCTGATTTCTGGACCCTCTAATGTCCTTTCCTTGTTCACCAGGACACCCCTTGAAGTGGCTTCCCCGGGTCAGAAAAATTTTGTTCTTTATGTCCCCTTTCAAAGATGAAATGGACAGAGTTAAAATCAATCTGTGAGACTCTTCCCCCAACAAGATTCATTTGAGTGTTAGGGGTTACAGCTGATGGAGACCAAAGAGGATGTTGGTCCCAGGTTTTCACCCCACACTGCAGAGAGCAGTGGGCAGCCCTGGAGGTGGCCGGGGCCTGAGGTGCTGTTTTCTCCTGGCACCACCTGGTACCCTCATTGCCATGATGCTCCATCCCTGCCTCCACTCTCTCTGTAGTCCAATCTTGTACCTTTGCTGTTGACCATGCATCTCTAGCCCTAAGGACTTCCTGGCCTGCATCCACAAACGGATGTTCCTCAACCCTCTCATAAGTGACACCTCTACTAAATTATTGGTTGCTCATAAATCTCATATCTTACTCACAAATCTGCTGTTGCCAGTCTCCCCACTTCATTCTTGTTTGGGCTAGACAAATCCTCTTACCATCCCAATTTTTATTCACCATCATACTTACCTAAAGGGCACGGGAATGACTCAGAGCCTGACTTTCCTTTCTGAACTCCCACGGCTCAGTATTTTCCTTCTGCAATGGTTCATGACTTTATAATATGTGAAGCACACTCTCAAATACAGTTTTGAAATCACAGGCTGAATACTTGAAAGGACACACACATACCCCCCCACACATACTTTTGTGTTATAAAAAGCGGAGTCTTTTAATCCCCAATGGGTCTTTCTTTAGCTCTGCTTCACTGTTTGCATTGACCTGTTTGGTGCCACATCAGTGTCTCTTATGTGCCTGACAGACAAAGCCAAGCATATATAAAATATTTTGGCAAAACACATTCTTTCTTCGGCTTGACAGCTTTGTTGGAGACGAGCTCCACCCACAGCCACACATTCCCCGATAGAGGGGATGCAGCTGGGGCCACGTTGATTCATTTCCTGGAATCCCTTTCCCCCTTAAACCAGTTCCCAAGACTGTGACTTGAGTATCTCAGGTAGAAGCTGTACTGCACAGAACGACTCTGTTTTTGTGGATTTTTAAAAGGCAAGTAGTTACATACATGGTTAAAATTATGTATGGCAAATTAAAATTGTATGAAGTAAAATGTTAAAGTCAGCCTAGAGTATGATACATCTTTAAAGGGTATTTTATAAATGCAGTGTTAATCTGACATTTCCTCACCATGTTTTAAAAATATTTAAGTGGTTAATTTATTTTTATTACCTTAGTCATCATTTTAATATACATATTTTTATCAGTCTATCAGGGACTCAGTAGCTGGGTGCTACCCGAGAGGCAGTGGTTAGCTGGCCCTCAGCTCACACACATAAATGCATAGAAGGGCTTGAATTGGTCCCTGACAGAGCATTTATCCTTGAACTTGATTCACATACGTTCACTTTGCCACTTTATCCTCTGATCAAAGTGCAAACAGCACAAGGTAGTGAAAACTGTGGGATTAAGAGACAAGTGATCCAGTGAACTGGATCATTAACATCTGTGAATCTTCAGTTTGGAATCTATTTGTAACAGATATAAGTGAATTACACAAATAATAAATGATTAATAAAAGACTTTGTGGAATCATTATTTTAAAAACAATTGTGCCTGCAAATGTTGCTTGATCTCACTTGTGTGTAGAATCGAAAAGAGTCAAACTCATAGTAACAGCAAGTAGAATGGTGGTTACCAGGGCTTGGGGGGGTGGGCAGAATGGGGAGATACTGGTCAAAGGATGTTGTAAACTCTTAGTTATAAGATGGATAAGTTCTGGGGACCTAATGTACAGTATAGTGAGTATAATTAATAATACTGGATTGTGTACTTGGAATCTGCTAAGATAGCAGATCTTAAGTGTTCTCACCACACACACACACACACACACACACACAAAGGTAACTGTGAGATGATGAATGTGCTAATGAACGTAATGGTGATAATAATTTCACAATACATACATATACCAAAACATCACATTGTACATGTTAAGTATATATTTATTTGTCAATCATATCTCAGTAAAGCTGGAGGAAAAAACCTACAGAACCTTCAACAGTTATCTATGGGGTTGGGGGAAGACTTAAACAAGCCTGGAGATGCACTTCCAAAGGCAATACGTCTTCTCACCTACCCCACCCCAAGGTCAAGTGAATTGGGCAGCAAGAGAGAGGACGGGTCATCATCCTGGGTGTGACTCGTGGGTGGGGGAGGTGGATATAGATGCCCAGAGGAGTCTGAACTCACAGTCTGTTGAAGACCTGAAAACCCTCACCCATTTCTCTTTGTCCTTGGAGACGTTAAAGAAGGAATAGCGCTGTTTGCTTTCTAGGAAGAATCCCAGCTTTGAGAAACACATGATGACGCACCTTTGTTCTGTCAAGAAAACTCACTTGAGACCTCCCGGGAGTCTATTTGATGACATAGTGAAATGTGTGAGTCTTAATAAGAAACATAAATGTGAAACAACACTTAAAATCTTGATGCACTGTGCAGACCTGCAGGAAACTAACACATGTTGTACTTGACAACAGTCACATGTGTATCAGCCAGTGATCTCAGCTGCAACAGCTGATACAACTCTGGCTGGAAATACATTTTCTAGGGAATATCAATCAGAGGCTTCCAGGTTCTCCGGGGAGAGGGGGGCAGGAAAACAGTTTGGAAGCCATTTAATCAAGAACAACACCCCAAATCACTCCACAGACCAGTCAGGTAGAGAAGCTGTTCTTGCCCTAAGGAAACTGAGCTGTCACTTTGTCTCTCCCAAACATGACTACTGTTGTTTCTGGGAGCAGAAAAACCAAAGTGGATGGCACGTGGTGGAGGCACCTGCCTCCTTGTCCCCCCAGCCTCACATTCATGATCTCACAGCTCCATCTGATGTCCAGGACCTGATTCTGTAAAATGCTTTGAACAGAGCTCAGTTTCTTTTCCTGTAAAACGGAGGTGGTGGCTGAGCTCACCTCTTTGGTTGGTTGAGCATTAAGCAAGATGACAGAGGTACAATTCTCAGAGTGGTGTCTAACACGTACAGCACTATCAAGGTTAGTTTTTTAAATTAAAAAAAAAATGTTGGAACCTGTTTTTATTCTGGAGGAAATTGCTTGACAAATCTACCTGGTTTGGAAGCTGAGACCTGAGACACTGGGGGCCAGCTGAGAAGAGGCTAGGGAACGGCCCTCGTGCAACCAGCGGGTCCGCCACACTTTCTCTCATCCTAGATGAACCTTGAATGGTCTAGATGGGTGGCACTTGCCCACCTGAGAGGACTGGGCCAGGGATCCTCCTAAGACTCTCCCCTAAGAGCTGGCTCCCACCTGGACCTGGATCTCGACAAATGGGATCAACAGAACCACCGCCGCCCAATCTACAAATCAACATATGTAATTTTCACTTTTCAGGCCCACCCAGGGTTCAACAACTTCCGCTGCCGCTGCCACTGCCAATCCAAGCCCTGCTCTCCTGTCCACCCCCTACTCTGCTGGCAGGAAGGGTGGGCAGCTCTCCCCGGTGGGATAAAAGCAGAAGACAAAAGTGCTGGAAGGACAAGTTCCCTCCCAGGGTAATCAGGGAATGGAAAGAACATGGGAAAAGGGCAAGACTGGGAAGAAACAGGGTTCTTGAAGCTAACTGGAGCCTTCCGAGCAAGAACAAATCCCTTTGTGAAATCCCCCATCTCAGTTCCATGGAGTCGCATTCCAGGGAGTTTCCCAGAATGGATGGAATAATCAGATCCACGTTGACCGCAGGAGGAGAAGAGCCCTTTTGGAGCTCTCAGGCCCCTCTTAGTTGCTGGGAACCTCTGACTTTGTCTGGTCCCCGGGGCCATAGAAACCACAAGATTCTCCAGGGGCAGCCTGCATCACCTAGAGCTGGGAGGATGGAAGCTCTGAGAAGTCTGTTAGGCGTCCGTCCTGAGTCAGCTCTCTAGAACAGGTACATGAGTTGTGCTGGCAGATGGGGTTATTATAAGGACGTGCTGTTTCTGAAGTGTCACCTGTGACCATTAACATGCCAAATACTTTCCCAATAAAGCTAACAAGATGGACATTTCGGTAATAATGTATTATTATGGAAGACACGTTCATCAAAGTATCAGAACATTCTGGCTGCAGAGCAGAGACTCACCTCCTTCACATGACAAGTGATGACATGGAGTCCCTCTCCTGGGAGTCACAGAGGGCAGGTGCTGAGTTGTCGGCAGCAGCTTAGGAGTCAAGGTTTTCCTCACTCCATGTCTCCCTTTCACATCGCAAAGCCTGAGAACCCACAAACGGGAGGGGTGGAGGTTGCTGACTGTCGTCAAGTATCCATGATTTTCTTCTTCTTCTTTTTTAATAAATAGTATTTCCCCACCCTCGCCCCCAACCCCCACTTTAAATTGGGAACATGGTTTCCTGGCCACAGAATGGAGATGGGGGGGTGACAGCAAGTGATGAGTTTGACAAAGAGCAGGAAAGTGCTGGAACAGCGTGGCTGGGAACTGAGACAGCCGCTCCAACAGCTGGAGCGTGCGGCGTTCTTGAACTTAATTTTGGAATTTTGGAATCTTGGAATTAATTAGGGCTGAGCGCATGGCCCTGGAATGGTTGAAAAGCATAGCTGGGGCCCCACGCTGGCCCTCCCTGGGATACAGAGATCAATTAGGTTGAGTCCTCACCTTGATTACTCATAGTCTAGAGGGAAAAAATAAAATGGCACATTCATTCATTCATTCATTCATTCATCATTCAGTAAGCTTTATTAAGTAACTTTTATCTATCAGTCACACCACTAAAACCCACCTAATACCCCTCAGCTCTCCATCCACACCCTCAAAACTCAGTTTGTAGTAATGGTCTGTTTACATGTCTATTTCCTCTCCCATCTCTAAGCTTTTAGAAGACAAGACACTCTTTTTCCTTATTTTAATTCCAATAACATTGTGCTTATTGGTTGAAATTTAAGTGTAACATGTTTAAAAACAAAATTAAATCGTAAACAATGAAGTAAAGCAGATCCTATAATCAATACATACAGCAGCAAATTAACCCAACTGTATCTCTTATTGACAACTCAACTACTCAAACACAAGGAATTAATTCAAGTCTTGTCTGAACGTAATATCGGGACCGTGCACCTTTATTGGAGTATATTCTGAGGGCGAAAAAGCCACAAATAAATCTTGAACTTTAATCAGTAGGTTTGTATTGACATATTTTCTGTTTTGTAGGTTAAATCAAATGAGTACAAAGAATGAATATATAAATAGAAGATAAAAAACACTGTGGTGTTGTATGGCAATTGGAGGGATCACTGTGAACTCATACATATTTGCAGGTGCAAAATCATTTAGCTGTATTAGTATTTTGCCATATTTATCATATCTCTGAAGTCCTAATTCAGCAGTTGTTGAATGCTTACTATATTCCAGACCCTGTACTGAGCACTTTACATGACATATTTCATTTAATCCTCAACATTGCACTTTGCAACATGTCCAATTGTTATTAAAAAGACGAGAAACTTGCCCAAAGTAATGGTAGAGTTAGGTGTGGTCTGACACCAAATTATGCTTATAATCACAGAGATAAATAAGACACGTCTATCTTAGCCCCATCTTAAAGCACTACATTCACTTGTGACACTAAACCTGATCTGACCACTGAAATAAATCAACCTTATGGGGGAATACATTTGGAATCACCTAATTGGTCAACAAAAGTATTTGTGCTCATCTGCCATAAAGCATATTCTAAGGGGCCTGGGAGGTAAGAACTCAGGGTTTTAGACGCAGCTCTGCCAATCCCTGTTACATGACTTTGTGCAAGTACACCAGTCCTCTCTGGGTCTCTGTTTCCTCTTTCCTAAACTGAAGGAGCTGGAGGACACAAGGAGTCACAGACTCCAATGTCTGCAGGGGTTGACAGGTAACACAAATGGTAAAATGCCCCTGTGACCTGTGTCCTATCTATGGTGGCAATGACTGCCCACCTCCAGCCCCATGTTGGGGGGCAGAAGTGCAGGCTTGAGGTCACCTGCTTGTCCAACTTCTCAACAGAAGCCAGGAGTCCAGACTTAAGTGATATTTTACAAATCTTCAATTATATAATAATAAAAATAATAATGATGATGATGATGATGATGATAATAATAATAATAATGATGGTGATGATGATGATGATGATAATAATAATAATAATAATAATAATAATAATAATAATAATAATAATAATAATAATAATAATAATAAAACTTATGTGAGAAAAACAAACAAACCAGTATGCAGCCCTCAGGGCAACATTTTGTAACTTTTGGGGTCAGATAAACTCTGAAGTCCCTTCAAGGGGATTCTTTGTAGACAATAAAGTACTTCCTTCAGGTGTGGAGCAGTTGGTCCATGCCTTAAATGGTGATGCTCAAAGCTGATTACCTGGTTCAGCTTCTCAGAACTTTCCGAGGTTACATTAGGATAGTGGACAAGTGGACCTGTTTGGGCTGCCATCTTCTTACCTGTAGAATGAAGAGGCTGAAGGTCTCTGGGGAAGGGAGAATGAAGCTAATATCCATTGAATACCTGCTGTATGTCAGGGACTTGTCATGAATCATACTGTTTGTATTAGCTGGGATTCTCCAGAGAAAGAGAATATCAAAGAGAGAGAGAGACAGAGAATATCAAATGAGAGAGAGCAAGATTGAGATTTATTTTAAGGAACTGGCTTATGTGATTGTGAAGGCTAGCAAGTCCAGAATCTGCAGAGTGGGACAACAGGCTGGAGACCCAGGGCAGCTAATGGTGCAGTTTAAGTTTGAAGGTCATCTGCTGGCAGAATTCCTTCTCATTCAGGGGAGGTCAGTCTTCATTTCACTCAGGCCTTCAACTGATTCGATGAGGCTCACCCACATTATAAAGGGTAATCTGCTTTCCTCAAAGCCCACTGATTTAAAAGTTAATCTCATCTACTAGAAAAAACAAAACCCCACAAATACCCCCTCAGAACCATCAAGAATAGTGTTTGACCCTGGAAATAGACTCACAGACATAGGAAACAAACTGTGGTTACCAGGGGAGAAGACGGGGACGGGGTAGATTAGGAGTTTGGGATTAATAGATACACATTTCTATATATAAAACAGATAAACACAAGGACCTATTGTATAGCACAGGGAACTATATTCAATTTCTTGTAATGAGCTGTAATAGAAAAGAATCTGAAAAAAATACACATATGTATGCATGTGTGTAACTGAATCTTTTTGCTGAGCAAACAAAACTAACATTGTAAACTGACTATACTTCAATAAGAAATAAGAATTAAAAAAAAAAAGAATGTCTGACTAAAACTCTGGACGTGGTGGCCCAGCTAAGTTGATGCATAAAACTAGCTATCATATCATTTCATTTTCACCATGATCCAATGAAGTAGATTACTGTCCCCATTTTACAGATGAGGAAGCTGAAGCTCTGGGAATTTTGATGATTTATATAAAAAACAACTAGGGACAGAGCTGGCATTCAAACTCAAGTCTGTCTGACTCCAAAATTGATCTCTTCACCCCGTTCTATCATGATCCTAGACATTAATGCTACTGTTTGATAAAGGTAAGGTCTACATTTGATAGATTCCAGCATCAAGGGAACTGACTGCAGAACCCCGAGCTCCTACTTGGACCCCCATAAGCACTCTACGAGGGGACAGTGTCATCCCTATGTGGCCGGCTCCTTCCTGGGGTCAGGCAAGGCAGCGGCTTAATGAAGCAGAGAGTCATTTTTCTACACTTGGGTCTTTTTCAGGTTCTTCCTACATTCTATCCCTCAGTGCTTACTGGGCATTGTCTACATGCAGGACATGGTTCTTGGGGGTTGTGGATGCAGAAATGAGACAGACATGTCCTGAGGTTCAAGCTGCTGTGGGTCTGTTAGAGAATAAGGCAAGTGCAGCGCTGTGAAGGGAGCTGGGTGGGGACCCAGAGGGGAGAGACTTGGTTGTCGGTCCCTCCGACTCTGGGGTCCTAGTCCTTCCCTGGATTTTGTCTCCACAGCCTAGCACAATGCCTGCATACAGTAGATGTTGAATAAATGCTCACTGAATGTCTGCATGGATGAGGGAGTAAATAGAAACTATCTACGTACATGTCTGTACCTCTATTAACACACTTACCTCCTTCAGGGCAGGAACAGTAGCTAAAAATGTGGGCTCACGACTTGGACCATCTGACTTTAAAGTCCAGCCACCCCTGTTTCTGACTCCGGGATATGATCCGTCCCAGGCTCAGTGCCTTCAGCTGTGAAATAGTGCTAAAAATAGGATTTACTACACTTAGCATGGTGTCAAAGGAGGTCATGAAATGAACGTGCTCAGTGGAACACCCAGCACAGAGTGAATGCTTTGTAAACAGTCACTATTTCATTTAAATAGTCAGCATTAATTTCCATCTTCCTGGCAACAGCAGGGCTCGATTAGTAATTGATGGTGATAAATGGGAGAATGAATTCATTTATCTTGGGCCACTGGGGCAGGACGGCAGGCAGGTCCTCCCCTTTCTCTTCCTCTCTGGGTTGTTGCATCTCAGCTCACGGTTTTGCCCCCTTTAAATGTCTTGCAGCCCTTGAAACTTAGGAAACCAGTAGAATATGGAAGCTTGGTGCTGTGAGGCTGCAGACCCAGTAAACTTTCAAGGATCCTTTTCCCCATTAATTTTCACCTAGTCCCTAAATTATTTGCATCTCAAGTGAGTTGAGAGTGGATGGGGAATTAGTCTTCTTCAAAGCTACATAGATTCCCACCCTCCCTAATAAGGACAGCCTAGCTTTAGCAATTCTCTGACGAACACTCAGTGATGCTAATTCCCCAAAGTCCTTGCGACACTCTTGTTTGTTCCCAGACCAGAGAAAATCAGAAACCTTGTTTAAGGGAACCAAATCTGCTGACTTCACGCTTCCATCTCCTTCGTTACACAATGTTCTACAAATCAGATGGTAACACTCTGGATGTGACTTGGCGTAGTCACCGGAATGGCCAGACATAATGTGAAAGGTGTCGACTTATCTTTACATCTCACTCTTTATTTTGGCTTGGCAGAAACTCAGAAGCAACTGGAAAAGCTTACAGAAAAATATGTCTGCATTTCAATTAACCTTTAGGTACCCTTGTTTGAATTCAGTCAAAAGTTTTTGCCAGAGAGATGTAATAAAATATACTTATTTGAGCCCCCCAAAAAGCAAAACAAATATATGTGGGGGGAATTAGTAATACATTCTCTATTATTAATAACACACAACATTATTCAGATAATATATAATGTATATTAGAGGGACCATATTATAGTAATCATATATAAATTATCAATATAACTATTATTAATGATATTTATCTAAAATATTTTGCCTACATTTTATTTACCTTACATCGCCTTCACTTACTTAGCCTTAGAGTGACATGATACTGAATTTTCTCTCTGAGTTGAAGACCAAATGTAGTCAGTTAATAACGTATTCCAAATTAACATGTGAAAGAAAAATAACGAATATAATCTTTGGATGACAAATTACAGATTGGACTGATAGAGAATATCAGGGTGCTTAGGGTTTGGTTCAAACTCTCAAGTCGAGGCTCTGCCTTTCTTGATGATCATAATGTCTTTATTAAAGACTCAATGCTGGGAAAATTTCACTTTCCTTTTGTCATGTAATCTGAGGTCATCAGGGAAGTACCTAAAAGTCCCTTTTTCTCAGCTTCAAAATGCAGATGATTCAGAAAACACTCAGGCTATTTATCTCAGTACTAGAAAATTAATGACAACTCAGCATATCCCAAATTTTGAAATTTAATACAATTTCTGTTGGATTGACACATTTTATTTTTGTAGGTCTTGGGCTTTTCAGAGAGTAGAAAGAAGATTTGGGGGTTACTTTGTAATATAAAAATTACAGCAAACATTTATTGAAATCCTTGATGAAATGAAAATGTACTTATGTAAGGTTGATATGTAAGATAATTTTTAGAACTTTGTATCTAATTACAAAACAAAACTTGTGAAATATGCTACAAAGAAGATGACGAAATAAAAATCACTTCTAATTCCATTACCCAGAGATAATCGCCGATTTCGTGTTTTTGGTGTAATGCTGAATTGAATGGCTGGCCAAAAGTAAGTCCTCAAAAATTATTGGTTCATTGACTATATTCTCAAATCATTATTATTATGAATGCATGTATTTTTATATTTTTGAAACATTATAATCATAGGATGTGAACTGTCTTGTAATCTTTCTGTTAACATGTGCCTCAAAATTACAAGCCAAAATGAGGTTTCTGTTTCAAAAGAGTGCCTTCAGAAACACTTTCCTGACTTAAAGCAAGTTGGTGGAAGATCTCTGAATCAGCTTAAGGCACGTGTGTGTTGTAGGTCAGGTTCTCTGGGAAGCAGACTCAGAAGGAGGAGATTTGAGAGTAGGAAGTTCATTGGGGTGCTCTTGGGATCAGCACTTCAGGAGGGGAGGCGAGAGAATCAGACGGGGGCAAAAGGAGAAATCAGGCCTCCATTCAGTCTCAGCAAAGACCTCAGCGGATCCCTAAGGGCGCTGGGATGGCCCTTCAGGTGGTCTGTCCCGGAGGCAAGGGCTGGAACATCGCACAGCCATTGGAGATTGTGACTTTGGGTCTCCTCACCAAGAGCAGTTCTGGAGGGGGCTCAGCTGAGAGCCATTAGCTGCCAGCACTGCCAGCAGCTGGGAGAGCGAGTAGAGTCTGGAGCCGGCAGGGCATCTGAGCATCTGCTGGGCTGTGCCACCTACGCCAGGGGTGCTGGGGGTCCATCTCAGCATTTCTTCCTTTATATGTTCTGTTTATTAATGCCCTCTGCAGTCTGTCAATATAGGCCAACAGGTGGGCTGTGAATAGGTTAGTATTTTTTTTCCCATTTAAATTGCTGTCTTCTATTCATTACTGTAGCCCAAATGCCACTGGCTCATTCTTTGAAATATCCTTTGTGAACCTGATTTTTATAAGCTACTTCACACCCAGTTTGCTAAGGAAAGTGATCACTCTGGGCTGGAACAAACAGAAAAATGAGACATGACTTTAAAGGAATATGAATGACTGGCTCTAGAGTTCTAAAATTTGGATCCCCATGAAATTCTGAGAGCTTCTAGAAATCATTCTAGAATTATAAAGCACCATTGGCAAACATGTGCATTGTCCCAGGGTCCTCCAGTCACTCGGTTTGCTTTAAGTGGTCCTTCAGTCACTGTATCTGCTTTAGATGAATGGTCATAATTTAAGCAGATAAAAGTGAGAACCGGCGTTCATTTCACCGACTGTGGCTAATGTGAGAACACTTTTGGGTCCACCCATCCAACGGCTGCTTGGTTCTAAAGATTACCCAGTATTTGTTTTCCACTGTTCTCTTCAGATATGAATGTTGTCTCAGTAAATATTAAATAGGACTATGTTCAAGGAAATCTATTAAGTTTCAAGAGAACTCAGTTGAATGAGGAATGACAGAGGGCTGCAGGGTCTGGCAAAACTACAGTGATGATCAAAGAGGATTGAGAAGGTGAAAACCTGCTCCAAGTTGAGAGGCCACTCCTTTGGCCCCCATCCAAGCCACGTTATGAGATCAAAACGCTCATCTTCCAACAATAAGATGCGAACACTCACCCGTCAGGCAATCTCAGATCTACTGCAAGACATGATTTCCAGAAACCTGGAGGAAATTCTAGTTACTCCTTGGCTTGTATTCTGGAAACTAGCCAGGCTTCCTTTACAGATATTTGCATTTTTATTCCTTAATTTTATTTCCAGTCTAGGACATCAACGATCAATTATGAAACTAATAAATCATGTTAGCAAAAGTTTCCATTTCTCATTTCAAGCTGTCCCAGTGCTAAATATTGTGAGTTGTCACTTAGCAACAGGAATACAGCTTTCCTTTGATAACACCTGTGGGAATAATCAGCATTTCCTTGGAGTTTCTCTGGATATTTAGGACCACGAAAAATCCCAAAGGCTGTGTCATACCTCAGCAACCGATTCTAAGTGAACGTCTGGATGGTCCTCACAGCACAAAGTAGAGTGTACATTTTGGTGGATTTCCAGTTAATTTGGTTAATTTGCTAGCCTACACAAAAATCTGATTTTTCAGCAAGTCATCTGACCTAGAGTTTACCAATTAGAAGGGTGATATTTTATCCTTCATCTGCCTCAATTCTTTTTCTGTTTCTCGACCAGGGTCTTCTTTCTTGGAGCCTTTAAGCCCTCAAACATGTTCATTAGGGAAAATCCAGGAACTTCAGAGAAGCACTCAGGAGAAATGCCACCCATAGTGTCACAATTCAAGGACTACAGTTCAGTATGTGTCCTTCTGATCATTTTTCTTTTTTGAATGAAGGGGGAAAAAAGTAAACCTTTCTCTTCTTTAGAAACTAGCTACTCATCTCTAACAATTTTGAAAAATCTAGAAATAGATAACAATGAAAATAAAACTCACTTATAAACTTACCCCTGTGGATTTCTAGTATTGTTTCTATGACATTTTATTGGCTTTAAATGGTTGAAGTCATGTTGTAGACATAACTTCCTGACTTGATTTTTCCCTTCAGTTTTAATTTTTATCAGATTTTGTAGATGCACATAGAGTCAAAATGTTTTTAAAAACTTGTAAAAAAAAAAATCAGTCTCTTGACTTCACCAACCCCCTGTCCTCTGCTCCAGAAGTAAACTTTTTCAACCCTTTGCTGTATCTTACAATGGATGGTGTCTTAAATTTGATGAATTTAGGTATATATCAAAAGACTTTATTAAAGAGTTACTCAATATTCTTGACTCAGATATGTTATTTCTAATAAAAAATTGGAAACATAAGCATAGATCAAATAGACAAATAGGGCATGGAACCCTCCTGTTAAAAGATTCATTTATGAAGCCATAAAAATTAGCTTTAGGAAGATTTTTCAATAATTTGGAAAAGTCTTACATTGCCGTATTGACAGATATAAAGTGGGCTAGACATCTGATAAAAGATGAGGGCTGGAACACAAGCGTTTACTTTTGCTGACTTCCAAAACCACACCAAATAAGAGTAAGTGAGACATAGAGAGAGACATAAACCTTTCAGGATAAAGACTTTGGGAGGAGAGTGAATGGCAACTACATTTTGGAAGGTGTAAAACAATTGATTGAGTGGATGTTGCAAGTCAAAGGACCTAAATCTAAGCACAGAAGGAGGCCAAAATAATTCAGTTTTACACTGATTATTATGGGTTCAATTGTATCTGCTCCTACCTCCAAATTCATGTGTTGAAGTCCTAACCCCCAGCACCTCAAAATGTGACTGTATTTAAAAGGTAATTAAGTCAAAGTGAGGTCATGAGGGTGGGCCTTAACTTTTTATGGTTATAATGGCTTATAATGGATTAATATAATGGATGATCATGGTTATAATGGATTAATATGGTTATGGCCCATTCAATATGGGCCTTAGTCCAGAAGGGACTGGTATCTTTATAAGAAGAGTTGAGGACACAGACACACACGTGAAAGACACAGAGAGATGAGAGCCACCTACAAGCTAGGACGGAGGCCTCAGAGGAAACCCACCTTGCTGACACCTTGTTCTTAGATTTCTAGGCTTGAAAATTGTGAGAAGTTTCTGTTGTTTAAGCCACCTGGGCTGTGGCACTTCGTTATGGCAGCCCTAGTCAAATACTACACTGCAAGTCCCTTAAAAGGAACTGGAAAAACTGATGCCTCTGGAAGTGAAGGGAGGGTGGTATGTAAGACTAGAGGATTCCTTAAATTTTTGTATAAAAAGTAGTTGAAATCTTCGTGTCCACTCCTTGAATTCACCCCTCTCCACCCTGAGAGATAATTGGAGGTTTCTTTTCTTTTCTTTTCTTCTTCTTCTTTTTTAAATTGAAGTACAGTTGACTTATAATACTATGTTAGTTTTAGGTGTATGGCAAAGTGGTTCAGTATTTTTACAGATTATATTCCATTAAAAGTAATTACAAGGTAATAGTTGTAATTTCCTGTGCTATACAATATATCCTGTTGCTTATCTATTTTGTATGTAGTAGTTTGTATCTCTTAATCTCATATCCCTAATTTGCCCCTACCCTTCCCCTCCCTTATGATAGTCATTAGTTTGTTTTCTATATCTGTGAGTCTGTCTCTGTTTTGCATATGCATTCATTGTATTATTTTTTAGATTCCACATATAAGTGATATACAGTATTTGTCTTTCTCTGTCTGATTTATTTCACTAAACATAATATTCTCTAGGTCCATCCACATTGCTGCAAATGGCAGCATTTCATTCTTTTTATGACTGAATATTATTCATACATATATATATATATATATATATATATATGCACACACACCACATCTTTTTTATCCAGTCATCTGTTGATGGGCATTTGGGTTGCTTCCATGTCTTGGCTATTGTAAGTAGTGCTGCTGTGAACATTGGAGTGCATGTATCTTTTCAAATTAGTGTTTTTGTTTTTTCTAGATGTATACCCAGGAGGGAACTGCTGGGTCATATGGTAGTTCTATTTTTAGTTTTTTGAGGAACGGAGGTTTACTTTCTTAGAGGATAAAATAGGATTTCTAGACTGGTGGCAATGGTCAAATAAAAAAGTGGTGGTACAGTACAAAAAACAAAATGAAGGAGTAAGTAGCATTTACATTATGGATGCTGAAACATTCACAGATACTAGCGGTTAAGAGTTCAACAGTTTGGGGGAAACACAATTCAACCCATAACATGCATGTAATTGTTACCATTTTTTCACAGCACTTACTTTGGATCAAGGACCATCCTATGCACTGTACAATCTCATCTTTTCAAGTTGTGCCAAAATTTAAGAAAACCTAACATAGAAGTCTCAGCTTCTAGGGTAGAAAATGACCATACAGTGATTCATCACCTTAAAAACGATTCAAGCTCTATTAATAAACCCGCTGCTGATTTTCTCTAAATGGAATCTTGTATTTCATTAAAATGTGATTTGATTTACACAGGTTTTGTTTATATAAAACTTCTAAAAGACTGATTCAATTGTAAAAAGTAAGGCCCACTTATACTGAATCTAATGATTATAGTTTGAAATACTATCAGGAAGCACATTCCCCTTTGCTGACTTCTGAGAAATTAAATTGAAATATGTTTCATCAAGTAATTAAACAGCAGAGTGAGTCAGTAGATAGCTGAGACCTGAGTTGTGTGGTACCAACTAAACATGCTCGTGCTTTGAAGCCTATCATTCAATAATTAAAATCTTTAAGTTCAAGTTCTGTATGCAAGTAGAGGGAGTGTGAGGAGGAAGAATAAGAATTACATCATCAATTTGGGAAAGCCTGGACTTGTGTTCTAATCTCAGCTCTGCCATTCACTCTTTTTGTGACTTTGAGTAAGGTAATTAACTCATCTGAGCCTTGGTTTCCTCAAAATTTAGTGGCTTTGAACAATACTCATTTTATGGTCACAATTCTAAGCAGTGTCCAGCTGGGACAGCTCTTCCCTGCCCCATGTGGTCTCAGTGTGGCTCTCCTGGGACCTGAGGATTCAAGATGGCCTCCCTCACATGTCTGGTGCCTTAGCTGGAATGGCTTGAATGGCTGGGGACCAGCTAAGATTACTGGGCTTCACTCTTCTTGTGTAGACAGAAACCACTCATACATCTGGAACCTGGATTCTCTTTCGTGTGCTCTCTTCTGTCCTTATAGATAGCCTGGACTTCCTTCCATGGTGGGTTGGATTCCCCTTTGAGTAGAAGAAGAGCCTATGTGGCTCCTTGGGGTCTAGGCTTAGAAATCCCAGGATATCACATTGGCTGCATTCTGTTGGTCAAACCGAGTCACAAGGCCAGCTCCGGTTTCAGGGCTGGGGAAACTGACTCCTCTCTTGATGGGAAGAGGGACATGGTGATCACTCTGCAGACAATCTACCACAAAAAAACAACAAGGAAAGTCAGCCTTTGCCAAACTTCTCTACCAATTTGTCTTCTCTCAGTGTTAGTAGAAGTTAAAAATGGAAGAGCATGCTGGACAATTTTGGGAGAGGGCAGGAAGAAAGGAAGAAGGGAGAGAAAGGGGATAGTGAAAGAAAAAGGAATGAAATGGGACTGAAAAATCTTTCTGACACACTTGAACACATTTAACCTGGGGTTGCAAACACAGAGTCAGAGCAACCTCTTGTTAATCCTGTACCCACCACAGAGAGAATTCATCAACCACAAAACTTTCTAATGAAGTCCTTTCATGTCCTTACCATTCTTCTCAAGACAAGTCTCTAGGCAACCATTACTAATCTAACAGTTTGAAAAAGAGAAGGAAACTGTCTGCCTCACTGGATCATCTTCTGAGCGGTAGGAGAGATGTGGATATTTTGAGTATACACCACAGGTTGAGCCTGACATATCCTGCCTTCTCCTGTTGAGGCCACTGCTTTAGCCCCTTAGTTTGGCAGAGCTGAGGACCCTCAGTAAGGTGGTTTTCTAACAGGATTGTATTTGGTTCCCACAACTCAGGTGAAAGGTAAGGAAATTGAGAAGTTGAACAATCTGCTCACATTCCACAATGGGATCGTGGTGGCCCCGGTGAATCCCCTTCTACTGCCCGTTCAAACACTCAGAATCATAGACCCTGGAAGCTAAAATGATGCCATCAGGTCTAAGCAATTTGTTTCATGGATTAGGAAACAGAGGCCCAGAAAATTAAAGGTCTTTCCAGTGCTCATGTCCAATAGCAGAAGTTAATCTCAGGGCTAGAGGCCAAGGCTCTTAATTCCTAGGGAACCGCCCTTTACCTCAGTTTCAGCAGAGCTAAACAATGCAACTTGGCTGACTTCAAACTTTTGGCTCATCCATTTGGCTGATCTATGCTTTGAAATGAAGTGGGGAAGGAGGTGGTTTCTTACAAATTCTGATTCACAGCCTGAAGCATTTCCTGTACCTTCATTTTGTTATAAAAGTTACAGACTTGGGTTAGGTTTAAAATTTACCTGTCTGAACAGGATGCTAAAGATGTGAAATATGCTGCTCTGACAGATTTTGTTATTGCCTTTGACTGAGTATTTTCATAGGAGGCATTTCATACAAGATGCTGAGACATTTTATTAAGAGAGAAATGCTTGAAAAATCTGATGAGTTATTGATGGATAAACCTAACCTCACTAACTTCTTGAATTTGTCTAGTAGATGCACAGCCTCTCAACAGAGAGACTTTCAGAGCTGGACCTTGTGACTTAAGGACAGTGAGACAAGGTGGGGTTGTCATTTTTTGAGAAATGCTGGGAGCCAGGTGCTCACCTGTATCCACTCAGCCTCTACAAAGGCTATGTGAGATGAGCCCCAGTTATGGATAAGGAAGCTGAGACCCAGAGAGGTTTTCCATCAACCAACATCTGTACCCACACACTCTACCACCTCAGCCACCATCACATATGATACTGGAAGCCAATCACTTTGTGACCAGCTCCTACACCTCTTGCCCGTCCAAGCACATTTTCCCAGAAATTCCTCTCTGTTCTCTATAACATCAGCTTTTTTATTTTTCTTTTTGATTTTCATTATTCTCTTCAGCACACGAGCATACAGTTAGTTTTCCCACTTAACAAAACAGACATACAAACAGAAAAATACTTCTTTTCTACCTGTGTTGATGATCTCATGTCTCAGCTCCCTTTAGCAGCAAAATTCCATGGAAGAATTGATGACACTTACTGATTCCCAGTCTTTCCTTCCATTCTCTTTTGAACTTATCCCCTCTGCTTTTTGGCCCATCACTCTACCAAGAGAGCTCTTGCCAATTTCATGATGACCTCTACGTTGCCAAATCCACCGGTCCTTCTTCAGTGTTCACCTTCCTTGGCATTTGACTCGGTTGATCACATCATCCTCAGTAATATACCTTCTTCGTGTGTCTTCCAGGATACCACACGCTCTTGGTTTATGTCCTGCCTCATTGCCCATTCCTTCCTTGTCTCTTGCTGCTTCCTGTTTTTCATCCAGAGCTCTTCATGTTGGAAACCCAGGTCTCAGTCCTTGGACTCCATCCACTCCTTTGCTTGCTTCTAATCTCATGGCTTTAAATACCATCCACGCACTGATGACTCCCACAATTATCTCTCCTTTCCAGACCTCTTTACCAAACTCCAGACTCAAATATTCAACTCTCTGTTGAAATCTCCAATTGGCTATTTAAGACCTATCTCAAATTTAACACAACTGAGGGGACTAATCTCCATCCACACCCCCCATTGTCCCAAAAGCCCTGCTCAATTCTCAGGCTTCACCCATCTCAGTTGGTACTTTCTCCTTTCAGTTAGTCAGTCCAAGATCCTTGGAGTTGTCCTTAGCTTTCTCTTTATAACCCACACTCACACCAGAGAATGCATTCATTGTACTTTCAAAGTATATCTAGAATTTGCACATAAATTGGCATTTTTCGTCTTATCCCTGTGATCCAAGATATGCTCACTTCTTATCTGGATTCTGGCAACAGTCTCCTACCCAGTCCCTGCTTTTGCAGCTTGTAGTATATTTTCCATAAAGTAGTCTAAGTTGTCCCCTTAAAACACAAATCATAGCAGGACACTCTTCTGCTCAAAATTCTCCAATAGCTCCTTCTCTCTCTCGAGCAAAAGCCCGATGGGTCTCAAGGCCCGATGATCTCTCAGACCTTGTCCCTTATTTCTCCTCCACCTTGGTCCCTCCTCCGGCCTCACTGGCCTCCCTGATTCCCCAGCACACCAGGCCCACCCCTGCCTCAGGGCATTGCACCAGCTCTTCCCCCTGCCTGAAATCCTCTTCCCCAGTTAAGTCCTTCCCTTTCTTCAAGATTTTCCTCAAATGTCACTTCCCAATGAGAACAATCAGAACAATATAATTTGCTTATTTTGTTTATATATTTATTATTTTTAATGAGTGAAAAGTGGTATTTCATTGCTGCCTGAGAAAGATGATGACTGGGGTTGACCATCTTAATCACATGGATCCGGCTCTAAAGAATAAGTCATGTGTCCCAACTTCCTGTGCAGCTTTCTCTCCAAAAGCCCAAGTCTGGGTTCTCCCCAGGCATCTCTCTGTCTTTCTACCTCTGACACCTTCATGCCTTTGTCTCTCCCTGCATTTCCTCTGCCCTCTCTCATCCATCTTATTCTTTCTATCTCTGTATTTATCCTTTTGTGTCTTTCTCTGTCTCCCTGTCCTTCACCTTTGCATCGGGCCCTCTGCTCCAGACCTAGGTATGGGGCCAACTTTCTTGTCCTAGCCAGCACTTCCAACCAGAACTTCCAGTTCCTACTGGACAAAGAATCCCATTTTGAAGCCAACCCAGGGTGGGGCCCTCAGGAATCTTCCAGCTCCAGCTTTACTTCTTTAAAAAGCACATTTATGGCCCATGGTTCATGTCAAGACTCTCGTCTAAGCACTTCCAAATATTAACATGTTTAACCCTCCTTTATGAGGCAGGTGCTATTGATAGCACCATTTTACAAATGGGACACTGAGGCACAGAGTGGCCATGTCACTTGAATGCAGGCAGTCTGGCTCCAGAGCCTCAGCTCTGAACCACTAGGAACACAGTCTCTTTTTCTAGTCCTTACTCCTCCTTTCGCTAACCCAGCCCTGATCTATGAGACAGTACACCTGGATTTGGTCTAGCTGGCGTGTGACTTTCAGCAGCTCACTGACTCTCTGGGCTCCAGGTGCCCTATCTATCAAGTGAGGGGGTGGAAGGCACCCAACCCTTGGTGGGTCCATGACCTCATTTCAATAAGAGTCAGCCAATCCTAAGCCCCAATATCAGTGTTCACCTAGTACTCACCCCTCAGCAAATGCCAAAGCCAGCCACCCTGACCCCAGGTTCCAGCCCTTCCCAAGTGAGAAAGGCTTTTTCTGGAAATTTGGACCCAGGCCACAAGAGGTCACAGGTACCCTGACTTCCCACACAAGTCTGTCACCTCCCTTAACCCAGCATCTTCCCTCCTGCCACTCAGGCCTAAACCCAACTCTACTCAGAAAGAGGACTCAGTCCTCACTCTGGGTCCAGCCCTGAAAGGTGGGATATTTCCAAGATGGGGAAGAACAGTGGCCATTCTGTCACCTTGAGAGACACTCACAGCTATGAGCCAGCCCACCCCCACCAAACCCTACCCCAGTGCAGACATTCAATTGCACATTTAGTCCTCATTATCAACGTCAACCCACAACACCATCTCCACTGTATTTCAACACCTCCCCAACCAAATACTCACTCTTGGCTCCTTCTACAGCCCCAACCCAATAAAGCCCTATTAGCAACCTTATCCCCAGGTCTCTCCCATCTCCAACTCAATCCTATCACCCAAAACCATCCAACCCTATCCTCACCCCATGTTGATTGTCTTTCCCAAACTCACTTGCATTCTCAGTGCTGTCATCAGACTCCCCCTCCTCAATTTGCTGCTTTTAATGCCTATTATTTATTGTCAAATTTGATTGAACCAGAGAGGGATGAGGTTCCTTGGACATGGTCCAGGATCAGGACAACAGAAGCATTACCTGTTCAATAAAATTTACCAATTGGAATTACACTCTAATTATCACTGGAGATGCTCAGGAGAGAAAGGGTGAGAGTCCTGGAACATGAGAAAAGGGGAGATGGAGATGGTCTCATGAGACATTTACTCCAACAATGTGAAGGCAGGATGTGTGCTCTCTGTTGTATGAACACATATATGGACAACTATGTGCATATGGACACACAAAATCCTCTCCCTTTCTTATATAAAAAGTAACATACTGTATATAGTTTAGCACTTTGTTTTTTCCGTTGAACAACACATACTGGAGATCTCTCCATATTAATGCACACAGATAGTCCTCATCACTTTTAATGGCTACATAATACTCCATCATGTAGCTATCTCCCAGCTTATCCAGCCAGTCCCCTATTGCTAAGCATTTGGATTATTTTTAGTCCTTTGCCTTTTCAGACACTCCATGGTGAATTACCTTGCACATACAGCATTTCTTACTTATGCAGGTGTAGTTGGACAGATTCCTAGGAGCACAATCACTGGATCAAAGATAAAGGCATCTGTACTCTTGCCAAATACCAACTGATTCTCTTCCACAGGGATCATCCCATTCTGCATTATCAGCCTTTCTTTTTATTATTTTTATTTTTAAAAAATTTTTGCATTCTTTTTAATTTTTATTTATTTATTTTTAAACATTTTTTATTGAGTTATAGTCATTTTACAATGTTGTGTCAAATTCCAGTGTAGAGCATAATTTTTCAGTTATACATGAACATACATATATTCACTGTCATATTTTTTTTTCTCTGTGAGCTACCACAAGATCTTGTATATATTTCCCTGTGCTATACAGTATAATCTTGTTTATCTATTCTACATTTTAAAACCCCAATCTGTCCCTTCCCATTCCCCCATCCCCTTGGCACCCACAAGTTTGTATTCTATGTCTATGAGTCTGTTTCTGTTTTGTATTTATGGTTTTTGTTTGTTTGTTTGTTTGTTTTAGATTCCACAAAAAAGTGATACCCTATGGTATTTTTCTTTCTCTTTCTGGCTTACCTCACTTAGAATGACATTCTCCAGGAACATCCATGTCGCTGCAAATGGCATTATGTTGTTGGTTTTGATGGCTGAATAGTATTCCATTGTATAAATATACCACTTCTTCTTTATCCAGTCATCTGTTGATGGACATTTAGTCTGTTTCTATGTCTTGGCTATTGTAAATAATGCTGCTATGAACACTGGGGTGCAGGTGTCTTTTTGAAGTAGGGTTCCTTCTGGATATATGCCCAGGAGCAGGATTCCTGGGTCATATGGTAAGTCTATTCCTAGTCTTTTGAGGAATCTCCATACTGTTTTCCATAGTGGCTGCACCAAACTGCATTCCCACCAGCAGTGTAAGAGGTTCTCTTTTCTCCACAGCCTCTCCAGCATTTGTCATTTGTGGACTTTTGAATGATGGCCATTCTGACTGGTGTGAGGTGATACCTCATTGTAGTTTTGATTTGCATTTCTCTGATAATTAGTGATATTGAGCATTTTGTCATGTGCCTATTGATCATTTGTATGTCTTCCTTGGAGAATTGCTTGTTTAGGTCTTCTGCCCATTTTTGGATGGGGTTGTTTGTTTTTTTTCTTATTAAGTCACATGAGCTGCTTATATATTCTGGAGATCAAGCCTTTGTTGGTTTTATTTGCAAAAATCTTCTCCCATTCCGTAGGTTGTCATTTTGTTTTACTTATGGTTTCCTTTGCTGTGCAGAAGCAGCCTTTCTTTTTAAAACAGATTTATGTGTTTTAAAAAAGTGGCTCGTTTTAGAAAGTTTTTTTTTAAGTGAATCATAGTTACAGAAGGACATAAATTGTGAGGAGCTGTGTAGAGAATGTGAAGGGGTTAACTGTGGACACCAAAATGCTAACAGGTCAGTGATATGATTGGATAATCAGTCATAGTATGAATCATTATTTTTATACAGTTAATTAACTGTAGGTTGAATGTGACCTAGTCCCCCACACTGAGGTCTGGGGTCTTCTCCACGAATTCCTTAATTGTCAAGACTTTGTGTTGGGTCTTGTTAGCAGTCTGCTCTGCCCTTGACCCTGTCTGCCAAGTCACCTGTGAAATGGACACTAATGATACCTTTGTACATGGAATTTAAATGACCTTTTCTAATGTGGGAACTCCCACTAATAACAGCAAAAACAATCCTTTGTACAGTGGTGTGTGTTTCCAAGCACACACTGACACATAGCACCACTTATAATGATGGCAAATATTTCTCTAGGGCACACTTTGTGCCGAACACTGTTCTAAGCGCTTTATTGGTGTAAACTCATTTAAACCTCAGAAGAACTCTATAAAGAAAATACAGTTATAAATATGTCTCATTTCATTTGAGAAAGCTAAGGCAAAATTGGGTTAAAAATGAGTTTGAACAATTTGCTCCCTGTCTTAGGAGTACTGAACAACAGACTTGGAATCTGAATACAGTCAGTCCTGTGAACCGCAGTGGTCCGGTGCAGCAGATAAAGGGAGGTGCTACAATTGTCTCCATTTTACAGATAAGCGAACTAAAACAAGTCTCCGAGAGGTCAGATGCCTTATCCAGCATCTCACAGCTTAATAGATGGAAGAGCGAGGATTAAAATCTTTCTTGTAATCTTACATCACATCCTCTTATTTATGCCGTTTTCCGTGTCAGGCTCTTTAATGTGATATAAAATTACCATATTATCCATTCATTATAACTAACATTTCAGTTATAAAGAAAATCACATTTCCTTTTTTTAGGATGTAGATCTTTTTAGTGCCGGGAGATGATTTATAAGAAAGTTCCAAGTCTGAGGAGGGAGTACCCCATCTTCAATTCTCGTCACCTGGTGGAGGTTCCACGGGGGATTTATTTGTAGTATGCTTGTATATTCGCTTAGCATCCTCAGTGAGAAGTCTGGACTCCTCAGTCCTTGGTTTTGTCCCCCATAGTTTAAATATAAGGGTATCAGGGGTCCATGGGAAGGGAACCCATTATTACCGAAGAACATTTGCCTTCTGTTGGAAGGGAACATGAAACCATTGTCTCAGGACACAGCAAGCAGCATGAGGTTTAGAGAACAGACTGAAGGTGACAGACTCTGTTTTAAGTCTCAACTCCTCTGTTCCCTGGTTATATAAACTTGGGCATGTTCAGCCAGACAGAACCTATTTCTTCATTTGCAAAGTGGGGATAAAAATTCCCATCTCACATAAGCGTTGCCTGAATTGAATGAGAAAACGTCTGTAACATACCTAGCTGGGTGCTATAACAGCCGATGTGCTCCATAACCAACAGCAACTTAAACCGCTTCAGTATGACTCCAGGCACCACTGGGGGCTGCCCTCTATTCTAACAGGCTTTCTCCTCTGGATCTAAACTATTTAAATGTACCTGGAGGAATAAAAGAAGTCCAGACCAACTGAGATGGATTGGGCTTATGTCAGACCCCGGGAATTCAAGGGTGTTCTCCCAGGCTATACTGCACGAGCGATGCAGCCAGAGGGAAGGCGGGAGACTCTTCCACCCATCCCTCCGAAGCCTGCAGTGAAGGAAAGTGGAAATGGAGCAAAGAATGTAAGAGTAAGAGACCTGCAAGCTGGAAGAGGACTTCAGTATATTATCTGGTCTAGTTCCTCATCTTCAGGTAAGCAGGATATTCATTACTTCCTTTTTCCAGATGAGGCACCAGTGGTCCAATTGGGCTAAATGACCTGGCCTGGTAGTGCTGGGGGCGGTGCCAAGGAGATGACACCCAGGTTTCAGTGAGTTCCCACTGTCGCAGATTCAGATGCCTACAGGGTGGGTGACGTAGGCACAGGGGACGGGGCACAGGGGAGCAGCCGGAAGTACTCTGCTGCAGTCAGTTGTTGTTGTGTGCCCTGGGGTGTTGCTAGATCTTCAAGGCTTTTTTGAGAAGCAAGGAGGCAAGAGCATTTAGATTTTTATGCAAACTTTTTAGAATGTTGGTGACTAATTACAAATGTTAAGAATACTGTGCAGGACTCCAAAACCACAGGTTAGCTGGTCTCCTTTCCTAGCTTTGCATTAAGCTCCACACCCTGCAGAAGAGGCTGGTCTGGTCTCTCACTAAACCCAAGTCCCAGTGCAATGGGTTGGTAGCTTTAATAGTCTTCCTGGTGTGTGTGTGTGTGTGTGTGTGTATTTGGTTCTTTGTGGGTGGGGAATGGCTTTTTATTGCAGTGTACCATACATACAGAAAAGTACATAAATCATAAATATATACTTTGATGACTTTTCACAAAGTTAACACACAGTGTAATGGCCCCTCAGGTCAAAAAAACACATTTTCACCACCTTTGAAGCTTTCTTTAGGCGGTTTGCAGTAATTATCCCCCAAGGGTAAACCACATCCTGTCTTCCTACACCACAGGAAATTTTTGTCTTTTTCTGATCTTTATGTAAATGAATCATAGAACATATATGCTTTCTTGTTTGGCTTTGTCAGCTCAGCATTGTGTTTGTGAAATTCATCCCTGTTGTTGCATGTTGTAATGTTCTCATTTTAATTAACGTATAGAATTTTATTGTGTGAATATAACGTTGTGTATTCTACTCTTGATGAGCGTTTTGGTAATTTCCAGTTTGGGGTTATTGGGAATAATGCTGCTACCTTCTCACACATGCCTCTAGGCGGACCTGTAGACACAGTTCTGTTGAGTACATATTTAAGGAGTAGATGACTGAGTCATAGGTTATGCATGTGTTCAGCACTTGTAGTTGCTACCAACAAAGTTTTCCAAGGTGATGGTCACAACATACAGGCTCCAGTGGGTGAAAGTTCCATTTGTTCCACATCCTTGCCAGCACTTGGCATTGCTTATCATTTCCATTTTAGCCATTTTGGAGGGTGTAAGGAGATACTGCCCTGTGATTTTAGATCTGCTTTCCCTTTAAATTTGTATGAGATTGCTCTTACTGTCAGTGGCACCACTTCTACTTAATCCATATACTACTATGGAACCCATTTAATGTTTTTTAAACTTTTTTTATTGAGTTACAGTCATTTTACAATGTTGTGTCAAATTCCAGCATAGAGCACAATTTTTCAGTTATACATGAACATATATATATTCATTGTCACATTTTTTTTTCGCTGTGAGCTACCACAAGATCTTGTATATATTTCCCTGTGCTATACAGTGTAATCTTGTTTATCTTTCTGCATATGCCTGTCAGTATCTAAAATTTTAAACT